>NW_027494476.1:0-330645 GCF_021521415.1 Bidens hawaiensis | reverse complement strand
GAGAACACGATTCGATTAGGTTGAGAACTAGATTCGATTAGTACACTACTCGTTTCTGTTTAGAAATCGATTTGATTCATTGAGAACTTGGTTCGATTCGTTTGAGAACTCGATTTAATTCGTTGAGGACAAGGTTTGATTAGTTTGATAACTCGATTCGATTTGTTTGAGAACATGATTCGATTCGTATAGCTCGATTCGGATCGTTTGAGAACTTGATTCGACTCGTAGAGCTCGATTCGATTCGTTTGAGAATTTGATTCGACTCGTAGAGAACTCGGTTCGATTCGTTTGAGAACTCGACTCCATTCGTTAACAACATGATTCGATTCGATTGAAAACTAGATTCGATTCGTACACTACTTGATTCTTTTGAGAACTCGACTAGACTCGTTTGAGAACTTGATTTGATTCATTGAGAACTCGGTTCGATTCGTTTAAGAACTCGGTTCGATTCGTTTAAGAACTCGATTCGATTCGTTTGAGAACATGATTCGAGTCATAGAGAACTCGACTCGATTCGTTTGAGAACTCGATTTGATTCATTGAGAACTCGGTTCGATTCGTTAGAGAACTGGATTCAATTCGTTTAGAACACGATTTTATTTGCTTGAGAACTCAATTCGATTAGAACACTACTCGATTCTGTTAAGAGCTCGATTCAATTTGTTTGAGAACTTGTTTCGACTAGTAGAGAACTCGGTTCGATTCGTTTGATAACTTGACTCAATTCATTGAGAACACGATTCGAAACGGTTGAGAACTAGATTTGATTAGTACACTACTCGTTTCCTTTTAGAAATCGATTTGATTCGTTGAGAACTCAATTCGATTCGTTTGAGAACATGATTCGAGTCGTAGATAACTCGATTCGATTCGTTTGAGAACTTGATTAGACTCGTAGAGAACTCGATTCGATTCGTTAAGAACATGATTCTATTCATAGAGAACTCGATTCGATTCGTTTGAGAACTTGATTCGACTCTTAGAGAACACGATTTGATTCGTTTGAGAACTCGATTCAATTCGTTGAGGAAATGAATCGATTCGGTTGAGAAATCGATTCAATTAGTACACTACTTGGTTCTGTTGAGAATTCGATTTAATTCGATTTGTTTCAGAACTCGATTTGATTCGTTGAGAACTCGATTAGATTCGTTGAATACACTATTCGATTAATTTGAGAACTCGATTCAATAGGTTGAGAACTCGGTTGGATTCGTTTAAGAACTAAATTGGATTCGTTTGAGAACTCGATTCAATTGGTTGAACATGATTCGATTCATTTGAGAACTTGATTCGACTCGTAGATAACTCGATTCGATTAGTACACCACTCATTCTGCTGAGAACTCGATTTGATTCGATTGGTTTCAGAACTCCATTTGATTCGTTTGAGAACTCGATTCAATTCGATTGAGAACTTAACTCAATTCATTGAGAACACGATTCGATTAGGTTGAGAACTAGATTCGATTAGTACACTACTCGTTTCTGTTTAGAAATTGATTTGATTCGTTGAGAACTCGATTCGATTCGTTTAAGAACTCGATTTAATTCGTTGAGGACAAGGTTTGATTAGTTTGATGACAAGATTCGATTTGTTTGAGAACATGATTCGATTCGTATAGCTCGATTCGGATCGTTTGAGAACTTGATTCGACTCGTAGAGCTCGATTCGATTCGTTTGAGAACTTGATTCGACTCGTTTGAGAACTCGACTCCATTCGTTAACAACACGATTCGATTCGATTGAGAACTAGATTCGATTCGTACACTACTTGATTCTTTTGAGAACTCGACTAGACTCGTTTGAGAACTTGATTTGATTCATTGAGAACTCGGTTCGATTCGTTTAAGAACTCGATTCGATTCGTTTGAGAACATGATTCGAGGCATAGAGAACTCGACTCGATTCGTTTGAGAACTCGATTTGATTCATTGAGAACTCGGTTCAATTCGTTAGAGAACTGGATTCAATTCGTTTAGAACACGATTCTATTTGCTTGAGAACTCAATTCGATTATAACACTACTCGATTCTGTTAAGAGCTCGATTCAATTTGTTTGAGAACTTGTTTCAACTAGTAGAGAACTCGGTTCGATTCGTTTGAGAACTTGACTCAATTCATTGAGAAGACGATTCGAAACGGTTGAGAACTAGATTTGATTAGTACACTACTCGTTTCCTTTTAGAAATCGATTTGATTCGTTGAGAACTCAATTCGATTCGTTTGAGAACATGATTCGAGTCGTAGATAACTCGATTCGATTCGTTTGAGAACTTGATTCGACTCTTAGAGAACTCGATTCGATTCGTTTAAGAACATGATTCTATTCATAGAGAACTCGATTCGATTCGTTTGAGAACTTGATTCGACTCTTAGAGAACACGATTTGATTCGTTTGAGAACTCGATTCAATTCATTGAGGAAATGAATCGATTCGGTTGAGAAATCGATTCAATTAGTACACTACTTGGTTCTGTTGAGAACTCGATTTAATTCGATTTGTTTCAGAACTCGATTTGACTCGTTGAGAACTCGATTAGATTCGTTGAATACACTATTCGATTAATTTGAGAACTCGATTCAATTGGTTGAGAACTCGGTTGGATTCGTTTAAGAACTAAATTGGATTCGTTTGAGAACTCGATTCAGTTGGTTGAACATGATTCGATTCGTTTGAGAACTTGATTCAACTCGTAGATAACTCGATTCGATTAGTACACCACTCATTCTGCTGAGAACTCGATTTGATTCGATTGGTTTCTGAACTCCATTTGATTCGTTTGAGAACTCGATTCAATTCGATTGAGAACTTAAGTCAATTCATTGAGAACACGATTCGATTAGGTTGAGAACTAGATTCGATTAGTACACTACTCGTTTCTGTTTAGAAATCGATTTGATTCGTTGAGAACTCGATTCGATTCGTTTAAGAACTCGATTTAATTCGTTGAGGACAAGGTTTGATTAGTTTGATAACTCGATTCGATTTGTTTGAGAACGTGATTCGATTCGTATAGCTCGATTCGGATCGTTTGAGAACTTGATTAGACTCGTAGAGCTCGATTCGATTCGTTTGAGAACTTGATTCGACTCATAGAGAACTCTGTTCGATTCCTTTGAGAACTAGACTCCATTCGTTAACAACACGATTCGATTCGATTGAGAACTAGATTCGATTAATACACTACTTGATTCTTTTGAGAACTCGACTCGATTCGTTTGAGAAATTGATTTGATTCGTTGAGAACTCGGTTCGATTCATTTAAGAACTCGATTCGATTCGTTTGAGAACATGATTCGAGTCATAGAGAACTAGATTCAATTCGTTTGAGAACTTGATTCGACTCGTAGAGAACTCCATTTGATTCGTTTGAGAACTGGATTCAACTCGTTGAGAACACGATTCTATTTGGTTGAGAACTCGATTCGATTAGAATGCTACTCGATTCTGTTGAGAGCTCGATTCAATTTGTTTGAGAACTTGTTTCGACTAGTAGAGAACTCGGTTCGATTCGTTTGAGAACTTGACTCAATTCATTGAGAACACGATTCGAAACGGTTGAGAACTAGATTTGATTAGTACACTACTCGTTTCCTTTTAGAAATCGATTTGATTCGTTGAGAACTCGATTCGATTCGTTTGAGAACTCGATTTAATTCGTTGAGGACACGGTTTTATACGTTTGATAACTCGATTCGATTCGTTTGAGAACATGATTTGATTCGTAGAGCTTAATTCGAATCGTTTGAGAACTTGATTCGACTCGTAGAGCCCGATTCAATTCGTTTGAGAACTTGATTCGATTCGTAGAGAACTCGGTTCGATTCGTTTGAGAACTCGACTCCATTCGTTAAGAACACTATTCGATTTGATTGAATTAGATTCGATTAGTACACTACTTGATTCTTTTGAGAACTCGACTCGATTCGTTTGAGAACTCTATTTGAGAACTTGATTCGTTTGAGAACACGATTCTAGTGCACAAAAACCAACTTTTGAACCTTAAAAATGTCGTTTCAACCCTTTAATCCTTGTTTATGGCCAAAAAAAACTATCAAACCAGGTTCTTTACCATGTGTATGATCAAAACATGTTTATGGACCATTTTTAGGATTTTTACACAGTTAGGAATGATTTTTGGCAATTAAACTATGTTTATTTGGTATTAATCAATGTTAAACAAGTGTAAAAGTAGCTTATTTAAGCTTTTACCTTAGGGTTTTGGAAAGTTTCTGGAAAAACAGACTTGCAGCTGCTTGGACTTCAGTTTTTATCAAATGAAATGAATAAAAATGCTTACATAACAAGTTTTATAAAAAAAAATGGGGGTGGGGTGAGCTGGCCGATCGGAATAATGGTTTGGGCCATTTTGTCCCAACTATCTATTTTTACAAGCCCAAATACGAAAAGCCCAGTCCAAATTTAGTTCGGGTTCGGTTTTTGGCGCAAAAAACTTATCGGGTGCGTTAAACAGTGCGAAAACGAGTGTTTTTTGGCTAGTTTTGAGAAAAATTATAAAAACATACCATACATTTGTAAAAATCAAAAATATTTTCATGGATCGCTTAAAATATTTCAAAGAAGTGTTTGGTAAGTCTTTTTCGGCTTAACGGATGATATAATGCTTGGTTTGTAACTATCTTTCGCGTTTAAATCTATAGCGGGTAGTTAAACGAGCATGTTTTCTTTTAACTTGTTTGCTATCAAACTAAGGCCATATTACTAATATTTTAGCTTGTATTAAACGTACATCACTTTTAGATGGCCCCCTGAGATATCTGGGTCATAACCCGACCCGTTCGGTTAATCGTTCGTTTGTTACGCAAAAGACGTTTATTTGCTTAATCGGTAAATACGTACTGAGGTGTACCTTGTTTTGGCTCAAATGTCACAAAATGATTCGATTCGTAGAGAACTCGATTCGATTCTTTTGAGAACTTGATTCGACTCGTAGAGAACTCGGTTCAATTCGTTTGAGAACTGGATTCAATTCGTTGAGAACACGATTCTATTTGGTTGAGAACTCGATTCGATTATAACACTACTCGATTCTGTTAAGAGCTCGATTCAATTTTTTTGAGAACTTGTTTCGACTAGTAAAGAACTCGGTTCGATTCGTTTGAGAACTTGACTCAATTCATTGAGAACACGATTCGAAACGGTTGAGAACTATATTCGATTAGTACACTACTCGTTTTCGTTTAGATATAGCTTCGATTCGTTGAGAAATCGATTCGATTCATTTGAGAACTCGAATTAATTCGTTGAGGACACGGTTTGATTCGTTTGATAACTCGATTCGTTTGAGAACATGATTCGATTCTTAGAGCTTGATTCGGATCGTTTAAGAACTTGATTCGACTCGTAGAGCTCGATTCGATTCGTTTGAGAACTTGATTCGATTATTAGAGAACTCGGTTCGATTCATTTGAGAACTCGACTCCATTCGTTAAGAACACGATTCGATTTGATGGAGAACTATATTCGATTAGTACACTACTTGATTGTTTTGAGAACTCGACTCGATTCATTTGAGAACTCAATTTGATTCATTGAGAACTCGGTTCGATTCGTTTGAGAACTCGATTCGATTCGCTTGAGAACATGAATCTATTTTTAGGGAATTAGATTCGGTTCGTTTTAAAACTTCATTCGACTCTTAGAGAACTCGATTTGATTCGTTTGAGAACTCGATTCAATTCGTTGAGAACATGATTCGATTCGGTTGAGAACTCGATTCGATTAGTACACTACTTGATTTTGTTGAGAACTCGATTCGATTCCTTTGAATACACGATTAGATTCGTTGAGAACACGATTCGATTCATTTGAGAACTCGATTCAATTGGTTGAGAACACGGTTCGATATGTTTGAGAACTCGATTCGATTCGTTTGAAAACATGATTCGATTCGTAGAGAACTCGATTCGATTTGTTTGAGAACTTGATTCGACTCGTCGAGAACTCGATTCGATTCGTTTGAGAACTCGATTCAATTCATTGAGAACACGATTCAATTCGGTTGAGAACTTGATTCGATTAGTGCACTACTCGATTCTGTTGAGAACTTGATTTGATTCGATTAGTTTCAGAACTCAATTTGATTCGTTGAAGAACTCGATTCAATTCGTTTGAGAACTCGATTTAATTCGTTGAGAACTCGATTTTATTCGTTTGAAAACTCGATTCGATTCGTTTGAAAACATGATTCGATTCGTAGAGAACTCGATTTGATTCGTTTGAGAACTTGATTCGACTAGTAGGGAACTCGGTTCGATTCGTTTAAGAACTTGACTTACTTCGTTGAGAACTCGATTCGATTCGGTTGAGAACTAGATTCGATTTGTACACTACTCGTTTTTGTTGAGAACACGATTCAATTCGTTTGAGAACTCGATTTGTTGAGAACTCGGTTCTATTCGTTTGAGTACTTGATTGGATTCGTTTGAGAACATGATTCGATTCATAGAAAACTCAATTCGATTCGTTTGAGAACTTGATTCGACTCTTAGAGAACTCGATTCGATTTGTTTGAGAACTGGATTCAATTCGTTGAGAACACGATTCTATTTGGTTGAGAACTCGATTCGATTAGAACACTACTCGATTTTGTTAAGAACTCGATTTCATTCGATTAGTTTCATAACTCAATTTGATTCATTGAGAACTCGACTCGATTCGTTTGAGAACTCGATTTAATTCTTTGAGAACTCTGTTTGATTCGTTTGAAAACTCGAATCGATTCGTTTGATAACATGGTTCGATTCGTAGAGAACTCGATTCAATTCGTTTGAGAACTTGGTTCGACTAGTAGAGAACTCAGTTTGATTCGATTGAGAACTTGACTCAATTCATTTAGAACACGATTCGATTCGGTTGAGAACTAGATTCGATTAGTACATTACTCGTTTCTGTTTAGAAATCGATTTGATTCATTGAGAACTCGATTCGATTCATTTTAGAACTCCATTTAATTCGTTGAGGACACGATTTGGTTCGTTTGATAACTCGATTCGATTCGTTTGAGAACATGATTCAATTCGTAGAGCTCGATTCGGATCGTTTGAGAACTTGATTCGACTCATAGAGCTCGATTCGATTCGTTTGAGAACTTGATTAGACTCATAGAGAACTCAGTTCGATTCGTTTGATAACTCGACTTCATTCATTAAGAACACGATTCGATTCGATTGAGACCTAGATTCGATTAGTACATTACTTGATTCTTTTGAGAACTCGACTCGATTCGTTTGAGAACTCCATTTGATTCATTGAGAACTCGATTCGATTCGTTTGAGAACTCGATTCGATTCGTAGAGAACATTATTCGATTCGTTTGAGAACTTGATTCGACTCGTAGAGAACTCGGTTCAACTCGTTTGAGAACTGGATTCAATTCGTTGAGAACACGATTCTATTTGGTTGAGAACTCGATTCGATTAGAACACTACTCGATTCTGTTAAGAGCTCGATTCAATTTGTTTGAGAACTTGTTTCGACTAGTAGAGAACTCGGTACGATTCGTTTGAGAACTTGACTCAATTCATTGAGAACACGATTCGAAACGGTTGAGAACTAGATTTGATTCGTACACTACTCGTTTCCTTTTAGAAATCGATTTGATTCGTTGAGAACTCGATTCGATTCGTTTGAGAACTCGATTTAATTCGTCGAGGACACGGTTTGATTCGTTTGATAACTCGATTCGATTCGTTTGAGAACATGATTCGATTCGTAGAGCTTGATTCGGATCGTTTGAGAATTTGATTCGACTCGTAGAGGTCGATTTGATTCGTTTGAGAACTTGATTCGACTCGTAGGGAACTCGGTTTGTGTGACAATTGAGCCAAAACAAGGTACACCTCAGTACGTATTTATTGATTAAGCAAATAAACGCTTATTGCGTAACAAACGAATGATTAACCGAACGGGTCGGGTTATGACCCAGAAATCCTGGGGGGCTATCTATAAGTGTTATACGTTTAATATAAGCTAAAATATTAGTATTATGGTCTTAGTTCGATGGCAAAGAAGTTAAACGAAAATATGCTAGTTTAACTACCAGCTATAGAATTAAATGCGAAAGATAGTTACAAACCAAGCATTGTATCATCCGTTAAGCCGAAAAAGACTTACCAAACACTTATTTGAAATTTTTTAAGTGATCCGTGAAAATATTTTCGATTTTTACAAACATATAGTATGTTTTTATAATTTTACACAAAAATAGCCGAAAAACACTCGTTTTCGTACTGTTTGACGCACTCGATATATTTTTCGCACCAAAACTGAAACCGAAATAAATTTGGGCTCGGCATTTCACGTTCGGGCACGTAAATCAAGAAAAGTGGGCCAAATTGGCCCAAAAGGGGGCCCAACAAGCCCAGCCCGCCAAAGTTGAAAAAAAAAAGAAAAAAAAACTTTATTATTATTATTAAGTTTACTAATATATATATAATAACCCTAGATATTTTTGGACATCAAAATTGATGAAAAACTGCTAGAAAACCTTTCTTCCTCAGCAAACTTTTAAGAAACCCTAAGGTAACAACTTAAATAAGTAACTTTTACGCTTGTTTAACATTGATTAATACCAAATAAACATAGTTTGATTGCCAAAAATCATTCCTACCCGTATAAAAATACTAAAAGTGGTCCATAAACATGTTTTGATCATACACATGGTGAGGACCTGGTTTAATAGTTTTTTTGGCCATAAACACGGATTAAAGGGTTGAAACGGCATTTTTACGGTTCAAAAGTTCGTTTTTATACCCTAGCCGAAACCCTAAGTTAAAGGGTTGTTCTATTGATGAAACTTTCTTGGTTTGTGATATAGGACTTGTATCTAGCCTACATAGGAGCACAAGAGCTTGAAAATTTGATTAGAAAGGCGGAAACGAACCAAAACCGCTAAGGTAATGCCGAAACACTCGCTTACGGGCTGTTTAGGTTAAGGTTGTGATGTGCATAATATTAGGCCTTGAAATTTTCCAGGGACATCAGAGATCATGTCAATGAGTCTCTGTTCCTATTTGGTAATTTTTCGACTATCCGAGAATATTTGGTGAATTTATACCAAATTGAAGCGTTTATTTACGAAAAATGGCTAAAATACTTCAAAAATTATGAAATTTTTCTGGGAACTCATATTTGATGTATTTTGATCACGTATGAATTTTTGGATCATTTGGAGAAGTTTAAAGGTGTTTTGTGTATATGCGTTCGTGTGAATTTTTATAGCCGAATTTGGGCCGAAAAGAATATTGCACGAGCTTTTTACATTCTGGAATTGGTACAGGTTGTTTTGGGATATGATTTGAGTATTCAAGAATTTTTGTGGAACTTTTGGAAATTGTTTGGGATAAACGGACGATTTTCAGGCGAAATATAGCAGATAAAATGAATTTTTTATAAATTAATAAATTAGTAAATAATTCCAGAAATATTTTTATAAAAATATACATATTTTAATTGATAAGTGGCAAAATTTTCATAAATTAATGATTAACGGTTAATTAATTATGCTAATTTGAAGATTAAACAAATTCAGTTTTTATAAAAACGGCAAGTTTGCGACTAACGAAAACAAATTCAGTTTGTGGCTAATCCGGGACCCCAGTATGTGATCATTCTTTATAATTTAATCATTTTATTAACCAATACATTTACCCAAGCTTATTTTCCCATAACTGTTTTCTGAACGCGTAAACAAACAACTTAGCCTAGCTGGGAAAACAGGAATCTGAGCCAAGTTCGGTTTTAAGTATTAGACATTGAAAAACATCACAACCTAAGCCTATTGCCACTTTCTGGGCGTTCCAGCAATACCCAGATTAGTTATACAGCCCAGTTTAGTATTGAGATTATAATAATATTAAAATATTAATATTATTATAATATTGATTATAGGAAACCGTGATTGCAAGTTATACAAACCTCGAACCGACGTGCTACTGATTATCTAATAAACTGTGAGTTTCATGACCCCACTTCTAAACTGTTTTACGAACTTTTGGGGCGAAAAGCATGTTTAATTATATATACATACCTGAAACGTGTATTGATGTGAATTATCTAAACGAAATCGGCTTGTGAATAGTACTATTGGTGATTAACTTCGAGCTGGTGGCTTGTGAATAGTACTATTGATTTGACAAACCCAAACGGAATCGGCCTGGTTGCGATGTCACATAGCGCCGTTTGCACATGACCATATTTATACAAACAGGCTATGTAGTGTTAGACATAGCTACCGGGGCATGATGTGGGCAGAAGGGGAGCCACGGTGGTTGATTGAGCATGGGAAATGGATGCACGCAACACATAAAGTCAAGGCTTCACTGTAGCTTAGCATAATTACATCATTTACATACATACATACTTATATCATGATTACAAGTGTTAACTTGTGAATAATCAAAACTGTTTTCTTGAAACTCGTGAAACTCACCAACTCTAGTAGTTGACCCGTTTTAAACTGCTTTTTAGGTGTACCTAAATCGGAATGATTTGGTGATCTGTTACTTACGCAAGGTGTGTGGTTGATGCTATGTGAATAGAAGCAAGGGTGTTAGTAGTAAGATCGTATAGTTAACGAACTAGTTTTGTTTGTATCGCCATGACTATAAAACGATGATAGAACAATGAATTGTAATATATTGTAAGTTAATTTGTGATGTTTCTTTATAAACAATGTGTTGATACCACAGGTGTCTGTGACATTCCCGTTTTACGCTTGCGCATTGTGCTAGTCGTGGTGTCATAGTTCAACTCGTTTGAGAACTCGACTCCATTCGTTAAGAACACGATTCGATTTGATTGAGAACAAGATTCGATTAATACACTACTTGATTCTTTTGAGAACTCGACTCGATTCGTTTGAGAACTTGATTTGAGTCGTTGAGAACTCGGTTCGATTCATTTGAGAACTCGATTCGATTCGCTTGAGAACATGATTCTATTTGTGGAGAACTCGATTCGATTCGTTTGAGAACTTGATTAGACTCTTAGAGAACTCGATTCAATTCGTTTGAGAACTCGATTCAATTCGTTAAGAACATGATTCGATTCGGTTGAGAACTCAATTCGATTAGTACACTACTTGATTCTGTTGAGAACTCGATTCGATTCGTTTGAAAACACGATTAGATTCATTGAGAACTCGATTCGATTCGTTTGAAAACATGATTCGATTCGTAGAGAACTCGATTCGATTCGTTTGAGAACTTGATTTGACTCGTCGAGAACTCGATTGGATTCGTTTGAGAACTTGATTCGACTCGTCGAGAACTCGATTTGATTTGTTTGAGAACTTGAATCAATTCATTGAGAACACGATTCAATTCGGTTGAGAACTCGATTCGATTAGTACACTACTCGATTCTGTTGAGAACTCAATATGATTCGATTAGTTTCATAACTCAATTTGATTCGTTGAGAACTCGATTCAATTAGTATGAGAACTCGATTTAATTCATTGAGAACTCGATTTTATTCGTTTGAAAACTCGATTCGATTCGTTTGAGAACATGATTCGATTCGTAGAGAACTCGATTTGATTCGTTTGAGAACTTGATTCGACTAGTAGAGAACTCGGTTCGATTCGTTTGAGAACGTGACTCAATTTGTTGAGAACTCGATTCGATTCGGTTGAGAACTAGATTCGATTAGTACACCACTCGTTTCTGTTGAGAACATGATTCAATTCGTTTGAGAACATGATTCTATTCGTTTGAGTACTTGATTCGATTCGTTGGAGAACATGATTCGATTCGTATGAAACTCGATTCGATTCGTTTGAGAACTTGATTCGACTCGTCGAGAAATCGATTCGATTCGTTTGAGAACTTGATTCAATTCATTGAAAACACAATTCGATTCGGTTGAGAACTTGATTCGATTAGAACACTACTCGATTCTGTTAAGAACTCGATTTGATTCGATTAGTTTCAGAACTCAATTTGATTCGTTGAGAACTCGACTCAATTCGTTTGAGAACTCGATTTAATTCGTTGAGAACTCGGTTGGATTCGTTTGAAAACTCGAATCGATTCGTTTGAGAACATGGTTCGATTCGTAGAGAACTCGATTCAATTCGTTTGAGAACTTGATTCGACTAGTAGAGAACTCGGTTCGAGTCGATTGAGGACTTGACTCAATTCATTGCGAACACGATTCGATTCGGTTGAGAACTAGATTCGATTAGTACACTACTCGTTCTGTTTAGAAATCGATTTGATTCGTTGAGAACTCGATTCGATTTGTTTGAGAACTCGATTTAATTCATTGAGGACAAGGTTTGATTAGTTTGATAACTCGATTTGATTCGTTTGAGAACATGATTCAATTCGTGGAGCTCAATTCGGATCGTTTGAGAACTTGTTTCAACTCGTAGAGCTCGATTTGATTCGTTTGAGAACTTGATTCGACTCGTAGAGAACTCGGTTCGATTCGTTTGATAACTCGACTTCATTCGTTAAGAACACGATTGGATTCGATTGAGAACTAGATTTGATTAGTACTGTGAATACGTTATAAGGACGTTTATGAGCCAGGAATCTAGTCGCAAATCGATACGTTAAATCATGTTCATTCAATACGTTAATGGAGATCAATACATTAAGCCTGGAGAGAATCCAGCAGCATAACGTTACAGAGGATAAATATGGCACAGATCTCTATGCACATTCACTAGGGAAGGCCTATTTATAGGCAGTCCTTCTCATTCGTTAACATCACTAACGAATGAGGCTTCCCATAGCGAATGACCTCCCATTTGCTAAACATCCTTAGCGAATGGGCATTACTTTAAAGAATGAGCCTCCATTCGTTACACAGTAGTAACGAATGAGCTCTTACATTAACGAATATGTCTAGTCTTTAACGAATGAGGCCCATTCGCTAAACATCCTTGGGGAATGTGCCTTTATACATTAATATAAAGACTAAACAACCCCTATCCTATTCGAACAGCTGCGGACACCAATTCCGTTCACTAACAAACTCCCCCTTGTCCGTAGCTCTCGAATGCTTTCCAATACTTTAGCATCCAATACTTTTGTCTTCAATACTTTAGCGTCCAATACTTTAACGTCGAATACGTTAAAGACCAATACATGAACGTCAAATACGTTAACAATGAATACGTTAAAGTTGAATACTTTAACTGCTAATACTTTAACTGCATATCATCAGTTTTACATCCAACCTCCTCATTGGCTGACGATTCTCGAGCTTGTGCAATCAGACAAAATATAACTCTTTGTAAGCAAACCAACAACTTGTAACTACTCGTATCAGATCTCCCCCTCAAATCAGCATCTCTAGGTGATCATTTCGATCATCCAGCTGGCATATGATATGGTTCACTCAAACAAATCAATTAGCAGCAAGTCATCGGCTATTTGTCGCACCGGTAAAGTACAAATGTCTTTACGTTTAACCTCATCACACATCTTCATGAACAACCCAATCATTCCTCATCTTTCACATCGGTCTTCACTCTCTTGATAACGTCTATCCCAAAATATAACCATTTGAAGCTCTTCGGCAACCAATACGCTTGGATGCGCTAATGCTTTGGGCATATGATTCAGAGTTCCAACCTTCGTTAATCAATCCCGAACGATCATATTCTTCAATCAGATGACAAGACTCGTATATTCCTCAATCAGATCAACCCATTCAAGAATTGTCCCCTTCAACATAAGCAATCCGCCGAATACTCGTAGCCAACATTGTCAGGATCAAAGTCCCTCAGAAAGAAATAATCGGATAGACACTCGTATCCCACATAGTCAGGTTTCAATCTTGAACAAATCAATCACCAATCTAAGAACAAACACAGTCTTGAACTCGGTCAACCATAGCTTTGCAAACATGAATTACCACCCGAATTGCAGTAATTTTTCAAGAAATCCTTGCAAATGTAGAAAAGATACCAATCGTTTAAACTCTTTGAAAGTTTTATCTCCCCCTTTTCTTGACAAATTAGGCATGGTCTTGAACAATTCTTCAAATATATTCAATAAACGTCTTGTTAACTTAAGCGGTTACTCCCCCTCGGCTCCTCGATATACGTGAAAAGTCGGCCGGAAAATATTTCACCAAAATTTGCCAGAAGAGTATCCCACATATTTAGAATATCCCCGAAAAATTTCATTTAAGAAATTTTTTTTTTTTTAAGAATCTCATACGTTATCCTGGTCTTCATTCGCTACAACAGTAGCACATTCGTCCAGCATCCATCCATATTCGTTACTCTTGAACGAATGGGTCTCATTCGTTAATCTCCATAACGAATGTCTTATACGTTAAAGTCACATTCGTTAAACCCTTAACGAATGTCTTCCATACGTTAATCACCCTCATTCGTATGAACTGTACACGAAAGAGGTTTCATTCGTTATGAGCTTTTCATTCGTTAAACACTGTAACAAATAACCCATTCGTTAAACTTCCGTAACGAATGACTTTTAAATTAACGAATGGGAATTTGGTCGCCGGAAAATTCCGTTATCTTCATCGGAAAAAACGGGTTTCTCGCCAGAAAACTCAAATCTTCAAGCTGTAACAATGACAAATTCTTCAAATCTTCATCAAATCAGCACCAGAATATATCCGTATGCTCGGATTTTGATCAGGAACTCAAATTTAACAACCAATTCGTCATTTAAGCACTGAATATGATATAATCAGAATCAAACCATAACTTAATCATCAATGACAGATTCTTCAATTTGCCATGATTAACCAATTGAATACATTACATAGCTTCGGATTTGTATTCTAAATACGAATTCATCATCAATTCCATCAATCAATCAAAGAATTCGGTCCAAATCCGATTATACTTGAAGAACATGAAGAACACGTATCACGAGCAACCGCCGGCTCTGATACCAATTGTGAATACATTATACGAACGTTTACGAGCCAGGAATCTAGTCGCAAACCGATACGTTAAGTCGTGTTCATTCAATACGTTAAAGGATGATTACATTATATGATGGAGATACATTATGAGTCTAGAGAGAATCCGGCAGCATAACGGTACATAAACATAAATATGGCACAGATCTCTATGCACATTCACTAGGGAAGGCCTATTTATAGGCAGTCCTGCTCATTCGTTAACATTACTAACGAATGAGGCTTCCCATAGCGAATGACCTCCCATTCGCTAAACATCCTTAGCGAATGGGCATTACTTTAACGAATGAGCCTCCATTCGTTACACAGTAGTAACGAATGAGCTCTTACATTAACGAATATGTCAAGTCTTTAACGAATGAGGCCCATTCGCTAAACATCCTTAGCGAATGTGCCTTTATACATTAATATAAAGACTAAACAACCCCTATCCTATTCGAACAGCTGCGGACACCAATTCCGTGCACTAACAAGTACACTACTTGATTCTTTTGAGAACTCGACTCGATTCATTTGAGAACTTGATTTGATTCGTTGAGAACTCGATTTGATTCGTTGAGAACTCGGTTCGATTCGTTTGAGAACTCGGTTCGATTTGTTTGAGAACATGATTCAATTCGTAGAGAACTCAATTCGATTCGTTTGAGAACTTGATTCGACTCGTAGAGAACTCGATTTGATTCGTTAGAGAACTGGATTCAATTCCTTGAGAACACGATTCTATTTAGTTGAGAACACGATTTGATTCGATTAGTTTCAGCTCAATTTGATACGTTGAGAACTCGACTCGATTCGTTTGAGAACTCGATTTAATTCGTTGAGAACTCGGTTTGATTCGTTTGAAAACTCGAATCGATTCGTTTGAGAACATGGTTCGATTCGTAGAGAACTCAATTCAATTCGTTTGAGAACTTGATTCGAGTAGTAGAGAACTCGGTTCGATTCGATTGAGAACGTGACTCAATTCATTGAGAATATGATTCGATTAGGTTGAGAACTAGATTCGATTAGTACACTACTCGTTTCTGTTTAAAAATCGATTTCATTCGTTGAGAACTCGATTCGATTCGTTTGAGAACTCGATTTATTTCGTTGAGGCCAAGGTTTGATTAGTTTGATAACTCGATTCGATTCGTTTGAGAACATGATTCGATTCATAGAGCTCGATTCGGATCGTTTGAGAACTTGATTCGACTCGTAGAGCTCGATTCAATTTGTTTGAGAACTTGATTCGACTCTTAGAGAACTCGGTTCGATTCGTTTGAGAGCTTGACTCCAAAGAACACGATTCGATTGAGAACTAGATTCGATTAGTACACTACTTGATTCTTTTGAGAACTCGACTCGATTCGTTTGAGAGCTTGATTTGATTCGTTGAGAAATCGGTTCGATTCGTTTGAGAACTCAAACAAGCAAGTCTGTTATTATGTTCCGGACCACAATAACTCACTTGCCCTACAAGTTCATCCCGACATCCATCAGTATATAATATTAATTTATTATTTAATTATTTTCCTAGAGTTAATCGAGCCTACGGTTTTATTTTAGGTACCCTAAGGGATAACCTAATCCTTTATAACTAATGACTCTGATACCAACTTTTGTCACACCCCGACTAGCACAATGCGGAAGCGTAAAACGGGAATATAACAGACACCTTTGGTATCAACACATTGTTTATAAAACTACATCACAAACTAATTTACAATATATTACAATTCATTGTTCTATCATCGTTTTACAGTCTAGGCGATACAAACAAAACTAGTTGGTTAACTATACGATCTTACTACTAACACCCTTGCTTCTATTCACAAAGCATCAACCACACACCTTGCGCAAGTAACAGATCACCAAATCATTCCGATTTAGGTACACCTGAAAAGCAGTTTAAAACGGGTCAACTACTAGAGTTGGTGAGTTTCACGAGTTTCAAGAAAACAGTTATGAGTATTCACAAGTTAACACTTGTAATCATGAAATAAGTATGTATGTATGTAAATGATGTAATTATGCTAAGCTACAGTGAAGCCTTGACTGTATGTGCTGCGTGCATCCATTTCCCACGCTCAATTAACCAATGTGGCTCCCCTTCCGCCCACAACATGCCCCGGTAGCTATGTCTAACACTACATAGCCTGTTTGAATAAATATGGTCATGTGCAAACGGCGCTATGTGATACGGTAACCAGGCCGATTCCGTTTGGGTTTGTCAAACCAATAGTACTATTCACAAGCCACCGGCTCGAAGTTAATCACTGTGATCGTGGGGACTTTCATGTGTTAGCACATAGATAATTCATATCAATACATGTTTCAGGTATGTATATGTAATCAAACATGCTTTTCACCCCAAAAGTTGGTAAAACTGTCTAAAGAGTGGGGTCATGAAACTCACTGTTTAGTAGATATTTAGTAGCACGTCGGTTCGAGGTTTGTATAAATTGCAATCACGGTTTCCTATAATCAATATTATAATAATATTAATATTTTAATATTGTTATAATCTCAATAATAAACTGGGCTGTATAACTAATTTGGGTATAGCTGGAATGCCCAGAAAGTGGCAATAGGCTTAGGTTGTGATGTTTTTTAATGTCTAATACTTAAAACCGAACTTGGCTCAGATTCCCGTTTTCCCAGCTTGGCCAAGTTGTTCGTTTACGCGTTCAGAAAACAGTTATGGGAAAATAAGCTTGGGTAAATGTATTGGTTAATAAAATGATTTAGTTATAAAGAAGGATCACATACTGGGCTCCCGGATTAGCCACGGGGCCTGTTTCCGTTTATTCAGTTTGATTTAAGAAGAAACGCGCACAATCCACTCGGATTGTCCAGGTTTCTCATAGAAAAGTTCGTTTTTACTTAATTATCCAAAAATATGATTTTTGATCACTCTTGGTGTTTTGATATTCCCGCAGGTTCGTTAATCGCAAACTTGCCGGTTTTTATAAAAACTGATTTTGTTTAATCTTCAAATTAGCATAATTAATTAACCATTGATCATTAAATTATGAAAATTTAGCCACTTATTAATTAAAATATTTATATCTTTATAAAAATATTTCTGGAATTATTTACTGATTTATTAATTTATAAAAATTCATTTTATCAACTATATTTTGTCTGAAAATCGTCCGTTTATCCCAAAAAATTTCCAAAAATTCCACCAAAATTCCTGAATACTCAAATCATGTCCCAAAACAACCTGTATCAATTCCAGAATGTAAAAAGCTCGTGCAATATTCTTTTCAGCCTAAGTTCGGCTATAAAAATTCACACGAACGCATATACACAAAACACCTTTAGACTTCTCCAAATTATCCCAAAATTCATATGTGACCAAAATACATTAAATCTGAGTTCCCAGAAAAATTTCATAATTTTTGGAGCATTTTAGCTATTTTTCCCCATTAAACGTCTCAATTCGGTAATAAATTCGTCAAATATTCTTGGATGGTCAAAAAATTACCAAATTTGAACAGGGACTCATTGACATGGTTCCTGATTTCCCTGAAAAATTTTAAGGCCTAATAATATGCACATCATAACCTTAACCTAAACAGCGTGTAACCGAGTGTTTCGGGATTACCTTAGCGGTTTTGGTTCGTTTCCGCCTTTCTAATCAACTTTTCAAGCTCTTGTGCTCCAACGTAGGCTAGATACAAATCCTATATCCAAAACCAAGCAGGTTTCATCAATAGAACAGCCCTATAACTTAGGGTTTCGGCTAGTGCACAAAAAATGAACTTTTGAACCGTAAAAATGCCATTTCAACCCTTTAATCCGTGTTTATGGCCAAAAAAACTATCAAACCACGTTCTTTACCATGTGTATGATCAAAAACATGTTTATGGACTATTTTTAGGATTTTTACACGGTTAGGAATGATTTTTGGCAATCAAACTATGTTTATTTGGTATTAATCAATGTTAAACAAGTTTAAAAGTAGTTTATTTAAGTTGTTACCTTAGGGTTTTGGAAAGTTTCTGGAAAAACTGACTTGCTGCTGCTTGGACTTTAGTTTTAATCAAATGAAATGAATAAAAAAGCTTACATAACAAGTTTTATAAAAAAAAATGGGGGTGGGGGTGAGCTGGCCGATCGGAAGAATGGTTTGGGCCCCCTTGGGCCCATTTTGGCCTAACAATCTGTTTTTACAAGCCCAAATATGAAAAGCCCAGTCCAAATTTTGTTCGGGTTCGGTTTTTGGCGCGAAAAACTTATCGGGTGCGTTAAACAGTGCGAAAACGAGTGTTTTTCGGCTAGTTTTGAGTAAAATTATATAAACATACCATACGTTTGTTAAAATCAAAAATATTTTCACGGATCACTTAAAACATTTCAAAGAAGTGTTTGGTAAGTCTTTTTCGGCTTTAACGGATGATACAATGCTTGGTTTGTAACTATCTTTCGCGTTTAAATCTATAGCGGGTAGTTAAACGAGCATGTTTTCGTTTAACTTGTTTGCTATCAAACTAAGGCCATATTACTAATATTTTAGCTTGTATTAAACGTATATCATTTATAGATGGCCCCCCGAGATATCTGGGTCATAAACCGACCCGTTCTGTTAATTGTTCGTTTGTTACGCAAAAGGCGTTTATTTGCTTAATCGGTAAATACGTACTGAGGCGTACCTTGTTTTGGCTCAAATGTCACAACATGATTCAATTTTTAGAGAACTCGATTCCATTCGTTTGAGAACTTGATTCGACTCGTAGAGAAACTCGGTTCGATTCGTTTGAGAATTGGATTCAATTCGTTGAGAACACGATTCTATTTGGTTGAGAACTCGATTTGATTAGAACACAACTAGATTCTGTTAAGAGCTCGATTCAATTTGTTTGAGAACTTGTTTCGACTAGTAGAGAACTCGGTTTGATTCGTTTGAGAACTTGACTCAATTCATTGAGAACACGATTCGAAACGGTTGAGAACTAGATTCGATTAGTACACTACTCGTTTCCGTTTAGAAATCGATTTGATTCGTTGAGAAATCGATTCGCTTCGTTTGAGAACTCGATTTAATTCGTTGAGGACACGGTTTGATTCGTTTGATAACTCGATTCAATTAATTTGAGAACATGATTCAATTCGTAGAGCTTGATTCGGATCGTTTGAGAACTTGATTCGACTCGTAGAGCTCGATTCGATTCGTTTGAGAACTTGATTCGATTCGTGGAGAACTCGGTTCGATTCGTTTGAGAACTCGACTCCATTCGTTAAGAACACGATTCGATTTGATTGAGAACTAGATTCGATTAGTACATTACTTGATTCTTTTGAGAACTCGACTCGATTCGTTTGAGAACTCGATTTGATTCGTTGAGAACTCGGTTCGATTTGTTTGAGAACTCGATTCGATTCGTTTGAGAACATGATTATGTTCGTAGAGAACTCGATTCGATTCGTTTGAGAACTTGATTCGACTCTTAGAGAACTCGATTCGATTCGTTTGAGAGCTCGACTCCATTCGTGGAGAACACGATTCGAATCGGTTGAGAACTCGATTCGATTAGTACACTACTTGATTCTGTTGAGAACTCGATTTGATTCGTTTGAAAACACAATTAGATTCGTTGAGAACACGATTCGATTCGTTTGAGAACTCCGTTTGATTCGTTTGAGAACTCGATTCAATTGGTTGAGAACACGGTTCGATTCGTTTGAGAACTCGATTAGATTCGTTTGAAAACATGATTCGATTCGTAGAGAACTCGATTCGATTTGTTTGAGAACTTGATTCAACTCGTCGAGAACTCGATTCGTTTCGTTTGAGAACTCGATTCAATTCATTGAGAACACGTTTCGATTCGGTTGAGAACTCGATTCGATTAGTACATTACTCGATTCTGTTGAGAACTCGATTTGATTCGATTAGTTTCATAACTCAATTTGATTCGTTGAGAACCCGATTTAATTCGTTGAGAACTCGATTTTATTCGTTTGAAAACTCGATTTGATTCGTTTTAAAACATGATTCGATTCGTAGAGAACTCGGATTGATTCGTTTGAGAACTTGATTCGACTAGTAGGGAACTCGGTTCGATTCATTTGAGAACTTGACTCAATTCATTGAGAATTCGATTCGATTCGGTTGAGAACTAGATTCGATTAGTACACTACTCGTTTCTATTGAGAACACGATTCGTGTGACATTCGTCAATTTCGAGTCTTGTTTGTATTCATTTTTGTATTTGTTTATTATGTAAACCGACCCGATTTGTAAACTGAAGCTTATGTTATAATCAAAATGATGGATTTATGTTACAATATTGTTTCACATTTGTTGGGTCTTGAATACATCCTACCTTTATTTTTATTTTTATTTATATTTATTTTTTCTATTATTTTTTTTGTTGTTTTGTGTTTTTGTCTTGATCCATTTTGCATGAAAACTCTGTGTCTCACACCCATATTTGACCACCAACATTACCCTATATATACACCACCTTTCCTCTTCATTTTCCCTTGCTACAACTCCAAAAAAAAAAAACTCTCTCAAACATCAAAGATTCAAGGTTATCTTCTTAAGTGTTCTTGAAGGTTTTTAGTCTTTCATCTTAATTAGTTTATGTAGCCTTATTAATACTTGTTTATGGTTGTGCAACATATATATAATATACACCTCTTGTTTACCTTTGATAGTTACTTCTCCGATTCCGATCGGTGAGGTTTCAGACCTCATAAGGCAAGGCTTCATGGAGGACTTCGTGTCCTTGATATATATACATCTATATAACTTGTTCAAACATATTAGTCTTGCTTATTTTAGTTTGTTGGTCATGTTTAATAGTTCCATGGTTATGGGTTTTTAAGAGTCTATGATTCGGTTTAACCGTAAATAGCTCTAAACTGTAAACCGAACTTTGTTACTAATTTTGTTAAATAATTGTTTAAACATGCTTATTGTTAGATCTAAGTTTCTAAAATCATTTTTAAAAATTCTATGGTTATGGGTTTGTAGAATCTTACCTCGGTCTTAACCCGAAACACGATCCGAACCGAAAACCAAACTTTTGTTTAAAGACTTTATTGTTAACTTTTGGTTGTAAAACTTAAAGTATTTTTTTTATTTGTACATTATTGTACAAGTTCTTTAGTGGTTGGACATGTGGAAACCAAACCGATTCTTACTCGCTTAAGACACACAAGTGTGTTTTCTTTTTTAGCCATCAAGAATTGTATATTTCTTTAAAAATAGTAACAAATTGATTTTTAAATATTTTCTTAGGTACTTGGAAATGTTGGATCCAACTTGATCTCATAACAAAGTTTGGACCGACAAAACCGAACACTCGCTTAACGTGCGTTGTTAGTTCTAAAACAATGGAGCTACATACTTGGTTAAGTCTTATTAAATTTTATTGAGTTATCTCATAACATTCAATATTTTGGAAAGTTGACTTTGGGTTTGACCAATTATCAAGACCCGAACCGACAACCCGAACACTCGATAAAAAAAAACCGTTTTAGTATCTTTATTATAAAGGGATTTGCATTCTTGCATTATACCCACCTTATATTAAGGTTAGATACTTTAACCCGGTTTCGAGCAAACTTACATTTTTAAAGGGTTATTATTATAAATTCTTAAATAGTTACATTTTAAACCTTGAACTTTAATTATTTACATTTCTCAACATTTATTTTGTTTAAAGACCTTCAAGACAACCTTTCTAAATTCAAGACTTCTTTTCTTTTTAGGCATTGTGCGTTAAACTCGTCGTTCTGACAAATCTCCAAATTATCATCTTTCAAGTTTACTACTTGAAGGTGAGTACTTCATACCCCATTTTCCATCATTTATTTTGGGGGTGACATTTCATACTTATTCAACAAAATGCTTTGTATTTGAATCTTAAACCACAAACGTAGTTGTATACTTTACCTAAATAATTGCTCGATTTGGTGTTCTATGCTTATATGCCTATGTGTTTATCGCTTTGGTTGGTGGAACTATAAAATCCTAGACTATTTGGCATCCCCTTATAGCTAGGTGTCGCTAATGTGTTTAGCGATATCTATTTATCCAAATTACCACTTTTATTTATCGTTTCGTATGCAAGTTTTGTGGCTATTTTTATTATATACTAATATGATTAAACTTATGAATTGCTCACCAACCTTTGTGTTGACAAACTTTATTTTCTAAAATATTGCAGGTTTGCATCTTGGTTGATTTATGATTGTGAAGAAAACGACATCAAAGACCTTAGGATATTAGTAAAAATGAACAATATCAAATTTGCCATATTTTGTGATATCTTGTTTATGGTTATTTTTTGGATAATTGTTATGTGACATTTTCGATGTTGTGAAATGAAATAAGTTTATTAAATACTGTCACTTTAATTAGTGTCATGTGCTTATGGACAATCGTTACACTTCGGCATGTTCCGCCGCCTTTGGTTGGGGTGTGACAATTCGATTCGTTTGAGAACTCGATTCATTGAGAACTCGGTTCTATTCGTTTGATTACTTGATTCGATTCGTTTGAGAACATGATTCGATTCATAGAAAACTCGATTCGATTCGTTTGAGAACTTGATTCAACTCGTAGAGAACTCGATTCGATTCGTTTGAGAACTGGATTCGATTAGTACACTACTCGTTTCTGTTGAGAACACGATTCGATTCATTTGAGAACTCGATTCGTTGAGAACTCGGTTCTATTCGTTTGAGTACTTGATTCGATTCGTTTGAGAACATGATTCGACTCTTAGAGAACTCGATTCGATTCGTTTGAGAACTGGATTCAATTCGTTGAGAACACGATTCTATTTGGATGAGAATCGATTAGAACACTACTCGATTCTGTTAAGAACTCGATTTGATTCGATTAGTTTCAGAACTCAATTTGATTCGTTGAGAACCCGACTCGATTCGTTTGAGAACTCGATTTAATTCGTTGAGAACTCGGTTTGATTCGTTTGAAAACTCTAATCGATTTGTTTGAGAACATGGTTCGATTCGTAGAGAACTCGATTCAATTCATTTGAGAACTTGATTCGACTAGTAGAGAACTCGGTTCGATTCGATTGAGAACTTGACTCAATTCATTTAGAACACGATTCAATTCCGTTGAGAACTAGATTTGATTAGTACACTACTCGTTTCTGTTTAGAAATCGATTTGATTCATTGAGAACTCGATTCGATTCGTTTTAGAACTCGATTTAATTCGTTGAGGACACGGTTTTATTCGTTTGATAACTCGATTCGATTCGTTTGAGAACATGATTCGATTCGGATCGTTTGAGAACTTGATTCCACCTGTAGAGCTCGATTCGATTCGTTTGAGAACTTGATTCGACTTGTAGAGAACTCGGTTCGATTCGTTTGATAACTCGACTTCATTCGTTAAGAACACGATTCGGTTCGATTGAGAACTAGATTCGATTAGTACACTACTTGATTCTTTTGAGAACTCGACTCGATTTGTTTGAGAACTCGATTTGATTCATTGAGAACTCGGTTCGATTCGTTCGAGAACTCGATTCGATTCGTTTGTGAACATGATTCGATTTGTAGAGAACTCGATTCGATTCGTTTGAGAACTTGATTCGACTCGTAGAGAACTCGGTTAAATTCGTTTGAGAACTGGATTCAATTCGTTGAGAACACGATTCTATCTGGTTGAGAACTCGATTTGATTAGAACACAACTTGATTATGTTAAGAACTCGATTCAATTTGTTTGAGAACTTGTTTCGACTAGTAGAGAACTTGGTTCGATTCGTTTGAGAACTTGTCTCAATTCATTGAGAACACGATTCGATTCGGTTGAGAACTAGATTCGATTAGTACACTACTCGTTTCCGTTTAGAAATCAAAATGATTCGTTGAGAACTCGATTCGATTCGTTTGAGAACTCGTTTTAATTCGTTGAGTACATGGTTTGATTCGTTTGATAACTCGATTCGATTCGTTTGAGAACATGATTCGATTCGTAGAGCTTGATTCGGATCGTTTGAGAACTTGATTCGACTTGTAGAGCTTGATTCGATTCGTTTGAGAACTTGATTCGACTCGTAGGGAACTCGGTTCGATTCGTTTGAGAAATCGACTCCATTCTGTAACGTCCGTAAATTTCCGATAAAAGATTTAGCCTTGTAGTGTTACGTACACCTTCGGGCTTGACCCGGCTTTCTCCTGAGAGGTCCTGGCCACTCTCGTAAACGTTTCTCACTTAACCTTTCACCCAACTTGCTACATCTTTCCAACTCAAGTGACTAGAGTGTAATATTTTATATTATAATCAAGAAAAAAAAAACCCTAGCCCTTTTTCTTTAGTCCGATCGGCGCAAGAGGCAGCAGCTAGGCCCTCAATTTCGTTTTTTTGCAGCCAATTCCAAGTGCCAAACTTCAATTCAAGGTTAACCCGATATCCCTCTTAGTCTTATACACCTTAAACCATCCTTATATATCGCGTATTGATCGTTAAACGACTTGTTGTAGACTTGTAGGGTGGCTGTCCAATTGAGGAATTCCGGGGCTGTTTTGATTAGGGTTTTTGCACCAAAATCTTACTAGGTATGTCACTTACATCATACTAAAATTTCATGGCCAATGGAGGTGTTTTGGTCGGTCAATCGATTTTAATTCGAAAATTAGGGTTTATCGGGTGTAGGATTGGCAATTGTTGAGTTTGATGTGTTAAACGACCGGATGACCGGCCAAATCAGTTTGTACAGCCCGGGGAGGGTTTAGGGTCTGTGAGAAAATTATTTTTTTAGGCTCGGGGCTGTTTTGGTTTGTTCTTGATCAATCGAGTCGGCGGTGCACGAATTTTCGTTTAAATGTTAAATTGAGAGTTGTAAAAAGGAACCGTCAACCCTATCAACTCGGGTGACATAATTACAATGTAAGAAAAGGTTAAGATGGGAATTTGGTCCATTTGGGGCTGATTCGTTTGACAATTGGTTTTAAAATTTACTACGCGCGTATTTGACTCGATTTGATTTCCGGCGGGTGAGTTGTGCATCATGGTTAGCCCCGGCCATAATCGTGGGGTGGATTTGGTTAGTTGAAAGGTTTTAGGGGCTGAGGTAATGTAATCGGGTTTGAGTTGGGCCTTGGGCCAAGTTGATGGGCCTTGGGCCAAGTTGTTGGGCCTTGGGCCAAGTTTTTGGGCCTTGGGCCAAGTGTTGGGCCTTGGGCCAAGTTGGTGGGCCTTGGGCCAAAGTGTTGGGCTTGAGCGGCCCATTAGGTAAGTGTGTCCTTGCGGTCTAGTTTAGTAACGTGTTGTGTATAATTTACAGGCCCTCGCTTGTGATTTTGCAATTAAGGATTTCCTAGCTCGTTGCAAGTGTTCGATTGATTCCAGGTGAGTTCATGATGCCCTGTTTAATCTTTTTACATTTTGGGCGAGCATACACACCCTATTACAAATTTTACCCAATTTTAATCGCTTAAACTATTGGATGGTATTACATGGTCTTATTCTTGATTGAGCATTTTGAAAGCTATGTTTGAATTATTTTTTATGCCGTAGGATATTTTAGACTCGTTTATAGTCTTATATTCCTTAAGGTTATATATATTATTTAGGGTCTAGGCTCGAGGATACTATTAAGCCTAGTATTAATTTCTAGATTATCCATTATTTATGGATTGAATGTGATGATATGGTTTGGTTGAATGTTTGAATTAGATGTTTGTATGTGTGTAAGTGAATGTGTATGTGATGGTAAACTGTGACCGGGTCAAATATATTACTCGGGGAGGACCCCATGTGAGGAGGCCCGTGTTGCATGTTTATGACGCGGCTGGGTCAAATATATTACTTGGGGAAGACCCGGGGTGAGGAGGCCCGCCGTTCTATAAACCGTAGTCGGGTCAAATATATTATTTGGGGAAGACCCGGGGTGAGGAGGCCCGTATCACGTGTTTGGATGTTAAACCACGAACGAGTCAAATATATTACTTGGGGATGACCCGGGGTGAGGAGGCTCGTGTTGCGTGATTTTTTTTTGTTAAACCGCGGCAGGGTCAAATATATTATTCGGGGAAGACCCGGGGTGAGGAGGCCCGTGCTGCGTGAAAAGATGTTTAATGGTTTATTCACTTATGATTTGGTTAAGAAAAGCTATTTATGATTTTATGGACTCATGATTTTCCACTACATTCCATACTCATGGAATTTAAATTTTTAATGAATGTCGTTTACGAAAACTTGAACTCACTCTGCTCAAGCTGACTTTGTGTGTATGTTAGATTGACTTTCAGGTTAAGAAGTGGATGCTACTGCTTGGACGTGCTGGATTCTACTCGGGAGGTTGAAGGCATTTCTGGTCAAGGATTTCAAATAAAACGAATATTTTATCTACAATTGATTTTGGACACCTGTACCCGTGTTTTGGGATGTTTAATACTTCAACTTTTCCGCTGTTATTTACTCTGAACTTGTTTTAAATAAAACGAATCGTTTGGTTTTAAATTTTTGTTTATTTGTGGACGTGATTACCAACAGTAGGATTCCTAGGATTCGGGGTCTAACACATTCGTTAAGAACACGATTCGATTCGATTGAGAAAAAGATTCGATTAGTACACTACTTGATTCTTTTGAGAACTCGAATTGATTCATTGAGAACTCGGTTCGATTCGTTTGAGAACATGATTCGATTCATTTGAGAACATGATTCTATTCGTAGAGAACTGGATTCGATTCGTTTGAGAACTTGATTCGACTCTTAGAGAATTCGATTCGATTCGTTTGAGAACTCAATTCAATTCGTTGAGAACATGATTCGATTCGGTTGAGAACTTGATTCGATTAGTACACTACTTGATTCTGTTGAGAACAAGATTCGATTCGTTTGAAAACTCGAATAGATTCGTTCATAACACGATTCGATTCGTTTGAGAACTCGGTTTGATTCGTTTGAGAACTCGATTCAATTGGTTGACAACACGGTTCGATTCGTTTGAGAACTCGATTCGATTCATTTGAAAACATGATTCGATTCGTAGAGAACTCAATTCGATTCGTTTGAGAACTTGATTCGACTCGTCGAGAACTCGATTCGATTCGTTTGAGAACTCGATTCAATTCATTGAGAACACGATTCGATTCGGTTGAGAACTCGATTCGATTAGTACACTACTCGATTCTGTTGAGAACTCGATTTGATTTGATTAGTTTCAGAACTCAATTTGATTCGCGGAGAACTTGATTCAATTCTTTTGAGAACTCGATTTAATTCGTTGAGAACTCGATTTTATTCGTTTGAAAACTCGATTCGATTCGTTTGAGAACATGATTCGATTTGTAGAGAACTCGATTTGATTCGTTTGAGAACTTGATTCGACTAGTAGAGAACTCGGTTCGATTCGTTTGAGAACTTGACTCAATTCGTTGAGAACTCGATTCGATTCGGTTGAGAACTAGATTCGATTAGTACACTACTCGTTTTGGTTGAGAACATGATTCGATTCGTTTGCGAACTCGATCCTATTCATTTGAGTACTTGATTCGATTCATTTGAGAACATGATTCGATTCGTAGGAAACTCGATTCGATTCATTTGAGAACTTGATTCGACTCGTAGAGAACTCGATTCGATTCGTTTGAGAACTGGATTCAATTCGTTGAGAACAGGATTCTGTTTGGTTGAGAACTCGATTCGATTAGAACACTGCTCGACTATGTTAAGAACTCGATTTCATTCGATTAGTTTCATAACTCAATTTGATTCGTTGAGAACTCGACTCGATTCGTTTGAGAACTCGATTTAATTCGTTGAGAACTCGGTTTGATTCGTTTGAAAACTCGAATCGATTCATTTGAGAACATGGTTCGATTCGTAGAGAACTCGATTCAATTCGTTTGAGAACTTGATTTGACTAGTGGAGAACTCGGTTCGATTCGATTGAGAACTTGACTCAATTCATTGCGAACACGATTCAATTCGGTTGAGAACTAGATTCGATTAGTACACTACTCGATTCTATTTAAAAATCGATTTGATTTGTTGAGAACTTGATTCGATTCGTTTGAGAACTCGATTTAATTCGTTGAGGACAAGGTTTGATTAGTTTGATAACTCGATTCGATTCGTTTGAGAACATGATTCGATTCGTAGAGCTTGATTCGGATCGTTTGAGAACTTGAATCGACTCGTAGAGCTCGATTCGATTCGTTTGAGTAATTGATTCGACTCGTAGAGAACTCGGTTCGATTCGTTTGAGTGCTCGACTCCATTCGTTAAGAACACGATTCGATTCTTTTGAGAACTCGACTTGATTCGTTTGTGAAGATGATTTGATTCGTTGAGAACTCGGTTTGATTCGTTTGAGAACTCAATTTGATTCGTTTGAGAACATGATTCGATTTGTAGAGAACTCGATTCGATTCGTTTGAGAACTTGATTCGACTCGTAGAGAACTCGGTTCGATTCGTTTGAGAACTGGATTCAATTCTTTGAGAACACGATTCTATTTGGTTGAGAACTCGATTCGATTAGAACACTACTCGATTCTGTTAAGAGCTCGATTCAATTTGTCTGAGAACTTATTTCGACTAGTAGAGAACTCGGTTCGATTCGTTTGAGAACTTGACTCAATTCATTGAGAACACGATTCGAAACGGTTGAGAACTAGATTCGATTAGTACACTACTCGTTTCCGTTTAGAAATCGATTTGATTCGTTGAGAAATCGATTCGCTTCGTTTGAGAACTTGATTTAATTCGTTGAGGACACGGTTTGATTCGTTTGATAACTCGATTCGATTAATTTGAGAACATGATTCAATTCGTAGAGCTTGATTCGGATCGTTTGAGAACTTGATTCGACTCGTAGAGCTCGATTCGATTCGTTTGTGAACTTGATTCGATTCGTGGAGAACTCGTTTCGATTCGTTTGAGAACTCGACTCCATTCGTTAAGAACACGATTCGATTTGATTGAGAACTAGATTCGATTAGTACACTACTTGATTCTTTTGAGAACTCGACCCGATTCGTTTGAGAACTCGATTTGAGAACATGATTCTATTCATAGAGAACTCGATTCGATTCGTTTGAGAACTTGATTCGACTCTTAGAGAACTCGATTCGATTCGTTTGAGAACTCGATTCAATTCGTTGAGAACATGATTTGTAACACCCGTCAACATCCGGTTTAATGATTTAGCGCGTGTAAAGTATGTATAACTCTCGGGACTTAAACGACCTTTCTCGGAAGCCTTTGCGTCATCCCGTTACGTCTAATCGCTTAATATTTCTTCCAAGTTGCATTATTATTCAATTCCAGGGGCTAGAATGAAAATAATTTATAATATAACATTAATCAAAAACCCTAAACCCCTCTAGTTGTTGCTGTCCGATCGGCGCAAGGAGACCCCCCCCCCTCATTGCTTCGACTTTTTAATCAATTCCAAGCTCTTAGAAGTAGTTCAAGGTATGTACTACAATCCACACCACTCTTTTCGTTCACCCCTAATCTTTTGATACTCAATTTTGCCGATACTTTTCGTTGGACAGATTTCGTCCAAGGAGCAATTGACCCACTTCCCGTGGTTAAAAATTAGAGTTTTTGGTGTAGAAAGATTTCTAGGTATGGCATTTACATCATATTAAAATTTCATTGCCATTGGAGGTGTTTAGGTCAGTCAATCGATTTTAGTTCGAAAACTAGAGTTTATCGGGTGTAGAATTGTCAATTGTTGAGTTTGATGTGTTCATCGGTTGGATGACCAACCGAATCAGTTTGCATGGCCCTAGGGGAGTCTAATGGCTGTGGGAAAATTAATTTTTTGATACTCGGGACTGTTTTGGTTGGTGCTTGGTCAATCGAGTCGGCGGTGCGCGAATTTTCGTTTAAATGTTAAATTGAGAGTTGTAAAAAGGAACCGTCAACCCTATCAACTCGGGTGACATAATTATGATGAATGAAAAGGTTAAAATGGAATTTGGTCCATTTGGGGCTGATTCTTTTGACAATTGGTTTTAAGGTTTATTACGCGCGTATTCAACTCGATTTGATTACCGACGGGCTAGTTGTGCATCATGGTTAGCCCCGACCATGATCGTAGGGTGGATTTGGTTAGTTGAAGGGTTTTAGGGGCTGAGTTAAAGTAATTGGGTATGGGTTGGGCCTCGGGCCAACTTGTTGGGCCTCGGGCCAAAGTGTTGGGCTTGAACGGCCCATTAGGCAAGTGTGTTCTTACGATCTAGTTTAGTGACGCGTTGTCTACAATTTGTAGGCCCTTACTTGTGAGTGTGCACTTAGGGACTTCCTAGCTCGTTGCAGGTGTTCGGTTGATTTCAGGTGAGTTCTTGATGCCCCGTTTAACTCATTTTAAATTTTGGGCTAGCAAGCACACCTAAGTGTTTTTCTTACTTGATGAAATGTTTTTAAACGATTTTACATAGGCTTGCTAGTATTGTAGGCCTTGGAATGTTAAAGAATGTGTGTATGTATATATATATATATATATATATATATTTTTTTTTAGAATGACCAATATTTGGCGAATGTTGTAGTCGTCTCGACTACTGAATGTTGCGTATGCCTACTTTGTGTTTGCATGCGCTGAATGTTACGTGTTTGGGTTATACGTTTTCTCGGCCCTGAATGTTATTATTGAATGTTATATATATATATATATACATATATATTTATTTATTTATTTATATATATAGGAATGTACGTATGGAGATGTTCATACGTAAGGATGATTATTTATTAATGTGATGACCTAACTGATGTAATTCCGTTTACAATTTTAAAACCGTTGGAATGATTATTAAGACTTTTGTTACTTATTTAAAACTTGAACTCACTCAGCGTAAGCTGACTTTGTGTGCATATTAGTGTGAGTTTCAGGTTAGGAAGAGGATGCCTTATCGGTTGGACGTGCACGAAGCTACGTGGACGGTGAAGGGCATACGGGATTGGAAGATTTTATCATTAAACATTTATTTTAAAAAATATATATATATATTTTATTTAAAGATAATTATGTTGGTTTTGGGAAAAATTCCCGGGTTTTGGGAACTAATTTTATTATTTACGTTTTCCACAGAATTATACTCTGTGATGCTTATTTTAATGCAAAGAATTGTTTTTTAAGTTTAATTAGTTTTACGAGTGTTTTGAATGATTACCAACTGTGGGGTTCCCGGGGTTCGAGGCCTTACATGATTCGATTCGGTTGAGAACTCGATTCGATTAGTACACTACTTGATTCTGTTGAGAACTCGATTCGATTTGTTTGAGAACTCTATTAGATTCGTTGAGAACACGATTCGATTCGTTTGAGAACTCGGTTTGATTCGTTTGAGAACTCGATTCGATTCGTTTGAGAACTCAATTTAATTGGTTGACAACACGGTTCGATTCGTTTGAGAACTCGATTCGATTCGTTTGAAAACATGATACGATTCGTAGAGAACTCGATTCGATTCATTTGAGAACTTGATTCGACTCGTCGAGAACTCGATTCGATTCGTTTGAGAACTCAATTCAATTCATTGTGAACACGATTCGATTCGGTTGAGAAATCGATTCGATTAGTACACTACTCGATTCTGTTGAGAACTCGATTTGATTCGATTAGTTTCAGAACTCAATTTGATTCGTTGAGAACTCGATTCAATTCGTTTGAGAACTCGATTTAATTCGTTGAGAACTCGATTTTATTCGTTTGAAAACTCGATTCGATTAGTTTGAGAACATGATTGGGATTCGTAGATATCTCGATTTGATTCATTTGAGAACTTGATTCGACTAGTAGAGAACTCGGTTCGATTCGTTTGAGAACTTGACTCAATTCGTTGAGAACTCGATTCGATTCGGTTGGGAACTAGATTCGATTAGTACACTACTCGTTTCGGTTGGGAACATGATTCGATTCGTTTGAGAACTCGATTCTATTCGTTTGAGTACTTGATTCGATTCATTTAAGAACATGATTCGATTCGTAGGAAACTCGATTCGATTCGTTTGAGAACTTGATTCGACTCATAGAGAACTCGATTCGATTCGTTTGAGAACTGGATTCAATTCGTTGAGAACAAGATTCTATTTGGTTGAGAAATCGATTCGATTAGAACACTACTCGACTATGTTAAGAACTCTATTTCATTCGATTAGTTTCATAACTCAATTTGATTCGTTGAGAACTCGACTCGATTCGTTTGAGAACTCAATTTAATTCGTTGAGAACTCGGTTTGACTCTTTTGAAAACTCGAATCGATTCGTTTGAGAACATGGTTCGATTCGTAGAGAACTCGATTCAATTCGTTTGAGAACTCGATTCAACTAGTAGAAAACTCGGTTCGATTCGATTGAGAACTTGACTCAATTCATTGAGAACATGATTCGATTTGGTTGAGAACTAGATTCGATTAGTACATTACTAGTTTCGGTTTAGAAATCGATTTGATTTGTTGAGAACACGATTAGATTTGTTTGTGACTCGATTTAATTCGTTGAGGACAAGGTTTAATTAGTTTGATAACTCGATTCGATTCGTTTAAGAACTTGATTCGATTTGTAGAGCTTGATTCGACTCGTAGAGCTCGATTCGATTCGTTTGAGAACTTGATTCGACTCGTAGAGAACTCGGTTCGATTCGTTTGAGAAGTTGATTCGACTCGTAGGGAACTCGGTTCGATTCGTTTGAGAACTCAAGTATGTCTTTGAAATTGTGTCTTCAAATCAAGTATGGGTGAAACAACCTTGACCATCCATATCAAGATTGTTGATTCGGTAATAAACAAAGATAAACAAAACATTATGTTGGTTGACACTCATAAGGGATAAAATCCGTAAGCTTGGTCAACACTTGTTCTTGTAAAGCTCTTTGATGAAGTTTGTGAAAAATTGATAAGGCTTTGATTTCCTTTTGCTTGTTGATGATTGGATAAAATTTACCAAAATACCCATGGTATATATCTTCCGTAAAGATCAGCTTGGTCAAATGGTCAAAGACACCAAAAATCTCAAATGTAATTCATTCACGAGCATGGATTCAGTCCACGAGCACACAAGTCAAAGTCCCTTCACGAGCATACTCAGTGTTTACTCAAGCATGCTGGGGAGCTTGCTCGAGGGCCTTGCTCGAGAAAACACTTGTCTTTTTCTTTCATCGAGCACGCTAGAAAGCTTGTTCGAGGCTCTTGCTCGAGAAAACACTTGTCTTTTTCTTTCATCGAGCATGCTGGAAAGCTTGCTCGAGGCCCTTGCTCGAGAAAACACTTGTCTTTTCCTGTCTTTTCTCGATCATGCTCGAAACACTATGAGTATGCTCGAAACACTTGTTTAATGCCTTTACTTGGGCATGCTCGAAATACTTGTGTTTTTCCTGTCTTTTCATGAGCATGCTCGGAAGCAAAAGTGTGCTCGACGAAGGTTTGCTCGAGTAAAACAAAGTGTGCTCGAGACCAAAAGATAGATTGTTTTTGAGATAAACAAGGATGTGCTCGGTGTTCATGCACTCGAATCCAAACTTGATGTGCTCGATAGAAGATATGCTCGAGATAAGCTGTGCTAAAAGCAACACTTAGTCATTTTATATACTCGAGACCATTCTAATCAAGCATGAGACATCCAGACTTCTTTTCTGCATCATCAATCAATGATTTTCCAATACAGAACCTGCTTGAATATTCCCTTTGCATCTTCCATCTGCTGCTATAAACAATGATTAGATTGCTCCTAGTACCTGTTCATTCTCAACTTCTGCATATCAGATTGTACCAGCAGCAATGTTCTTCAATATTCCCTTTACTATTCAAGCAGCACACTCATATCAGAAACAATTTTGAGCACATAAAACCCTAATTTTCAGATCAAGAACCAAGCTTCTTCATCTGAAATTAATCGTTGTAGCTATATCCCAGTCATCTCGATATCAACCATCTATCTTCAATCTATCAACAGCCGTTACAGATCTAAAAATCATCTTCAATAACAGTTTTGCCCCAAAACGAGCAAAAAACACTATTACATCAGATCTGGACCGATATGACCAAATAAACATGAAATTGATGTTGAATCTCCGAACAGGTCATCAACCCAAACATCAATCCACATAAATTTTACCCAAATCATAAAATAATTTCAAAACCCTAAAAATTTTTCAACAAACCACATCGGTTTAACGTCCATGGTGGATTCAAGAGCGAGGTGAATCAGATTCAGCGGTTAGTTTGAACGATTCGGCGACCTGCTCTGATACCAATTGTAAGAACCGATCCCCGGTGCGGAAGCGTGAATAATGGTCGTTATTAACGGTGGATCTCGGATCTGAGCAAGGATCGAATCGTATTCGCTCTTGAAAGGTGGTTTGGACGGATGAGTGGTGTTCGGGAGAGAGCCTGAATCGATTACAATGAACAATAGACTGGATGAACAAACATATGCAATCGATTCACAAAGATAAAGAAGTGGCAGTATGATTTCATTCATCAAAAGATTGTCATTACAAATCACTCATACATACACACATACATACAATAAAGATCAGCCACCTCCAGGAGAGCTCATCCTGGAGGTGGCGGCTCTCTCAAAGAGATAAACCCTAGATCTCACACAATACACAATACACACATTCACTCATACTAGAACAATTAACAAATACATCTATTTATACCAGTCTAGCATGTCTTGGTCTTTAAGCCATCCACCGTTGGTTGAGACCAAAAATATTAATTAATTTCACCCATAATAACAATAATTCGAAGCGTCGGTCTAAAATATACTAGTCTAACTTGACTCGATTCGATTCGTTTGAGAACTCGATTTGATTCTTTGAGAACTCGGTTCTATTCGTTTGAGTAATTGATTCGATTCGTTTGAGAACACGATTCGATTCGTAGGAAACTCGATTCGATTCGTTTGAGAACTTGATTTGACTCTTAGAGAACTCGATTAGATTCATTGAGAACTATGTTCGATTCATTTGAGAACTCGATTCGATTCGTTTGAGAACATGATTCAATTCATAGAGAACTCGATTCGATTCGTTTGAGAACTTGATTCGACTCTTAGAGAACTCGATTCGATTCGTTTGAGAACTCGATTCAATTCGTTGAAAACATGATTCGACTCGATTGAGAACTCGATTCGATTAGTACACTACTTGATTCTGTTGAGAACTCGATTTGATTCGTTGAGAACACGATTCGATTCATTTGAGAACACGATTCGATTCGTTTGAGAACTTGGTTTGATTCGTTTGAGAACTCGATTCAATTGGTGGAGAACAAGGTTAGATTCGTTTGAGAACTCGATTCGATTCGTTTGAAAACATGATTCGATTAGTAGAGAAATCGATTCAATTCGTTTGAGAACTTGATTTGACTCGTCGAGAACTCGATTCGATTCATTTGAGAACTCGATTCAATTCATTGAGAACACGATGCGATTCGGTTGAGAACTCAATTTGATTCGATTAGTTTCAGAACTCAATTTGATTCGTCGAGAACTCGATTCAATTCGTTTGAGAACTCGATTTAATTCGTTGAGAACTCGATTTTATTCGTTTGAAAACTTGATTCGATTCGTTTGAGAACATGATTCGATTCGTAGAGAACTCTATTCGATTCGTTTGAGAACTTGATTCGACTAGTAGGGAACTCGATTCGATTCGTTTGAGAACTTCACTCAATTTGTTGAGAACTCGATTCGATTCGGTTGAGAACTAGATTCGATTAATACACTACTCATTTCTGTTGAGAACACGATTCGATTCGTTTGAGAACTTGATTCTATTCGTTTGATTACTTGATTCGATTCATTTGAGAACATGATTCGATTCGTAGGAAACTCGATTCGATTCGTTTAAGAACTTGATTCGACTCGTAGAGAACTCGATTCGATTCGTTTGAGAACTTGATTAAATTCGTTGAGAACACAAATCTATTTGGTTGAGAACTAGATTCGATTAGAACACTATTCGATTCTGTTTAGAACTCGATTTGATTCGATTAGTTTCAGAACTCAATTCGATTCGTTGAGAACTCGACTCGATTCGTTTGAGAACTTGATTTAATTTATTGAGAAGTCGGTTTGATTCGTTTGAAAACTCGAATCGATTCGTTTGAGAACATGGTTCGATTCGTAGAGAACTCGATTCAATTCGTTTGAGAACGTGACTCAATTCGTTGAGAACTCGATTTGATTCGGTTGAGAACTAGATTCGATTAGTACACTACTCGTTTCTGTTGGGAACACGATTTGATTCGTTTGAGAACTCGATTCGTTGAGAACTTGGTTCTATTCGTTTGAGTACTTGATTCGATTCGTTTGAGAACATGATTCGATTCATAGAAAACTCGATTCGATTCGTTTGAGAACTTGATTCGACTCTTAGAGAACTCGATTCGATTCGTTTGAAAACTAGATTTGATTAGTACACTACCCGTTTCTGTTGAGAACACGATTCAATTCGTTTGAGAACTTGATTCGTTGAGAACTCGGTTCTATTCGTTTGAGTAATTGATTCGATTCGTTTGATAACACGATTCGATTCGTAGGAAACTCGATTCGGTTCGTTTGATAACTTGATTTGACTCGTAGAGAACTCTATTCGATTCGTTGAGAACTATGTTCGATTCGTTTGAGAATACGATTCTATTCATAGAGAAATCGATTCAATTCGTTTGAGAACTTGATTCGACTCTTAGATAACTCGATTCGATTCATTTGAGAACTCGATTCGATTCGTTGAAAACATGATTTGATTCGGTTGAGAACTCGATTTGATTAGCACACTACTTGATTATGTTGAGAACTCGATTCGATTCGTTTGAGAACTTGATTTGACTCGTAGAGAACTCTATTCGATTCGTTGAGAACGATGTTCGATTCGTTTGAGAACATGATTCTATTCATAGAGAACTCGATTCGATTCGTTTGAGAACTCGATTTGATTCGTTGAAAACATGATTCGATTCGATTGAGAACTCGATTCGATTAGCACACTACTTGATTCTGTTGAGAACTCGATTCGATTCGTTTGAGAACTTGATTCGACTTGTCGAGAACTCAATTCGATTCATTTGAGAACTCGATTCAATTCATTGAGAACACGATTCGATTAGGTTGTGAACTCGATTCGATTAGTACACTACTCGATTCTGTTGAGAACTCGATTTGATCCGATTAGTTTCAGAACTCAATTTGATTCGTTGAGAACTCGATTCAATTCGTTTGAGAACTCGATTCAATTCGTTTGAGAACTCGATTCAATTCGTTTGAGAACTCGATTTTATTCGTTTGAAAACTTGATTCGATTCGTTTGAGAACATGATTCGATTCGTAGAGAACTCGATTCGATTCATTTGAGAACTTGATTCGACTGGTAGAGAACTCGATTCGATTCGTTTGAGAACTTGACTCAATTCGTTGAGAACTAGATACGATTCGGTTGAGAACTAGATTCGATTAATACACTATTCGTTTCTGTTGAGAACACGATTCGATTCGTTTGAGAACTTAATTCTATTCGTTTGAGTACTTGATTCGATTCGTTTGAGAACATGATTCGATTCGTAGGAAACTCGATTCGATTCGTTTGAGAACTTGATTCGACTCGTAGAGAACTCGATTCGATTCGTTTGAGAACTGGATTAAATTCGTTGAGAACACAAATCTATTTGGTTGAGAACTAGATTCGATTAGAACACTATTCGATTCTATTTAGAACTCGATTTGATTCGATTAGTTTCAGAACTCAATTTGATTCGTTGAGAACTCGACTCATTTCGTTTGAGAACTCGATTTAATTCATTGAGAACCAGGTTTGGTTCGTTTGAAAACTCGAATCGATTCGTTTGAGAACGTGACTCAATTCGTTGAGAACTCGATTTGATTCGGTTGAGAACTAGATTCGATTAGTACACTACTCGTTTCTGTTGGGAACACGATTCGATTCGTTTGAGATCTCGGTTCTATTCGTTTGAGTACTTGATTCGATTCTTTGAGAACGTGATTCGATTCGTAGAAAACTCGATTCGATTCGTTTGAGAACTTGATTCGAATCTTAGAGAACTCGATTTGACTCGTTTGAGAACTAGATTTGATTAGTACACTACTCGTTTCTGTTGAGAACACGATTCGATTCGTTTGAGAACTCGATTTGTTGAGAACTCGGTTATATTCGTTTGAGTAATTGATTCGATTCGTTTGAGAACACGATTCAATTCGTAGGAAACTCGATTCGATTCGTTTGAGAACTTGATTTGACTCGTAGAGTACTCTATTCGATTCGTTGAGAACGATGTTCGATTCGTTTGAGAACATGATTCTATTCATAGAGAACTCGATTCGATTCGTTTGAGAACTCGATTCGACTCTTAGGGAACTCGATTCGATTCGTTTGAGAACTCGATTCGATTCGTTGAAAACATGATTCGATTCGATTGAGAACTCGATTCGATTAGCACATTACTTGATTCTGTTGAGAACTCGATTCGATTCGTTTGAGAACTTGATTCGACTTGTCGAGAACTCGATTCGATTCATTTGAGAACTCGATTCAATTCATTGAGAACACGATTCGATTAGGTTGAGAACTCGATTCGATTAGTACACTACTCGATTCTGTTGAGAACTCGATTTGATCCGATTAGTTTCAGAACTCAATTTGATTCGTTGAGAACTCGATTCAATTCGTTTGAGAACACGATTTAATTCGTTGAGAACTCGATTTTATTCGTTTGAAAACTTGATTCGATTCGTTTGAGAACATGATTCGATTCGTAGAGAACTCGATTCGATTCATTTGAGAACTTGATTCGACTGGTAGAGAACTCGATTCGATTCGTTTGAGAACTTGACTCAATTCGTTGAGAACTAGATAAGATTCGGTTGAGAACTAGATTCGATTAATACACTATTCGTTTCTGTTGAGAACACGATTCGATTCGTTTGAGAACTTAATTCTATTCGTTTGAGTACTTGATTCGATTCGTTTGAGAACATGATTCGATTTGTAGGAAACTAGATTCGATTCGTTCGAGAACTTGATTCGATTGGTAGGAAACTCGATTCGATTCGTTTGAGAACTTGATTCGACTCGTAGAGAACTCGATTCGATTCGTTTGAGAACTGGATTAAATTCATTGAGAACACAAATCTATTGGTTGAGAACTAGATTCGATTAGAACACTATTCGATTCTATTTAGAACTCGATTTGATTCGATTAGTTTCAGAACACAATTTGATTCGTTAAGAACTCGACTCATTTCGTTTGAGAACTCGATTTAATTCATTGAGAACTAGGTTTGATTCGTTAGAAAACTCGAATCGATTCGTTTGAGAACGTGACTCAATTTGTTGAGAACTCGATTTGATTCGGTTGAGAACTAGATTCGATTAGTACACTACTCGTTTCTGTTGGGAAACGATTCGATTCGTTTGAGATCTCGGTTCTATTCTTTTGAGTACTTGATTCGATTCTTTGAGAACGTGATTCGATTCGTAGAAAACTCGATTCGATTCGTTTGAGAACTTGATTCGAATCGTAGAGAACTCGATTTGACTCGTTTGAGAACTAGATTTGATTAGTACACTACTCGTTTCTGTTGAGAACACGATTCGATTCGTTTGAGAACTCGATTTGTTGAGAACTCGGTTCTATTCAATTGAGTAATTGATTCGATTCGTTTGAGAACACGATTCGATTCGTAGGAAACTCGATTCGATTCGTTTGAGAACTTGATTTGACTCGTAGAGAACTCTATTCGATTCGTTGAGAACTATGTTCGATTCGTTTGAGAACACGATTCTATTCATAGAGATCAAGATTCGATTCGTTTGAGAACTCGATTCGACTCTTAGAGAACTCGATTCGATTCGTTTGAGAACTCGATTCAATTCGTCGAAAACATGATTCGATTCGGTTGAGAACTCGATTCGATTAGCACACCACTTGATTCTGTTGAGAACTCGATTCGATTCGTTTGAGAACTTGATTTGTCTCGTCGAGAACTCGATTCGATTCATTTGAGAACTCGATTCAATTCATTGAGAACACGATTCGATTCGGTTGAGAACTCGACTCGTTGAGAACTCGGTTCTATTCGTTTGAGTACTTGATTCGATTCGTTTTAGAACATGATTCGATTCGCAGAAAACTCGATTCGATTCGCTTGAGAACTTGATTCGATTCGTTTGAGAACTGGATTCGATTAGTACACCAACCGTTTCTGTTGAAAACAAGATTCGATTCTTTTGAGAACTCGATTCGTTGAGAACTCGGTTCTATTCGTTTGAGTAATTGATTCGATTTGTTTGAGAACATGATTCGATTCATAAGAAACTCGATTCGATTCGTTTGAGAACTTGATTCAACTCGTAGAGAACTCGATTAGATTCGTTTGAGAACTCGATTCCATTCGTTTGAGAACATGATTCTATTCGTTGAGAACTCGATTCGATTCGTTTGAGAACTTGATTCGACTCTTAGAGAACTCGATTCGATTCATTTCAGAACTCGATTCAATTCTTTGAGAACATGATTCTATTCGTTGAGAACTCGATTCGATTCGTTTGAGAACTTGATTCGACTCTTAGAGAACTCGATTCGATTCGTTTCAGAACTCGATTCAATTCTTTGAGAACATGATTCGATTCGGTTGAGAACTCGATAATGTACACTACTTGATTCTGTTGAGAACTCGATTTGATCCGATTAGTTTCAGAACTCAATTTGATTCGTTGAGAACTCGATTCAATTCATTTGAGAACTCGATTTAATTCGTTGAGAACTCGATTTTATTCGTTTGAAAACTTGATTCGATTCGTTTGAGAACATGATTCGATTCGTAGAGAACTCGATTCGATTCATTTGAGAACTTGATTCGACTGGTAGAGAACTCGATTCGATTCGTTTGAGAACTTGACTCAATTCGTTGAGAACTAGATACGATTCGGTTGAGAACTAGATTTGATTAATACACTATTCGTTTCTGTTGAGAACACGATTCGATTCGTTTGAGAACTTAATTCTATTCGTTTGAGTACTTGATTCGATTCGTTTGAGAACATGATTCGATTCGTAGGAAACTCGATTCGATTCGTTTGAGAACTTGATTCGATTCGTAGGAAACTCGATTCGATTCGTTTGAGAACTTGATTCGACTCGTAGAGAACTCGATTCGTTTCGTTTGAGAACTGGATTAAATTCGTTGAGAACACAAATCTATTTGGTTGAGAACTAGATTCGATTAGAACACTATTCGATTCTATTTAGAACTCGATTAGTTTCAGAACTCAATTTGATTCGTTGAGAACTCGACTCATTTCGTTTGAGAACTCGATTTAGTTCATTGAGAACTAGGTTTGATTCGTTTGAAAACTCGAATCGATTCGTTTGAGAACGTGACTCAATACGTTGAGAACTCGATTTGATTCGGTTGAGAACTGGATTCGATTAGTACACTACTCGTTTCTGTTGGGAACACGATTCGATTCGTTTGAGATCTCGGTTCTATTCGTTTGAGTACTTGATTCGATTCTTTGAGAACGTGATTCGATTCGTAGAAAACTCGATTTGATTCGTTAGAGAACTTGATTCGAATCGTAGAGAACTCGATTTGACTCGTTTGAGAACTAGATTTGATTAGTACACTACTCGTTTCTGTTGAGAACACGATTCGATTCGTTTGAGAACTCGATTTGTTGAGAACTCGGTTCTATTCGTTTGAGTAATTGATTCGATTCGTTTGAGAACACGATTCGATTCGTAGGAAACTCGATTCGATTCGTTTGAGAACTTGGTTTGACTCGTAGAGAACTCTATTCGATTCGTTGAGAACGATGTTCGATTCGTTTGAGAACATGATTCTATTCATAGAGAACTCGATTCGATTCGTTTGAGAACTCGATTCGACTCTTCGAGAACTCGATTCGATTCGTTTGAGAACTCGATTCGATTCGTTGAAAACATGATTCGATTCGATTGAGAACTCGATTCGATTAGCACACTACTTGACTCTGTTGAGAACTCGATTCGATTCGTTTGAGAACTTGATTCGACTTGTCGAGAACTCGATTCGATTCATTTGAGAACTCGATTCAATTCATTGAGAACACGATTCGATTAGGTTGAGAACTCGATTCGATTAGTAAACTACTCGATTCTGTTGAGAACTCGATTTGATCCGATTAGTTTCAGAACTCAATTTGATTCATTGAGAACTCTATTCAATTCGTTTGAGAACTAGATTTAATTCGTTGAGAACTCGATTTTATTCGTTTGATAAATTGATTCGATTCGTATGAGAACATGATTCGATTCGTAGAGAACTCGATTCGATTCATTTGAGAACTTGATTCGACTGGTAGAGAACTTGATTCGATTCGTTTGAGAACTTGACTCAATTCGTTGAGAACTAGATACGATTCAGTTGAGAACTAGATTCGATTAATACACTATTCGTTTCTGTTGAGAACACGATTCGATTCGTTTGAGAACTTAATTCTATTCGTTTGAGTACTTGATTCGATTCGTTTGAGAACATGATTCGATTCGTAGGAAACTCGATTCGATTCGTTCGAGAACTTGATTCGATTGGTAGGAAACTCGATTCGATTCGTTTTAGAACTTGATTCGACTCGTAGAGAACTCGATTCGATTCGTTTGAGAACTGGATTAAATTCGTTGAGAACACAAATCTATTTGGTTGAGAACTAGATTCGATTAGAACACTATTCGATTCTATTTAGAACTCGATTTGATTCGATTAGTTTCAGAACTCAATTTGATTCGTTGAGAACTCGACTCATTTCGTTTGAGAACTCGATTTAATTCATTGAGAACTAGGTTTGATTCGTTTGAAAACTCGAATCGATTCGTTTGAGAACGTGACTCAATTCGTTGAGAACTTGATTTGATTCGGTTGAGAACTAGATTCGATTAGTACACTACTCGTTTCTGTTGGGAAACGATTCGATTCGTTTGAGATCTCGGTTCTATTCTTTTGAGTACTTGATTCGATTCTTTGAGAACGTGATTCGATTCGTAGAAAACTCGATTCGATTCGTTTGAGAACTTGATTAGAATCGTAGAGAACTCGATTTGACTCGTTTGAGAACTAGATTTGATTAGTACACTACTCGTTTCTGTTGAGAACACGATTCGATTCGTTTGAGAACTCGATTTGTTGAGAACTCGGTTCTATTCGTTTGAGTAATTGAATCGATTCGTTTGAGAACACGATTCGATTCGTAGGAAACTCGATTCGATTCGTTTGAGAACTTGATTTGACTCGTAGAGAACTCTATTCGATTCGTTGAGAACTATGTTCGATTCGTTTGAGAACACGATTCTATTCATAGAGATCAAGATTCGATTCGTTTGAGAACTCGATTCGACTCTTAGAGAACTCGATTCGATTCGTTTGAGAACTCGATTCAATTCGTCGAAAACATGATTCGATTCGGTTGAGAACTCGATTCGATTAGCACACCACTTGATTCTGTTGAGAACTCGATTCGATTCGTTTGAGAACTTGATTTGTCTCGTCGAGAACTCGATTCGATTCATTTGAGAACTCGATTCAATTCATTGAGAACACGATTCGATTCGGTTGAGAACTCGACTCGTTGAGAACTCGGTTCTATTCGTTTGAGTACTTGATTCGATTCGTTTTAGAACATGATTCGATTCGCAGAAAACTCGATTCGATTCGCTTGAGAACTTGATTCGATTCGTTTGAGAACTGGATTCGATTAGTACACCAACCGTTTCTGTTGAAAACAAGATTCGATTCTTTTGAGAACTCGATTCGTTGAGAACTCGGTTCTATTCGTTTGAGTAATTGATTCGATTTGTTTGAGAACATGATTCGATTCATAAGAAACTCGATTCGATTCGTTTGAGAACTTGATTCAACTCGTAGAGAACTCGATTAGATTCGTTTGAGAACTCGATTCCATTCGTTTGAGAACATGATTCTATTCGTTGAGAACTCGATTCGATTCGTTTGAGAACTTGATTCGACTCTTAGAGAACTCGATTCGATTCATTTCAGAACTCGATTCAATTCTTTGAGAACATGATTCTATTCGTTGAGAACTCGATTCGATTCGTTTGAGAACTTGATTCGACTCTTAGAGAACTCGATTCGATTCGTTTCAGAACTCGATTCAATTCTTTGAGAACATGATTCGATTCGGTTGAGAACTCGATAATGTACACTACTTGATTCTGTTGAGAACTCGATTTGATCCGATTAGTTTCAGAACTCAATTTGATTCGTTGAGAACTCGATTCAATTCATTTGAGAACTCGATTTAATTCGTTGAGAACTCGATTTTATTCGTTTGAAAACTTGATTCGATTCGTTTGAGAACATGATTCGATTCGTATAGAACTCGATTCGATTCATTTGAGAACTTGATTCGACTGGTAGAGAACTCGATTCGATTCGTTTGAGAACTTGACTCAATTCGTTGAGAACTAGATACGATTCGGTTGAGAACTAGATTCGATTAATACACTATTCGTTTCTGTTGAGAACACGATTCGATTCGTTTGAGAACTTAATTCTATTCGTTTGAGTACTTGATTCGATTCGTTTGAGAACATGATTCGATTCGTAGGAAACTCGATTCGATTCGTTTGAGAACTTGATTCGATTCGTAGGAAACTCGATTCGATTCGTTTGAGAACTTGATTCGACTCGTAGAGAACTCGATTCGTTTCGTTTGAGAACTGGATTAAATTCGTTGAGAACACAAATCTATTTGGTTGAGAACTAGATTCGATTAGAACACTATTCGATTCTATTTAGAACTCGATTAGTTTCAGAACTCAATTTGATTCGTTGAGAACTCGACTCATTTCGTTTGAGAACTCGATTTAATTCATTGAGAACTAGGTTTGATTCGTTTGAAAACTCGAATCGATTCGTTTGAGAACGTGACTCAATACGTTGAGAACTCGATTTGATTCGGTTGAGAACTGGATTCGATTAGTACACTACTCGTTTCTGTTGGGAACACGATTCGATTCGTTTGAGATCTCGGTTCTATTCGTTTGAGTACTTGATTCGATTCTTTGAGAACGTGATTCGATTCGTAGAAAACTCGATTTGATTCGTTAGAGAACTTGATTCGAATCGTAGAGAACTCGATTTGACTCGTTTGAGAACTAGATTTGATTAGTACACTACTCGTTTCTGTTGAGAACACGATTCGATTCGTTTGAGAACTCGATTTGTTGAGAACTCGGTTCTATTCGTTTGAGTAATTGATTCGATTCGTTTGAGAACACGATTCGATTCGTAGGAAACTCGATTCGATTCGTTTGAGAACTTGGTTTGACTCGTAGAGAACTCTATTCGATTCGTTGAGAACGATGTTCGATTCGTTTGAGAACATGATTCTATTCATAGAGAACTCGATTCGATTCGTTTGAGAACTCGATTCGACTCTTAGAGAACTCGATTCGATTCGTTTGAGAACTCGATTCGATTCGTTGAAAACATGATTCGATTCGATTGAGAACTCGATTCGATTAGCACACTACTTGACTCTGTTGAGAACTCGATTCGATTCGTTTGAGAACTTGATTCGACTTGTCGAGAACTCGATTCGATTCATTTGAGAACTCGATTCAATTCATTGAGAACACGATTCGATTAGGTTGAGAACTCGATTCGATTAGTAAACTACTCGATTCTGTTGAGAACTCGATTTGATCCGATTAGTTTCAGAACTCAATTTGATTCATTGAGAACTCTATTCAATTCGTTTGAGAACTAGATTTAATTCGTTGAGAACTCGATTTTATTCGTTTGATAAATTGATTCGATTCGTATGAGAACATGATTCGATTCGTAGAGAACTCGATTCGATTCATTTGAGAACTTGATTCGACTGGTAGAGAACTTGATTCGATTCGTTTGAGAACTTGACTCAATTCGTTGAGAACTAGATACGATTCAGTTGAGAACTAGATTCGATTAATACACTATTCGTTTCTGTTGAGAACACGATTCGATTCGTTTGAGAACTTAATTCTATTCGTTTGAGTACTTGATTCGATTCGTTTGAGAACATGATTCGATTCGTAGGAAACTCGATTCGATTCGTTCGAGAACTTGATTCGATTGGTAGGAAACTCGATTCGATTCGTTTTAGAACTTGATTCGACTCGTAGAGAACTCGATTCGATTCGTTTGAGAACTGGATTAAATTCGTTGAGAACACAAATCTATTTGGTTGAGAACTAGATTCGATTAGAACACTATTCGATTCTATTTAGAACTCGATTTGATTCGATTAGTTTCAGAACTCAATTTGATTCGTTGAGAACTCGACTCATTTCGTTTGAGAACTCGATTTAATTCATTGAGAACTAGGTTTGATTCGTTTGAAAACTCGAATCGATTCGTTTGAGAACGTGACTCAATTCGTTGAGAACTTGATTTGATTCGGTTGAGAACTAGATTCGATTAGTACACTACTCGTTTCTGTTGGGAAACGATTCGATTCGTTTGAGATCTCGGTTCTATTCTTTTGAGTACTTGATTCGATTCTTTGAGAACGTGATTCGATTCGTAGAAAACTCGATTCGATTCGTTTGAGAACTTGATTAGAATCGTAGAGAACTCGATTTGACTCGTTTGAGAACTAGATTTGATTAGTACACTACTCGTTTCTGTTGAGAACACGATTCGATTCGTTTGAGAACTCGATTTGTTGAGAACTCGGTTCTATTCGTTTGAGTAATTGATTCGATTCGTTTGAGAACACGATTCGATTCGTAGGAAACTCGATTCGATTCGTTTGAGAACTTGATTTGACTCGTAGAGAACTCTATTCGATTCGTTGAGAACTATGTTCGATTCGTTTGAGAACACGATTCTATTCATAGAGATCAAGATTCGATTCGTTTGAGAACTCGATTCGACTCTTAGAGAACTCGATTCGATTCGTTTGAGAACTCGATTCAATTCGTTGAAAACATGATTCGATTCGGTTGAGAACTCGATTTGATTAGCACACTACTTGATTCTGTTGAGAACTCGATTCGATTCGTTTGAGAACTTGATTTGTCTCGTCGAGAACTCGATTCGATTCATTTGAGAACTCGATTCAATTCATTGAGAACACGATTCGATTCGGTTGAGAACTCGATTCGTTGAGAACTCGGTTTTATTCGTTTGAGTACTTGATTCGATTCGTTTTAGAACATGATTCGATTCGTATAAAACTCGATTCGATTCGTTTGAGAACTTGATTCGATTCGTTTGAGAACTGGATTCGATTAGTACACCAATCGTTTCTGTTGAAAACAAGATTCGATTCGTTTGAGAACTCGATTCGTTGAGAACTCGGTTCTATTCGTTTGAGTAATTTATTCGATTTGTTTGAGAACATGATTCGATTCATAAGAAACTCGATTCGATTCGTTTGAGAACTTGATTCGACTCGTAGAGAACTCGATTCGATTCGTTTGAGAACTGGATTAAATTCGTTGAGAACACAAATCTATTTGGTTGAGAACTAGATTCGATTAGAACACTATTCGATTCTATTTAGAACTCGATTTGATTCGATTAGTTTCAGAACTCAATTTGATTCGTTGAGAACTCGACTCATTTCGTTTGAGAACTCGATTTAATTCATTGAGAACTAGGTTTGATTCGTTTGAAAACTCGAATCGATTCGTTTGAGAACGTGACTCAATTCGTTGAGAACTCGATTTGATTCGGTTGAGAACTAGATTCGATTAGTACACTACTCGTTTCTGTTGGGAAACGATTCGATTCGTTTGAGATCACGGTTCTATTCTTTTGAGTACTTGATTCGATTCTTTGAGAACATGATTCGATTCGTAGAAAACTCGATTCGATTCGTTTGAGAACTTGATTCGAATCGTAGAGAACTCGATTTGACTCGTTTGAGAACTAGATTTGATTAGTACACTACTCGTTTCTGTTGAGAACACGATTCGATTCGTTTGAGAACTCGATTTGTTGAGAACTCGGTTCCATTCGTTTGAGTAATTGATTCGATTCGTTTGAGAACACGATTCGATTCGTAGGAAACTCGATTCGATTCGTTTGAGAACTTGATTTGACTCGTAGAGAACTCTATTCGATTCGTTGAGAACTATGTTGGATTCGTTTGAGAACACGATTCTATTCATAGAAAACTCGATTCGATTCGTTTGAGAACTCGATTCGACTCTTAGAGAACTCGATTCGATTCGTTTGAGAACTCGATTCAATTCGTTGAAAACATGATTCGATTCGGTTGAGAACTCGATTCGATTAGCACACTACTTGATTCTGTTGGGAACTCGATTCGATTCGTTTGAGAACTTGATTTGTCTCGTCGAGAACTCGATTCGATTCATTTGAGAACTCGATTCAATTCATTGAGAACACGATTTGATTCGGTTGAGAACTCGATTCGTTGAGAACTCGGTTCTATTCGTTTGAGTACTTGATTCGATTCGTTTTAGAACATCATTCGATTCGTAGAAAACTCGATTCGATTCGTTTCAGAACTTGATTCGATTCGTTTGAGAACTGGATTCGATTAGTACACCAATCGTTTCTGTTGAAAACAAGATTCGATTCGTTTGAGAACTCGATTCGTTGAGAACTCGGTTCTATTCGTTTTAGTAATTGATTCGATTTGTTTGAGAACATGATTCGATTCATAAGTGTAGGTTCCTGGACGTGGATCGTATACGGGAAATCTCTAACAACGCAGGTGCGGAATCCCTGCGTATATAGATACGAGCGTAGATATTGTATAGATTGAATACACGAACAATGAACACGAGCTATAAGGTAAACACGTTATATTGAATAACCAAACCCGTGACAGTAGGTCACTGTTACAGAGAACAAAACGAAACAAAACGTAAAACCAAAACCCTTCACCCACGTTCTCTGCTGAAACGTTCTATTTAAACACGACAACTTCGCCACTGGCGAAGTTGTCAGTAACCTCGCTAGATCAGCAAGTTCGCCATGGCGAACTTGCTGATAACTTCGCTAGTTTACAAAACAAACCATAAACAAACCATTAACTATATTACAGACTCGATAACAAATACTAGACTATGAACTACTGACAAACATGTACCAACAGACTCCCCCTTGGCAGTAGCTTCATATCTTGATCTCTGAGTCTTGTAATCTTGCACTTTCACGCGTGCGCCCCTTCTCTCACACAAACCGACACAACTCCTTGATATTTCCTCGCTTGATCCTTCCAAGCAGGAATGTAGAAGATCTTCTTGTTGTTCAGCACTTCCAGATCAGCCTGCGATAGATTAACAAGATGCATCGGGTCATAAACCCGAAGTACTTCTTGTTCGTCCTCATCTTCCATAACCGCCTCAGCTGTCTCGCAATCCACATACCACCATTTCAGATCTTTCAGTACATTTTGAGGCATAGTTTTCATGGGTACCTCCTTGATACATCGGACTGGTTTGTACTTCATCACCATCCACGGTTTACCATCTGCTCTCATACCTCTTTCTGTATCCTTCACTAATTTTCCCTTTTGTGGCTTTAGCAACTCGAACTTCTTTTCTTTTACTCCTTCTTTCCACATTATCTTCTCAATCATTCTAGCCATATTGTCGTTGCTTCTGTTTATCAGGCCCAACCTGGCCAAGTCCTTTACTTCGCATTCAGGCAATGTGTTGAACGATCTCAACATTCTCTTGAAATATTGAACGCCATCATAACGCTTCACCACAAACAACTTGAGCTGTTCATCATAAATCCAACAAATAATCCCCTTTTTCGCCTCTGCATACCCTTTAATGTTGTAGCTCTTTCTGAACATGGTTGGAACAGCAGGCTTCTTGGTCTTGACAAACCAATGAGCATATTCTTCCTTCCATCTAGGCTGCTCTTCCCACACCATCTCATCTACCACATTCTTATCCCCAAAATCTGCTCTTTCAACAGCTGGAATCTCATGTTCCACTGCATCATCCACGATCTCTCCTTCTTCCAACACATTTACCACATCAATCTTTTCTCCAATCCTTTCTATCTCCTCCACGGGCAACACGTCATCATCATTCACACAGTCATCATCCTCCTCCTCATCTAAGTCCTTCAAAGCATCGATGACATCTTCAACATCAGCATCGTCATCAACATCCACAACATCATCACCCGCTGCATCAGTTGACTCCCCCTCAGTTGTGGAAGCCCCAAGAGCCTGAGAGGTTCTTGGCAGCTCACCACCTGCACCCGAAGGTGCATTGGGATCATCGTCATGATCTTGTCGTCTCTTTGTTCTCAACTCATCGCCCCTGCAAGTCGTCTCCCCCTGAGATGCCAAGAATTCCTTGAAGGCATCGATAACTCGTCCGTGTTCTACCAGGAGGGCGGCTTGGATTTGATTGGCTTCCACTAGGCGTTCAATGGTCTTCGATTGTTCAGTAACAATACGCTCCAGCGAAGCAATCCGTTCAGAGTCTGAAGCAGGCGATGGAGTTGGTGGAACCTCAGTAGCAGAAGTGACCGCAGGTGGTACCCTAGGTAACCCTGCAGTTGTTGTAATTGTTGATTCGACGAAGCGTGCAACTACCACCGGGGGATCAACCAGTTGGGGTGGTAGCGACACAACTACTGGTGCCGACGCCTCGACCGCAGTAACCTGTGCAGTAGTAGGCAATAGAGACATACCTGACAAGGCAGGCGGAGCAAATCGTACGTACCTTGAAGTCTCCCCCGCTCCAGTGGCCATACCTTGTCGTTCTCGACGTGAGCGTCTCAGCACAACTTGGACTGCCTCTTCCTCATCTTCATCATTTTCATCCTCATCCACAGCCCTCGGCCGCTTACCCGTTGTCCTCTCCCGAGTCACCAACAACCGTCTGGCCTCAGCAAATGTTTCATCCAGCTCGGTTTCAGCTACCGAAGTAGCCGCTGAGGTAGTACCCAAATACTGATTACCCGAGAGATCCATATCGAACAGACCGTGTCCACTGAAAGCAGCATCCAGATCAATGTTTTCAGCAGTAGACACAGCCTGCGATGAAGTAGTTGGCACAGCAGCAGAAGTGACAACAGGCGCAGCAGATACAGCAGGAGGTGCTGCCGCCTGATGTTGTTGTGGATCCCTGAACTCATCCCCGCCTGCATGGACATACTCTGGGTTAATTAGATACCCGAAAAGAGGAGTATGCCTGGGACGATGCTCAGGGTTGCTCCGTGTGCTTGACGTCCTGCACTGAGCGAAGATACGCTTGGATACACCCTCAACGTATCGGATTGGGCGCCGTTGCGGTAGAGACGGAGCAATGTGATTGATAATCATCTGCAAGAAGCGCGGATACATAGTGAATCGCTCGCGCGCCGCAGCCCGTATTTGGCGATCAATCTCATAGAATATCATCTGACTAAATGAGTATCTGCGATTATAAGTCAGCGCAAGCATAGCCGATTGCATCGTCGCCCCCATTCCGTCTGTCCCCGCCTTCCTGCCGGACATGCAAACAATCAACACATGCATCAAGAACCGCCATTGGTCCAGCAGAAAGCCTTTCCTCCTTTGTGAGTCCCCCAGTGGACCCGAATAGCCCATTCTCAAATATGCTCCATCACGGAAAGGAGCTGTGAATTCCGTAGGGTCATCTCTGGTTTCTGCACCGAATTGCAGAGCCAACCGTATATCCTCAGAAGAGAATTGTATGTTTTGGCCATTTACGGTTGCTCTAATCACCGAAGGCTCAGCCCTGCAATCAAGGTAAGCTGTCTCCCAGAAGTCCTCAATGTTTGGTAGGGAGATGGGCAATGTTGTCGTTATAGCATGAAATATCCTTGATCGCTGGAGAAATGTGATAATCTCCCTGAAATCATCTAAGCCTCGTGCATCCGGATCTAAGGTGATATATTGGTTGTGGGATGGAAAGAATTGTCGTCGTTGGTCATCACCGTCATTACCACCAGTTCCTCCAACAGCAGCCATATCTGCACAAAACAAATCAAGTTAGAACCGTTTAAAACCGAAATCACAAGCTCGCGGTTTACCAAGTGCGAAGTTGTGAGGTAACCAGTACAGGCGATGTTAAGGATGAGGCGAAGTTGGAGACAACTTCGCTTCGTCCTTAAGTTCGTCTGAAAACTGATAAGGCATTGGAAATAGGCGAAGTTAAATTCTTGGCGAAGTTACGGTTAACATCGCCACTGGCGAACTTAAGCCGAGGGCGAAGTTGGGGACAACTTCGCCATTGGCGAACTTCAGCCACTGGCGAAGTTGATGATAACTTCGCCAAAACCTTAACTTCGCCAGAACCAGAACCAGCGACTGTTGAGATTCAATCGATTTTGTCCGATGGTTTTCGGACAAAATCGATGATTTATAAGTGAAGAACAACATATTTCAAAGGATTTGAGACGTAAGGCTCGTCCATGAGCACGTAACAAAGGGTCGGAAAAACTTGGTTTTGAAAAACCGACGATCCGAGGTCTCGAACCGGGTAAACTATTACGAACGAGAGAGGTAAGACGCAAGAGATAACACATACCACACGAATAATAGTAACAAGAAACACAAGATCGAAAAGACGATTGAGTATAAAGATTGCCGTAGGGTTTAGTGAATATATGTTCGCCGGAAGATAACAAATGAGCACAGTGACATAACGTATATAGGGCGGAGTTGTGTCTGGCGAAGTTACGATTAACTTCGCCATGGCGAAGTTAAGCACAACTTCGCCAAATTCAACAACTTCGCCAAATTCAACAACTTCGCCAGTACCTTCAAAATCAGCCCTTTAAGTTTGAAAAATCTGTCATTTAACCTTGAAAACTTCCAAAAAGAGTTATAACTAAAATGATTATGTCCAAGTAACCAATAATAATAAAATAATAAAAATAAAATAACTACGTAACAGAAAATACTTATATAATTTTAACGAAATAAGGGATCAAATTTCAGTCTAGTCAGGGACCACTACGTTTTTGAAAAGATCCGAACAGGAATCATACTAGCTATGTGACTGTCACTTGGATCCGTGTTTGGCTGTATTATGACATAGAGAGACAGGTTGTAAGCATGTAATAACTTAAATGGTTATCATTGTTTCTGTGATACGGATTAAGGTTCAGTTAAGCTCAAAAATTTAAGATGGCAACAACTCAGAGGTAATGATGACTTCTATCTATTCTCAAAGCGTATTTGGCTATACCCACGTCACCCCGTATTGACTTCGACCCATAGTGTCTGATTAACTTGTAGATACTTGTTGTCTGCTTCCCGTTTTCTTCTTACTCCAAACTTGAGAAATCTTGAGAAGTCTCGGTTCTCGTCTTGATTGTCACTATTTCTCATAAGTACAAAAATGATACATGAATAAAATTTATTTATTTTTTTTTTTTTTTTTTTTTTTTTTTTTTTTTTTTTTTTTTTTTTTGAATCAACATCAGTATTTACATCGGAGTACTAAACTACTGCAAGTCCCGAATCTGGATCACTGCAGTGTCTTGAGATGCTTTCTTTACGGGAATCAGAACACTCACGGGCTCGTGTATGACTGGGTAGTCGCCTTTCTGCCTATCATTCGAAAAGATATGTATGAAGCCATGCAAAACTCTTAAAGAGTTTCCACATAAATTCGAGTAAATTTAAGTTAGTATCACATACACTTTTACGCACCATTAAAATCACCATGACATACAATGACTGTTCTAAAGCCTTTTAAGCCTAATAACTTCACTAGCTAAGCACACACAATCAGTATATCTATCATTTTCCAAGGTTGGATCAATTTTCTGTTAAACATAGCAAAGAACTTCTTACGAAGTAATAGACTTGAAAAGTAATTTCATTTCCCAAAAAAAATTTTGACTTCAATTGCCCCAATCATGTCAAAGTCATCAGGTAAACGGCTATCCTGAAGATCCTTGGATCAACTGGACCGACCACATACAAGTATGTGTCCTTCTTACTAAGAATGACCGACTAATTTTCAGCAACTGAAAGAAAACATGTCAAGACTGCCCCAGTTACTTTCAGTCTTCCGGTTAATGGCTATCCTCATCTCCTAAATCGAAAACAAGGACCAAAACATATCCGAGGAGATGTCCATCAAACTGAGATAACCGACTAATTTTAAGCAATAAAGACATTTTTTTTTTTTTTTTTTTTTTTTTTTTTTTTTTTTTTTTTTTTTTTTTTTTAAGGTAGAACATGGTTACTCGGGATTGACCATCCCGTTAAGCTCAATCAGGTTAAGAAATCTTGATTTATCAAAAGCTTTTGTGAACAAGTCAGCAAGATTTTCAAGAGTATCAACTTTTTCGATCTTTATGAGTCTCTTCTCAGCACAATCCCGTATGAAGTGATGACGAATGTCAATATGCTTTGTTTTACTATGCTTCACGGGATTGTTAATGACTGAGATTGCGGCAGTGTTATCAATTAAAATGGGAGAGAGTAGAAAATTCAAACCGTAGTCGCGCAATTGTTGCTGAATCCATAAAACCTGGGAGCAGCAGTTGGATGCTGCCATGTATTCAGCTTCACATGTTGAAATTGCAACCGATGTTTGTTTCTTGCACTGCCATGAAACTAATCTTCCTCCAAGAAATTGGCAGCCTCCCGTTGTTGACTTCCGACTCTGATTACAACCACCATAGTCAGAATCCGAGTATGCTATCAGTTCAAAGTCTCCACCTTTCGGGTACCACAACCCTAGTTTCGGCTTGCCTTTGAGGTACCGCAAGATCCTCTTCACACCTTTCATGTGAGATTCCTTTGGGTTTGCCTGGAAACGAGCACAAAGACAAACAGCAAACATAATATCAGGTCTAGAAGCAGTTAAATACATCAAAGAACCTATTATCGCCCGATATTGAGTAGGGTCCACATCCGCGTCACCGTCTGATTCAGTTCCCAGTTTGTGATTGACGCAGATTGGTGTGTCAAATGGAGAACTGTCCCCCATCTTGAATCTTTCCAGCACATCATGAACATATTTCGTTTGATGAATGAACATACCATCCTTCCTTTGATCCACCTGCAAACCTAAAAAGAAAGTTAGTTCACCCATTGCACTCATCTCGAATCGTTTCTTCATGACGTCCTCAAAATCCTGACACATAGATACTCTTGTGGCTGCAAAAATTATGTCATCCACGTAGACTTGAACCAGCAGGAAGTCACATCCATCTCTCTTTACAAAAAGCGTGCTGTCTATCAACCCCCTCTCGAAACCATTTTCCAGCAAGTAATCAGATAAAGTTGAATACCAGGCCCGAGGAGCCTGATGTAACCCATATAATGCCTTGCTCAACCTGTATACGTGATCAGGAAAGTCCGGGTCTGGAAAACCCGGAGGTTGCTCAACATACACAACCTCATCAACTTTCCCGTTAAGGAACGCACTCTTAACATCCAACTGAAAAACCTTCATCTTCTTAAAAGCAGCAAATGCCAAAAACAGTCGAATTGCTTCTAACCGGGCAACAGGAGCGAAAACTTCATTGTAATCAATACCCTCTTGTTGATTGAAACCTTTAACCACCAGCCTCGCCTTATTACGCACGACTATTCCCTTATCATCTCTCTTGCATTTGAACACCCATTTTGTGCCTATAGCATGCACATGCTTTGGTTTTTCAACCAAAGTCCACACTTCCATCTTCTTGAACTGAGCCAACTCTTCCTGCATGGCATCGACCCACGAGCTGTCCTTTAAAGCCATTTGATAATTTTTTGGTTCAATTTGGCTTATAAAGCAGGAGTACAAACATTCATTCAGTATACCTGTGTCTCTTATGCTGGTATAGACACAGGTGTTCTCGGTCAAACTACTTCTGGTTTGTACACCGGAGGACACATCACCTATAACATTCTCCAGTGGGTGATTCTTGTGAATTCTCGTGGTCGGTACAGCACCGACATGCAGATTGTCTTCTAAGTTTGAAGAGAGCTCATCTATGGTTGTTTCAGGCTGAGAGTGAAACGGATTAATGAATTCGTCTTCAGTTGAGGCCGCAGGGGTATTGAAAGGGTTTGATGTGGAAGGTTGAGATGTTTCAGTCATCTGATGGTGCAGTAAATTCTCTTCCTCATCAAAAATCATCTTCGTCGCAGTAGTTTCTTCCACTTCAGAAATCTCCAGATCAGGCACGTTAAACGACTTAAAAAGTTTAACATAGTCAAAGAGCTCCGCCGGTCCATTGCTTGGTTTTGGCGGTTGGTAACTAGTAATGTCAGTGTTACAGACCACCTCCACCTTGCAAGTGGAAGTATTGAAGATCCGTCTGTTGGGGGTCCCAACAACGTAACCAACGAGGATTCCCTCATCAGCTACTTCCCCAAATTTCGAGTTAGGCTTCAAAATCGAACAAGGAGACCCAAATGGCTCAAGACCGCACAAGTTGGGCTTCCTTCCTTGCATAAGCTCATAACACGTTTTTCCAAGCTTCTTAACCGTTAACACCCGATTCAGAACATAGCAGGCTGTAGCCACCGCTTCAGCCCAGAACATCACAGGAAGTTTTGAGTCAGCCAGCATAGTTCTGGCTCCTTCTATCAACGTTCGGTTCTTCCTTTCAGCCACTCCATTCTGTTGTGGAGTATACGGAGCGCTGAATTGATGCTCAATGCCCTTCTGAAGACAGAAGATTTCCATTTCAAAATTTTTGAACTCCGTCCCATTGTCACTTCTGATGTACTTAACTGATTTGCTCATGATATTCTCAACTTTTGTAATTAGATTCTTTACCATCTGAGCAGTCTCATCTTTAGTTTTCAGAAAGTATACCCACGAGTATCGCGAGTAATCATCAGTTATCACCAAGCAGTAGGAAGTACCGCCAAGACTTTGTACATTCACTGGACCGAAGAGATCCATATGAAGTAACTCTAGAGTACCACCTATTGAATTAATCTTCTTGGTGAGATGGCTTTTCTTATGTTGTTTTCCTTTCTTGCATGCAATACATTTATCTTCAAAGTTGAAATTTTTTAAAGGAACACCAATCACAAGCCCATTTCTGACAAGGTAGTTCATCTTCCGAAGATGAATATGTCCCATCCTCCTGTGCCACAGCTCCGATTCAGATTCGCTAGCTTTTGTCAGTAAACATGATTCTCCAGTTATCATTACAGTTGACCTCATATCCATCACATAAGTGTTTGTCTCACGTGGAGCTTTCATCACAATCCATTCTTCTGGTATTTGAAAACCAGGCTTTAACACAATCGCTTCATCTTTCGTGAAATGGACAGTATAATCTTTATCACAAATCTGCGACACGCTTAGCAGATTGTGCTTTAACTCCTCCACAAAATTCACATTCTCTAGTGTCATCCTCCCATTTGACACTGTTCCTCTTCCAGTTATTCGTCCTCCACTTTCACCAGCAAAACTAACTCTAGCTCCCTGAACAGGTTTTAAATCTTGCAACAAGTGTTTGTTGCCAGTCATGTGCCGGGAACAGCCGCTATCTACAATCCAAAGATTGTTGGCAGCCCTGTTCAACTGTTCCTGCACAATAAAACAATGAGTTAGAATCTTGGGACCCAAGACCAGTTGGTCTTGGATCGATACATCCCGTACCCTGGCTTTCTCAAGTTAGCGTCAGGATAATTTCTGTACGTCCTGTTAGGGAATCTCCCTGCAGATTGAGTGTAATGCCTTCCAAACCTTTGAGAATAGAAAGTGTTATTTCTTGTGGTTTGGTTGTAAAAATGAGGTTGGTTTTTATGAAAACTTGAATTCGTTACATTTTGGCAATTTTTAAAGTTTTCATTTTTAGCTGGAATAAAATGACGCTTATTCTCATTTTTATTTGGCTTCACATCTCTAAATCTCGGTTTCAAAGGACAATCTGCAACAAGATGTCCTAACCTGTTACATCTAAAGCAACATCTACTCTCCATTTTCTTGTCAAATGTTGGTTTGGATGTAGAGGTAGTATTATCAGCCGTTCGTCTCACATAAGGTGGGACGTACGGATTGAGTGGAGAACTCTTTTTAGAAACTTTATCATTATCTCCACTGGTGGGTAATTCTACCTTTTCTTTTGTCTGACCAGATTCGGACAACATATCCGAATCTGATGAGACTGGACTTGATACAGAAATATTCACACTAGAAACAGGCGAACTTGTTTCGCCACAGCTAACACTTGGTTTGACACTAGTAATTCTAATTGGGGTTGACTGAGCAATCTCAAAATCAACAGATTTCTGAACACTTGGATTATAAGTGTAATTATGGTTAAAGGGTGGTGGAACCTCGTGGTATCCGATTCCTGCCCTCTTTGCAGAGGTACTTGGATCACTCACAAGGTGATCAAGGATAGCCGAGGAGTTTCTGAACTGCTCAAGTTTGCGGTTCAGTTCCACCACCTTTACCTGGTGGTCAGCAATCTGTTTATCTCTATCAGCAATCAATTTTGTCTTTTCTTCCAAAACCTCATAACTAAGATCAATAATTTCTATTTTCTCAGCAAGTTTAGTTTTAAGACTTTTAATGTCTTTTTCACAAGCCTTTATCTTAACTTTATAACTGTTTTCTCTTGCTTTAATGAAATGGTGATCTTCTTTAACAGTTTTAAACTCAGCATCTAATTTGACATACTGATCAGTTATATTGGTTAGTTGCTCAGTCAAATTTTCACAATTAGCACAAATAATTTTGGGACATACCTTGGATCTACCATCCTGATCGTTCGCCATGAAAGCAGTTTCTTCTTCATTTGCTTTCTTCTCTCCATCAACCTTCTCAACTTCTACAGCTTCAGTCTCAGCCATGTGTGCTTGTTCACCCAAACCACTTGAGTGTTGGTTCCAGTTGTATTCTCCTGCCTCTCTAGTTAACATGGCATTGATCTCGCGGTTAATTCCAGAGTGTTGGTTAGGCCTAACTTGTCCCCGTTCAACTCTCTCATTCCTACATTCCCTAGCAAAGTGCCCGAACTGTTGACAATTGTAGCACCTTACTTTTGATTTGTCAAATCCAGGCCTACCACCAACAAACTTTCTTCCTGTTTTGTTCATAAAACGTTTTACCCGTCTCACGATCATTGCCATTTGCCATTGCAAATCCATTTCTTCCAAATCGTCAGCATCAATCTGGTCATAATCCTCATCAAGAACGGCAGGGTCCACAATCTTCCCCTGGATATAATTCTCGTATGAAGCAATAAATGAAGCGTAGACTGCAAACTGCTCTTCAGCAGATTTTACACTCATAGGCATCTTGGTGTAATTATTGCTTGTGGGACCAGCTGAATAACCACTTGTAGAGGATTGAGGCTTTGAAGCACTAGATCCTCCAGCAACAAAACATACGTCCCCATTTGAGTTCACAGAAACATTTCCTTCATGTGCAGAGTCAGAACCTGACTCCCCCTTCGAATAAAATGCAGCAGATTCAGGCCTTGAACTTGAGCCTGAGTTAACTTTAGCACCATACATACCAGGGTCTTGTATCTGGTCTGTAGGTGTCTCCTTTCGTACCATATTTAGCTCATAAGTTCTGAGCTTGTTTACTGCAGTCTCTAAGTCACAGTTAGGAAAGTCTCTGTCTTCCCTCATTAACACGGTGTACATTTCCCACTTCGGTGGGAGAGCATCTAGAAGCTTTTCAACGATCTCCTCCTCTCGATAGGCAATTGAATAGTTGCTAAGCTCTGTCATTAAGTGATAGTATCGGGTGATAATATCATCTAAGGATTCATTCTTCAAATATTTGAAGACGGAGAATTGGGTTTTTAAAAGTTTAATTTTTGAGGCACGTATACCCACGTTCCCCTCGAATCTGTTTTCCAGAGCATCCCAGAGCTCTCTTGCAGAAGTGTACTTTCGGAATGTATGAAGAACTTCTTGAGGTAGTGCCATAGTAATAGCAGCATGGGCCTTACTCTCAGCCTCGTACATTTTCTTCTCCTCGTCATCCATCTTACTGTACTTCTTAACCACATCACGTCCTTCGTATTGCATGGTTGGAGGTACATATCCATCCTGCATGCACACCCACATCTTGGCGTCCTGATATTTGATATACTGGATGAACCTGTCCTTCCACGCCACGAAGTCCGTTCCCTTCATCAACCTCGGGGCCTTAGTGGCTGACCCCGCCTCTACCTCCATCTTGACTAAATCTGAGATGTTAATCGCGGACATCCTTGCAAAAACCTGAAAAAAAAAACCTGAAAAAAACACAAAAAAATATTAAAACAGCTCAGATGGCGAAGTTAAGAATAACTTCGCTGGAAGTTAACTTCGCTGAACAAGAACTTCGCGGATCTTAAATTCGCTTGGCTTGGCGAAGTTAAAAATAACTTCGCTTAAAATGGGCGAACTTAGGATGTAAGCGAAGTTGGGTGGTAAGCGAAGTTGGGTGGTAAGCGAAGTTACGGATAACTTCGCTGTGGCGAACTTATGAGGTAAGCGAAGTTGTGGTTAACTTCGCTAATCCTTATATCTTCGCCGAAACCCTAATCTCCAGTGACGGCAACTTTGCCTGGATTCAGCAACTTCGCCCGATGAACGGTAACTTCGCCCGATGAACACGAAGAACAGTTCAGATCTGAAACTCGGATTTTAACGAGAATTTTGAAGGTTTAAAGGCTTAAACACACTGGTAGGTAGCTTGAATGATTAAACACACCAAAAACTCGTCCCGGTAACACCCGAAATGAGACGAAATCTACACCCGCGTGAAATCCCGAACCTCACAATCGAGCCGATTGCTCTGATACCAATTGTAGGTTCCTGGACGTGGATCGTATACGGGAAATCTCTAACAACGCAGGTGCGGAATCCCTGCGTATATAGATACGAGCGTAGATATTGTATAGATTGAATACACGAACAATGAACACGAGCTATAAGGTAAACACGTTATATTGAATAACCAAACCCGTGACAGTAGGTCACTGTTACAGAGAACAAAACGAAACAAAACGTAAAACCAAAACCCTTCACCCACGTTCTCTGCTGAAACGTTCTATTTAAACACGACAACTTCGCCACTGGCGAAGTTGTCAGTAACCTCGCTAGATCAGCAAGTTCGCCATGGCGAACTTGCTGATAACTTCGCTAGTTTACAAAACAAACCATAAACAAACCATTAACTATATTACAGACTCGATAACAAATACTAGACTATGAACTACTGACAAACATGTACCAACAATAAGAAACTCGATTCGATTCGTTTGAGAACTTGATTCGACTCGTAGAGAACTCGATTCGATTCGTTTGAGAACTCGATTCCATTCGTTTGAGAACATGATTCTATTCGTTGAGAACTTGATTCGATTCGTTTGAGAACTTGATTCGACTCTTAGAGAACTCGATTCGATTCGTTTCAGAACTCGATTCAATTCTTTGAGAACATGATTCGATTCGGTTGAGAACTCGATAATGTACACTGCTTGATTCTGTTGAGAAATCGATTTGTTTCGTTAAGAACTCGATTCGATTCGTTTGAAAACCCGATTAGATTCGTTACGAACACGATTCGATTCGTTTGAGAACTCGGTTTTATTCGCTTGAGAACTCGATTCGATTCGTTTTAGAACTCGATTCAATTGGGTAATAACGCGGTTCAATTCGTTAGAGAACTCGATTCGATTCGTTTGAAAACATGATTCGATTTGTAGGGAACTCGATTAGATTCTTTTTAGAACTTTATTCGACTCGTCGAGAACTCGATTCAATTCATTGAGAACTCGATTCGATTAGTACACTACTCGATTTTGTTGAGAACTCGATTTGATTCAATTAGTTTCAGAACTCAATTTGATTCGTTGAGAACTCGATTCAATTCGTTGAGAACATGATTCTATTCGGTTGAGAACTCGATTCGATTAGTACTACTTGATTCTTTTGAGAACTCGATTTGATTCGTTGAGAACTCGATTCTATTCGTTTGAGAACTCGATTCAATTCATTGAGAACACGATTCGATTCGGTTGAGAACTCGATTCGATTAATACACTACTCGATTCTGTTGAGAACTCGATTTGATTCGATTAGTTTCAGAACTCAATTTGATTCGTTGAGAAATCGATTCAATTCGTTTGAGAACTCGATTTAATTAGTTGAGAACTCGATTTTATTCGTTTGAAAACTCTATTCGATTCGTTTGAGTACATAATTCGCTTCGTAGAGAACTCGATTTGATTCGTTTGAGAACTTGATTCGACTAGTAGAGAACTCGGTTCGATTCGTCTGAGAACTTGAATAAATTCGTTGAGAACTCGATTTGATTCGGTTGAGAACTAGATTCGATTAGTACACTACTCGTTTCTGTCGAGAGCATGATTCGATTCTTTTAAGAACTCGATTCGTTGAGAACTCGGTTCTATTCGTTTGAGTACTTGATTCGATTCGTTTGAGAACATGATTCGATTCATAGAAAACTCGATTCGATTCGTTTGAGAACTTGATTCGACTCGTAGAGAACTCGATTCGATTCGTTTGAGAACTAGATTCGATTAGTAACTCGATTCGATTCGTTTGAGAACTGGATTCGATTAGTATACTACTCGTTTCTGTTGAAAACAAGATTCGATTCTTTTGAGAACTCGATTCGTTGAGAACTCGGCTCTATTCGTTTGAGTAATTGATTCGATTCGTTTGAGAACATGATTCGATTCGTAAGAAACTTGATTTGATTCGTTTGAGAACTCGATTCGATTTTGTTGAGAACTATGTTCGATTTGTTTGAGAACTCAATTCGATTCGTTTGATAACATGATTCTATTCGTAGAGAACTCGATTCGATTCGTTTGAGAACTTGATTCGACTCTTAGAGAACTCGATTCGATTCGTTCGAGAACTTGATTCAATTTGTTGAGAACATGATTCGATTCAGTTGAGAACTCGATTCGATTAGTACATCACTTGATTCTGTTGAGAACTCGATTTGATTCGTTGAGAACTCGATTAGATTCGTTAAGAGTACGATTCGATTCATTTTAGAACTCGGTTTGATTCGCTGGAGAACTCGATTCGATTCGTTTGAGAACTGATTCAATTAGGTGAGAACACGGTTCGATTCGTTTGAGAACTCGATTCGATTCGTTTGAAAACATGATTCGATTCGTAGGGAACTCGATTTGATTCCTTTAAGAACTTGATTCGACTCGTCGAGAACTCGATTCAATTTGTTTGTGAACTCGATTCAATTCATTGAGAACACGATTCTATTCGGTTGAGAACTCGATTCATTGGTACACTACTCGATTCTGTTGAGAACTCGATTTTATTCGATTAGTTATGTAACTCAATGTGATTCGTTGAGAACTCGATTCAATTCGTTGAGAACTTGATTCTATTCGGTTGAGAACTCGATTCGATTAGTACACTACTTGATTCTGTTGAGAACTCGATTTGATTCGTTGAGAACTCGATTCGATTCGTTTGTGAACTCGATTAGATTCGTTAAGAACATGATTCGATTCGTTTGAGAACTTGATTCAATTCGTTTGAGAACTCGATTCAATTAGGTGAGAACACGGTTCTATTCGTTTGAGAACTCGATTCAATTCGTTTGAGAACATGATTCTATTCGTAGGGAAATCGATTCGATTCGTTTAAGAACTTGATTCAATTCGTTTGAGAACTCGATTTAATTCATTGAGAACATGATTCGATTCGGTTGAGAACTCGATTCGATTAGTACACTACTCGATTCTGTTGAGAACTCGATTTGATTCGATTAGTGTGACATTTGAGCCAAAACATGATACACCTCAGTACGTATTTACCGATTAAGCAAATAAACGCTTTTTGCGTAACAAACGAGCGATTAACCCAACGGGTCGAATTATGACCTAGAAATCCCAGGGGGGGGGCATCTATAAGTGTTATACGTTTAATATATGCTAAAATATTAGTATTATGGCCTTAGTTCGATAGCAAACAAGTTAAACTAAAACATGCTAGTTTAACTACCCGCTATAGAATTAAACACGAAAAATAGTTACAAACCAAGCATTGTATCATCCGTTAAGCCGAAAAAGACTTACCAAACACTTATTTGAAATGTTTTAAGCGATCCGTGAAAATATTTTAGATTTTTACAAACATATAGTATGTTTTTATAATTTTACACAAAACTAGCCGAAAAACACTCGTTTTCGCACTGTTTAACGCACCCGATATGTTTTTCGCGCCAAAAACCGAACCCGAACTAAATTTGGACTAGGCTTTTCGTATTTGGGTTGTTATAACAGATTCTTGGGCCAAAACAGCCCAAAGGGAGCCCATAAGCAATCCTGATCGGCTAGCCACCCCACCCCCCATTTTTTTTATAAAACTTGTTACCTAAGCTTTTTATTCATTTCACTTGATAAAAAACTGGAGTCCAAGCAGCTGCAAGTCATTTTTCCAGAAATCTTCCAAAACCCTAAGGTAACAACTTAAATAAGTAGCTTTTAAACTTGTTTAACCTTGATTAATACCATAAAGCATGTCTTAATTGCTAAAAATCATTCCGAACCATGTAAAATCCTAAAAATGGTCCATAAACATGTTTTGATCATACACATGGTAAGGAACCTGTTTTGATAGTTGTTTTTTTTGCCATAAACACGGATTAAAGGGTTAAAACGGCGTTTTTACTGTTCAAAAGTTTGTTTTTGTGCACTAGCCGAAACCCTAAGTTAAAAGGCTGTTCTATTGATGAAACCTTCTTGGTTTGTAATATAGGACCTGTACCTAGCCTACATAGGAGCACAAGATCTTGAAAAGTTGATTACAAAGGTGGAAACGAACCAAAACCGCTAAGGTAATGCCGAAACACTAACTTACGGGCTGTTTAGGTTAAGGTTGTGATGTGCATATAATTAGGCCTTGAAATTTTGGAGGGACATCAAGGACCATGTCAATGAGTCCCTGTTCAAATTTAATAATATTTCGACCATCCGGGAATATTTGGCGAATTTATCACCGAATTGGGACATTTATTTGGGAAAAATAGCTAAAATACTTCAAAAATTATGAATTTTTTCTGGGAACTGAGATTTTATGTATTTTGATCACATATGAATTTTGGGATCATTTGGAGAAGTCTAAAGGTGTTTTGTGTATATGCGTTCGTGTGAATTTTTATAGCCGAATTTGGGTCGTAAAGAATATCGGAAGAGCGTTTTACATTCTGGAATTGATACAGGTTGTTTTGGGACATGATTTGAGAATTCAGGAATTTTGGTGGAATTTTTGAAAATTGTTTGGGATAAACGGATGATTTTCAGGCGAAATATAGCTGATAAAATGAATTTTATAAATTTAATAAATCACTAAAAAAATTCCAGAAATATTTTTATAAAAATCTACATATTTTAATTGATAAGTGGCAAATTTTTCATAATTTAATGATTAACGGTTAATTAATTATGCTAATTTAAAGATTAAACAAATTCAGTTTTTATAAAAAACGGCAAGTTCGCGATTAACGAACCAGCGGGAATATCAAAACACCAAGAGTGATCAAAAATCTTATTTTTGGACTAATTAAGTAAAAACAAACTTTTCTATGAGAAACATGGACAATCCGGGTGGATTGTGCGCATTTCTTCTTAAATCAAACTGCATAAACGGAAACGGGCCCCGTGGCTAATCTGGGACCCCAGTATGCGATCCTTCTTTATAACTTAATCATTTTTTTAACCAATACATATACCCAAGATTATTATCCCATAACAGTTTTCTAAACGCGTAAACGAACAACTTGGCCCAGCTGGGAAAACAGGAATCTGAGCCAAGTTCAGTTCTAAGTATTAGACAGTGAACAACATCACAACCTAAGCCTATTGCCACTTTCTGGGCGTTCCAGCTATACCCAGATTAGTTATACAGCCCAGTTTAGTATTTGAGATTATAATAATATTAATATATTAATATTATTATAATATTGATTATAGGAAACCGAGATTTCAAGTTATAAAAACCTCGAACCGACGTGCTACTGATTATCTACTAAACAATGAGTTTAATGACCCCACTCTTTAAACAGTTTTACAAACTTTTGGGGTGAAAAGCATATTTGATTACATATACATACCTGAAACATGAATTGATGTGAATTATCTAAGTGCTAACACACAAAAGTCCGCACGATTACAGTGCTTAACTCCGAGCAGGTGGCATGTGAATAGTACTATTGGTTTGACAAACCCAAATGGAATCGGCCGGGTTGCTGTGTCACATAGCGCCGTTTGCACATGACCATATTTATACAAACAGGCTATGTAGTGTTAGACATAGCTACCGGGGCATGATGTGGGCGGAAGGGGAGCCAAGTGGTTGATTGAGCGTGGGAAATGGATGCACGCAGCACATACAGTCAAGGCTTCACTGTAGCTTAGCATAATTACATCATTTACATACATACATACTTATTTCATGATTACAAGTGTTAACTTGTGAATACTCATTACTGTTTTCTTGAAACTCGTGAAACTCACCAACTCTAGTAGTTGACCCGTTTTAAACTGCTTTTCAGGTGTACCTAAATCGGAATGATTTGGTGATCTGTTACTTACCCAAGGTGTGTGGTTGATGCTATGTGAATAGAGGCAAGGGTGTTAGTAGTAAGAACTTATAGTTAACGAACTAGTTTTTTTTGTATCACCTAGACTGTAAAACAATGATAGAACAAAGAAATGTAATATATTGTAAATTAGTTTGTAATGTTTCTTTATAAACAATGTGTTGATACTAGAGGTGTCTGTTACATTCCCATTTTACACTTCCGCATTGTGCTAGTCGGGGTGTGACCGAAGTTGGGAACACGGTTCGATTCGTTGAGAACACGGTTCGATTCGTTTGAGAACACGATTCGATTCATTTGAAAACATGATTCGATTCGTAGGGAACTCGATTATATTCGTTCAAGAACTTGATTCGACTCGTCGAGAACTCGATTCAATTCGATTGAGAACTCGATTCAATTCATTGAGAACACGATTCGATTCGGGTGAGAACTCGATTCGATTAGTACACTACTCGATTTTGTTTAGAACTCGATTTGATTCGATTAGTTTCAGAACTCAATTTGATTCGTTGAGAACTCGATTCAATTCGTTTGAGAACTCGATTTAATTAGTTGAGAACTCGATTTTATTCGTTTGAAAACTCTGTTTGATTCGTTTGAGAACATGATTCGATTCGTAGAGAACTCGATTTAATTCGTTTGAGAACTTGATTCGACAAGTAGAGAACTCGGTTCCATTCGTTTGAGAAGTTGACTCAATTCGTTGAGAACTCGATTTGATTCGGTTGAGAACTAGATTCGATTAGTACACTACTCGTTTCTGTTGAGAACACGATTCGATTCGTTTGAGAACTCGATTCGTTAAGAACTCGGTTCTATTCGTTTGAGTACTTGATTCGATAAGTTTGAGAACATGATTCGATTCGTAGAAAACTCGATTCGATTTGTTTGAGAACTTGATTCGACTCGTAGAGAACTCGATTCGATTCGTTTGAGAACTAGATTCGATTAGTACACTACTCGTTTCTATTGAGAACACGATTCGATTCGTTTGAGAAATAGAATCGTTGAGAACTCGGTTCTATTCGATTGAGTAATCGATTCGATTCGTTTGAGAACATGATTCAATTCGTGGCAACTCGATTCGATTCGTTTGAGAAGTTGATTCGACTCGTAGAGAACTCGATTCGATTAGTACACTACTTGATTCTGTTGAGAACTTGATTTGATTCGATTAGGTTTAGAACTCAATTTGATTCGTTGAGAACTCGATTCAATTAGTTTGAAAACTCGATTTAATTCGTTGAGAACTCGATTTTATTCGTTTGAAAACTCGATTCGATTCGTTTGAGAACATGATTTGATTCGTAGATAACTCGATTTGATTCGTTTGAGAACTTGATTCGACTAGTAGAGAACTCGGTTCAATTCGTTTAAGAACTTGACTCAATTCATTTGAGAACTCGATTTGATTCGTTTGAGAACATCATTCTGTTCGTAGAGAACTCGATTCGATTCGTTTGAGAACTTGATTCGACTCTTAGAGAACTCGATTCGATTCGTTTGAGAGCTCGATTCAATTCGTTGAGAACATGATTCGATTAGGTTGAGAACTCGATTCGATTCGTTTGAGAACTTGATTCAATTCATTGAGAACACGATTCGATTCGGTTGAGAACTCGATTCGATAGTACACTACTCGATCCTGTTGAGAACTCGATTTGATTCGATTAGTTTCAGAACTCAATTTTGTTCGTTGAGAACTCGATTCAATTCGTTTGAGAACTCGATTTAATTCATTGAGAACTCGATTTTATTCGTTTGAAAACTCGATTCGATTCGTTTAAGAAAATGTTCGATTCGTAGATAACTCGATTTGATTCGTTTGAGAACTTGATTCGACTAGTAGAGAACTCGGTTCGATTCGTTTGAGAACTTGACTCAATTCATTTGAGAACTCGAGTTGATTCGTTTGGGAACATGATTCTATTCGTAGAGAACTCGATTCGATTTGTTTGAGAACTTGATTCGACTCTTAGAGAAATCGATTCGATTCGTTTGGGAACTCGATTCAATTCGTTGAGAACATGATTCGATTCGGTTGAGAACTCGATTCGATTAGTACACTACTTGATTCTGTTGAGAACTCGATTCGATTCATTTGAGAACTCGATTAGATTCGTTAAGAACACGATTCGATTCGTTTGAGAACTTGGTTTGATTTGTTTGATAACTCGATTCGATTCGTTTGAGAGCTCAATTCAATTGGTTGAGAACACGGTTCGATTCATTTGAGAATTCGATTCGATTCGTTTGAAAACATGATTCGATTCGTAGAGAACTCGATTAAATTCGTTTGAGAACTTGATTCGACTAGGAGAGAACTCGGTTCGATTCGATTGAGAACTTGACTCAATTCATTGAGAACACGATTCGATTTGGTTGAGAACTAGATTCGATTAGTACACTACTCGTTTCTTATTAGAAATCGATTTGATTCGTTGAGATCTCGATTCGATTCGTTTGAGAACTCGATTTAATTCGTTGAGGACAAGGTTTGATTTGTTTGATAAGTCCATTCGATTCATTTGAGAACATGATTTGATTCGTAAAGCTCGATTCGGATCGTTTGAGAACTTGATTCGACTCGTAGAGCTCGATTCGATTCGTTTGTGAACTTGATTCGACTCGTAGAGAACTCGGTTTGATTCGTTTGAGAACTCGACTCCATTCGTTAAGAACACTATTCGATTCGATTGAGAACTAGATTCGATGTAAGGCCCCGAACCCCAGGAACCCCACAATTGGTATTCATACAAAATACTTATTGAAATGATTAAAATTGAAAACGGTTTCTTCCATTAAAACAAACATTTCAGAGTGTAAATTCAGCGGAAAACATAAATCGTAAAACATGTTCCCTAAAACCCGGGAGTTTTGCCCAAAACCAATTTTAAGTATAATTCGTAAAACAAATTAAAATAAATTGTTCAAAATTCATTCTTCCATCCGTGTAGACCTTTCACCGTCCAAGTAGCTTCGTGCACGTCCAAGCGATAAGGCATCCTCTTCCTAACCTGAAACTCACACTAACATACACACAAAATCAGCTTGAGTTGAGTGAGTTCAAGTTTAAATAAATAATATCAGTAATGGAAATTATGATAGTCATGCCAAAAGTTTAAAAATAAAAAGAGTACATTCATTAAGTCATCATTACCGAAGACTAAACATTCTCATACATATGTACATATACAAAATATACATATATAAACATCCTTTAAGTACATCCCTATATATATAACAATATATATATATATATATATATATATATATATATATATATATATATATATATATATATATATATATATATATAACATCCACATATAACATTCAGGGTCGAGCAAACGTACAACCCAAACACGTAAAATTCAACGCATGCAAACACAAAGTAGGCATACGCAACATTCAGTAGTCGAGACGACTACAACATCGCTAAATAGAGGCCAAACAATAATGTGTGTGTGTATATATATATATATATATATATTTATTTATTTTAACATCCCAAGGCCTACCATATACTATCAAGCCTATATACATCCGTTTAAAACATTACATCAAGTAAGAAAACACTTAGGTGTGCATGCTAGCCCAAAAGTAAAAAGAGTAAAAAGGGCATCATGAACTCATCTGATATCAACTGAACACCTGCAACGAGCTAAGAAATCCCTAAGTGCACACTCACAAGTAAGGGCCTTTAAATTGTACACAACGAGTCACTAAACTAGACCGTAAGAACACACTTGCCTAATGGGCCGTTCAAGCCCAACACTTTGGCCCAAGGCCCATCCCATACCCAATTACTTTACCTCAGCCCCTAAAACCCTTCAATTAACCAAATCCACCCTATGATCATGGTCGGGCCTAACCATGTCGGTATGCAAATCGAGTCGAATTCGCGCGCACCAAATCTAAAAACCAATTGTCAACAAATCAGCCACAAATGGACCAAACTCCCATCTTAACCTTTTCATACATCATAATTATGTCCCCCGAGTTGATAGGGTCGACGGTTCCTTTTTACAACGCTCACTTTAATGTTTAAACGACAATTTGCGCACAACCGACTCGATTAACTAATCACCAACCTAAACAGCCCCGAGTTCTAAAAAAATAATTTTCCCACAGCCCTTAACCCCCCCCCCCCTTGGGCTGTACAAACTGATTCGGTTGGTCATTTAATCGATTAACGCATCAAACTCAACAATTGACAATTCTACACCCGATAAGCCCTAGTTTTCGAACTAAAATCGATTTGACCGACCTAAACACCTCCAATGGCCACGAAATTTTAATATGATGTAAATGCCATACCTGGGAATCTTTCTACACCAAAAACTCTAATTTTTATCCATAGGAAGCGGGTCAATTGCACCTTGGCCGAAATATGTCCAACGAAAAGAATCGACCAAATTGAGCATCAAAACGATTAGGGGTGAACGAAAAGAGTGTTGGGGTTTGTAGTACATACCTTGAACTACTTCTAAGTGCCTTGGAATCGCTCAAAAAGTCGAAGCGAAGAGGGGGGGGGGGCTGCTCCTTGGCCGATTGCTACAGGTGGGGGTTTAGGGTTAGGTTTTTTTTAATTATGATATAAAATAAATTACACTCTAGTCCCTCCAGTATGAAGTGTAAGGCAACTTGGATGAAAAGTTACATAATTTTAACGTACCGGGATGAAGTAATGGCTCCCGAGAAACGTTGGTTAAATCCCGAGAATAATACATACTTTACAAGCTTTAACTCTTGGAACCGGAATTAACGGGTGTTACAAGTGTACCCCCCTTACTACGGGATTCGTCCCCGAATCCCGACGCGACAGGAAAAACTGCGCGTAGAGTTTCATCATCTCGTCTTCGGACTTCCAAGTAGCCTCGGAACCCCTACGGTGCCTCCACTGCACCTTCACCTGCCTAACCACCTTGTTCCTTAAACCTCTTTCCTGACGGTCAAGTATAGCAATAGGTTCCTCAACGCAGTTCAGCTTACTATCAAGTTCAATACCATCAAGAGGCACATGGGCCTCTTCATCTACTAAGCATTTCCTCAGATGGGACACATGAAAAGTAGGATGAATCCCCGCGAGCTCATCGGGCATCTCCAGTCTATAGGTTCCTCACCAACGCGGGACAAAATACGGAACAGACCTATGAACCTCGGACTAAGCTTCCCCCTCTTACGAGAACGAATAATACCCTTCCAAGGAGAAACCTTCAACATAACTCGGTCCCCAGCCTCAAACACAATAGGTCTTCGCCTTTTGTCCGCATAGGACTTTTGGCGATCCTGAGCGGCCTTCATAAAAGCCTTAATCTTATCGAGTTTCTCAGTCGTAGCCTCAACCACCTCCAAATTACCCAACTGTTTCTGACCAATGGAACCCCAACAAACTGGAGTCCTACACCTCCTACCATACAACATCTCAAACTGTGGCATCCCAATCATGGCATGATAACTATTGTTATACGAGAACTCTACCAACGGTAAGTGACGATCCCAACTACCACCAAAATCGATTACACAGGCCCGCAACATATCCTCAAGAGTCTGGATGGTCCTCTCGGATTGACCATCCGTCTGCGGGTGATAGGCAATACTGATGAGGAGTTTGGTACCCATCTCCTGGTGAAACTTTATCCAAAACCTAGAGAAAAAACGCGTATCCCTATCCGAAACAATAGATACCGGCACCCCGTGCCTAGAAACGGTCTCACGAATAAACACATTGGCCAGCTGTTCAGAACTAAAAGTCTCTCGAATTGGCAAGAAATGAGCGCTCTTGGTCAGTCTATCCACGATTACCCAGTTGGTGTCATAATTACCCATAGGGGTACGAGGTAGTTTAGTCACAAAATCCATCGTAAGATGTTCCCATTTCCACTCAGGTATTTCCAACGGCTGAAGTTTCCCAAACGGCTTCTGATGTTCGGCCTTAACCTGTAGACACGTCAAACACTTACTCACATACTGAGCCACCTCAAACTTCATCGCAGGCCACCAATAATTCTTCTTCAGGTCTTGGTACATCTTGGTCGCGCCCGGATGAATGGAATAGCGCAACTTGTGCGCTTCATCTAAAATTTTATCTCTAAATCCCCCATACCTCGGTACCCATAAATGCCAATCCTTATACTTTACCTCATTGCCGACGTCTTCCAACAACTTTTCCTGACCCCAAATACGTTCTGACATAATCCATTCCACCTGTAACGCTTCATTCTGGACGTTGGCTATTTGTTTCAAAATGTCGGGTTTGAGAATAAGCTGATAGGATTTCACACGAATAGGTTTTGGTCTCTCCTTCCGGCTTAACGCGTCAGCTGCCACGTTAGCCTTACCCGGATGGTACATAATCTCCAGATCGTAGTCTTTCTTAATCAACTCCAACCATTGACGCTGTCGCATATTTAGTTCCTTTTGCTTGAAGAAATATTTTAAACTCATATGATCCGTATAGATAACGCAAGGAACCCCGTACAAATAATACCTCCACAACTTAAGTGCAAACACAACCGCCGCCAGCTCCAAGTCGTGAGTAGGATAATTCGCCTCATGAGGCTTCAACTGCCGTGAGGCATAAGTGATGACTTGACCTCACTGCATCAAAACACACCCAAGCCCCTGATAAGAGGCATCAGAATACACTACCAAATCATTGGTGCCATCAGGTAGAGCTAAAATCGGGGCATGCGTCAACCTGTTCTTCAACTCGAGAAAAGCCTCCTCCTGCTCAGTACCCCAAATGAACTTAACACTCTTTTTAGTCAACTTGGTTAGTGAAGAAGCAATTTTCGAAAAGTCGGGAATAAAGCGGCGGTAATACCCCGCCAAACCCAGAAAACTACGGATTTCAGATGGAGACTTAGGAGACTCCCATTCATTCACGGCTTCCACCTTTGTAGGGTCAACCAGAATACCACTTGGGTTAATAACATGACCCAAGAACTGAACCTCGCGCAACCAAAAAGAACACTTAGAAAACTTCGCATACAACTTGTTCTTTCGCAGAGCTTCCAAGACTTCCATGAGATGACCGGCGTGATCGGATTCAATTTTGGAATATACCAGAATGTCATCGATGAATACAATAACTGAACGGTCGAGCATCGGTCTACACACCCGGTTCATAAGATCCATGAAAGCAGCCGGTGCGTTGGTCAAACCGAAAGACATCAAGAGGAATTCATAATGTCCATAACGGGTGCGGAAGGCGGTCTTAGGAATATCCTCCTCCCAAATTTTTAGCTGATGGTACCTGGACCTAAGGTCGATCTTCGAGAACCAACTAGCTCCTTGGAGCTGGTCAAATAAGTCGTCGATCCTCGGGAGAGGGTACCGATTCTTAACAGTGAGCTTATTCAATTCACGGTAGTCAATGCACATTCGCATGCTACCAAGGTGAGAGGGTCCTTCTTCTTAACGAACAGGACCGAGGCACCCCAAGGTGAGATGCTCGGTCGAATGAAGCCCTTGTCGAGCAAGTCTTCCAACTGGGCCATCAGTTCTTTCATTTCATTTGGTGCTAGACGGTAAGGGGCTCGAGCAACGGGTTTTGCGCCCGGCACAAGGTCTATCTAGAATTCGACCTCGCGGTCCGGCGGCACATCTGACAAATCATCTGGAAATACATCCGGGAAATCCCAAACAACATGAACATCACCGACGGTAGCCACCTCGGTTTTCATATTTATAGCATACGCCAGATACGCCCTGCAACCTCGCTGCATCAATCTCCCCGCTTTAAGCATAGATATGATATGTGGCGTCGCACCATTCCGATCACCGAAGATAGTGATTTGGGTCCCATCCGGGGCCCTCAGACGAACAAGTTTCTGACCAAAAATGATTTGAGCATCAAAACTCGCGAGCCAATCTATCCCAAGCACCACATCGAAACAGCCAAGCGGCATCAAATACAACCACACCGGAAATCTATACCCAGACAACTCGATGAAACAACCCTGAATAGCCCTAGACACGGACACGGATTTTCCTACGGCGACCTCAACCTCAAACACATCGACTACGCGCTCGGGTGATTTATTCAACGAGGAACAGAAAGCGGCAGACACAAAACTTCTGCTGGCGCCCGAATCAAATAAAACTGACGCCTGTAACTCATCAAGTAGAAAAGTACCTGGGATGATATTATACTACTGCTTAACTACATGGTCAACACATACGATTTCAAAGGAATAAGAAATTATAACGGTGGAATGAGAACTAAATGGCCTTAGTTTGATAGCAAACAAGTTAAACGAAAACAAGCTCGTTTAACTACCCGCTATAGATTTAAACACGAAAGATAGTTACAAACCAAGCATTGTTTCATCCGATAAGCCGAAAAAGACTTACCAAACACTTACTTGAAATTTTTTAAGCGATCCGTGAAAATATTTTTGATTTTTACAAACGTATACATGTTTTTATAATTTTACACAAAACTAGCCGAAAAACACTCGTTTTCGCGCTGTTTAACGCACCCGATAAGTTTTTCACGCCAAAAACTGTAGGTTCCCAGCCGGATCTACACGAGATATCTCGTTTTACGTAGGTGCGGAATCCCTACGTAAGACGTTACGAGTGTAGAAGACGATACGATTAAACACACGTTACAATAAACAAATACTTGTTATATTGCAACCTTAAACACGTGATATGTATCACAAATACTGGAATCGTTACACGTAAACTGAATACTCTGATTGAATCCCTCCTAATGTTATTGATTAAGCCGTAACCTAATCAATATATAACACGACAACTTCGCCTGGCATGTTAAGGCGAAGTTGTCACTAACTTCGTTTAGTTCACAAGTTCGCCTGTATCAGCGAACTTGTGAGCTAACTTCGCTTACATACAAACACAAATCCAAACGACTCGATTACAGACACTAGACACTGAACTACTGACATCATGTACCAACAGACTCCCCCTTGGCAGTAGCTTCATCTCTTTATCTTCAAACACGTGTCTTGTAATCTTCAACAATCTTGAATCTTCATCTTTAAGCATTCACTCCTTCTCGTACACATACCGAAACAACTCTTTGATATTTCCTCGCTTCGTCTTTCCAAGCAGGAATATAAAAGATTTTCTTCTCATTCAGCACCCGCAGATCAGCTCGAGACAGGTTCACTAGATGCATCGGATCATAGACTCTCAGCAGCTCTTGTTCATCTTCGTCTTCCATCACTGCTTCAGCTGTCTCACAATCTACATACCACCACTTCAACTCTTTGAGCACATCCTTGGGCATTTGTTTCATCGGCACTTCTTTCAAACACCGGATCGGTTTATACTTCATAATCATTCAAAGGTTGCCATCTGCTCTCAACCCTCTATCTTTATCTTTGATAAGTTTACCCTTCTGTGGTTTCAGCAGCTCGAACTTCTTTTCCTTTAAACTCTCCTTCCATACTATCTTCCCGATGACTCTAGCCATATTATTATCACTTCGATTTATCAATCCCAATCTGGCTAAGTCTTTCACTTCACATTCTGGCAGTGTGTTCAACGATCTCAACATTCTTTTGAAGTACTGAATACCATCATATCTCTTAATCACGAAGAGCCTCAACTGCTCATCGTATATCCAGCAAATAATCCCTTTTCTCGCTTCAGCATAGCCTCTAATGTTGTAAGTCTTCTTAAACATAGTAGGGACCGCTGGTTTCTTCGTTTTGACGAACCACTGAGCATAGCCTTGTTTCCATCTAGGCTACTCTTCCCATTCAGTCTCATCATTTCCCATCTCTTTACTCATATCTGCGTTATCGACTTCTGGAATCTCATGCTCTACATTCTCTTCTACTGTCTCTCCCTCTTCTATCTCATCATCAATCACAATATGTTCACTAATCTTCTCTATTTCATCACTCGGTAATACATCATCATCACACATAAAGTCATCATCCATCTCCTCAACCTCCACTACCACCACATCATCACCACCAGCTGCAGTTGTCGACTCCCCCTGAGTTGTGGAAGTCCCAAGAGCTTGTACAGTTCTTGGCAACTCACCACCTGCACCTTTCGATGCATTGGGATCATCTTCTCGATCATTTCTCCTCTTGGTCCTCAACTCATCGCCTTTACAGCTCGTCTCCCCCTGAGATGCCAAGAACTCCTTCAGAGCATCTATGATTTTTCCATGTTCTACCAGCAGGGACGACTGCATCTGATTCTCTGCAACTAGGCGTTGAATAGCCTGGGTCTGGATAAGATTAATCCTTGACTGCTCTGCCACGACCCGTTCAAGTGCTGCTATTCGTTCAGAGTCTGATAGGGTTGCATCGAAATCAAACCTCATATGAGATATATCGTGAGTGTACTGAGGAGGGATTGCCGATGTATCCGGAACCTCAGAACTAGACGTAACCGCAGGTGGTATCGTCACCGATAACCCTGCAGTGGCCATAACCATCGACTCAATAAAATGTGCCACGACCTCCGTTGGAGTAAGAGTTGGAGGTGGCAACGAGACAATCTCCGGAGCCGATAGTTGAAATGAAGTGAGTGGGAGGCCAAATGAAGATGAGGTAGCCACCACGGGAATGTCCGTGACGCTTGGCCTTGTAACCTGTAATGATGAGGGAACCATTGTCATACCGGACAGTGCGGGTGGGGTGAAACGTACCACCCTCGAGCTCTCACCGGCTCCCGATCCTGCACCTATCTGTTCCCTTCTTGATCTCCGGATCAACTGTTGAACTTCTTCTTCATAGTCTGACTCACTATCATCATCAGCTCTCTTTCTTTTCCCATGAGTCCATTCATGTGTTACCAAAATCCGTCTCGCTTCGGTCAATTCATCATCAGAATCTGAGTCATCCACCGTTGTAGCTGCCCTAGTAACATTCACACCCGAAGCTTGTTCAACCGAGACCTGTACATTCTCCTCTGGATCAACGCTTTCCATGTCAAAAAATCCCTGACCGCCAAACTCTGCGTCAAGATCTATGTTCTCCTCCGGTGACACAACAGGAGCAGCAGGTATAGCTTGAGGTGCTCCTGCCTGTTGTGGTGCCGGGTCCCGAAACTCGTCTCCATGAGCAGGCACATACCCCGGGTTGATTAAGTACCCGAATAGTGGAGTATGTCGAGGACGGAGCTCAGGTTTGCTCCTCGCACTGGAGGATCTGCATTGGGCAAAGATCCTTTTGCTCACACTTTCTACGTATCGGATTGGTCGGCGCTGAGGTAGCGTTGGAGCAACATGATCCAAGATCATTTGGAGAAATCTTGGATACATGATAAATCTCTCACGCGCCACCGCTCTTCGTTGTCGATCGATCTCGTAGAAGACCATCTAACTAAAGCTGTAACGCTTATTATAAGTCAGAGCAGTCATTGCCGACCGCATGGTCGCGCCCATGCCATCAGTGCCCGCCTTTCTCCCTGACATGCAAACAATCATGACATGCATGAGAAAGCGCCACTGGTCAAGTAAAAACCCCTTCCTTCTCTGCGTATCTCCCAAGGGACCTGAGTATCCCATCCTCAAAAACGTTCCATCACGGAAAGGAGCAACAAAGTCTGTCGGGTCATCCCTCGTTTCATCTTCAAAACGTAAAGCCGCCCGGATCTGTTCAGATGAGAACTGAACAATGTGATTGTTGACTGTTGCTCGCATCACCGGGGGCTCGACCCTACAATCATATTCCACGGTCTGCCAAAAATCCTCAATGTTTGGCAATGATATTAGCAGTGTTGTCGTAATTGCGTGGAATATACGCGAGCGTAGTAGGAATGTGATGATTTCGCGGAAATCATCAACTCCGCTCGCCTCCGGGTCTAATGTTATATACATGTTGTGACCCGGGAAGAACTGTCTTTGGTTATCACCACCGTCATCACCACCTGCACCACCTATAGCAGCCATATCTGCACCAAACAGACTAAGTTAGATAAGCGACAAAGCAAATCACAAGTTCGCCTGTTACCATGAGCGAAGTTGTGATCTTTTCAGTATAGGCGAAGTTAAAGGTGGGGCGAAGTTGGGAAACAACTTCGCTTCAACTTTAACTTCGTCTGTTAACTGTTAAGTAAAAAAGTCCAGGCGAAGTTAATGGTAACTTCGCCTAACCATAACATCGCCTCATAAACTGTTTTAAAAATAATTATCAGGCGAAGTTAAACCTCAGGCGAAGTTACGGACAACTTCGCCTAAACTGTAACTACGCCGAATATGAAACGGCATCAGTTAGGTTTATCGAACGACGTGATTTGGTCAATTTTGAGCTTGCGGATCTCGTAAAACTTGATTTAATGACGATTTAGACGATTAGATTGATTATGAACACGTAAAGATACGTTTGAAAATCGGTTGTTAAGGGTTCGAAAAACGAGGACGTGAAACGGGTCGAATCGACCGATGATAAACGTTAATGAACATGATTAATCGATTCGATTACCCTACACACCTTTAAACACGGATTAGAACTTGAGAAAATTTAATACAGAAAGATCGAGACGAAGTTCGCCCAGGTATACGATAAGTTCGCCTAGGGATTTGATAGATAAGTTCGCTGGAGTTTTGGAAAATAATGGACCAGTTTGACATATGAATTTCTTTATATAGGGTCAGCGTTGTTCCAGCGAAGTTATGGATAACTTCGCCAATAAATGGCGAAGTTAAGCTCAACTTCGCTGAAATTAAAAAAAAATTCAAAACAAACCCCATAATTTGAACAATTTGCAATTAAGTTTTAGAAAAACCTTTAATGTGTTAAATGATACGATCAAGACCAAGTAACCAGATATAAAATTATACAACTACATAAGTAGAAAAATTTTAATATTTAAAGTACACGGGATCAAATTTCAGTCTCGATAGGGACAACCATGTTTTAGAAAAATCCGAATAGGAATCATACTAACTACGTGACTATCACACAGATCCGTGTACAGCTTTATTATGACATAAAAAACAGGTTGTAAGCAGGTAATAACTTAAAATGGTTTTCATCGTTTCTGTGATACGGGTTCGGTTCAATTAAGCTCAAAACTTAAGTGGGCAACAACTCAAAGATTATGATACCTCCTATCTATTCTCAAAGCGTATTTGGCTTTCCCCAAGTCACCCCGAGTTGACATCGACCCGTAGTGTCTGATTAAATAGTAGGAACTCTTTGATCTTTGGACTCTTAATCCCGTTCTCTATCTTGCACCTTGATTGAGAAGTCTTATCATTATGAACTCTATAATGTCTCAATAACTAATTTTTTTTTTTAAGTATTTACACAAACTTCAGATAAACTACTGCAAGTCCCGAATCTGGATCACTGCAGTTTCTTGACACGCTATCTTCACGGGAATCAGAACACTCACGGGCTCGTGTATGACTGGGTAATCGCTTTTCTGCCTATCATTCGGAAAGATATATATGGAGACATGCACAATTGTTAAGAAGTTTCCACGTAAAATCAAGTAGATTTAGTTAGTATCACTTCTACTTTTACGCACCATAAAAAGCTACCATGACATACAATGACTGTTCTAAAGTCTTTTAGGCCTAATAACTTCACTAGTTAAGCACACAGAATCAGTATATCTATCACTTTCCAAGGTTGGATCAATTTTCTGTTAAACATAGTAAAGGAACTTCTTACGAAGTAGTAGACTTGAAAAATAATTTCATCTCCCGTAAAAATTTTTAACTTCAATCGCCCCGATCAAATTGAAGTTTTCAGGTAAACGGCTATCCCGAAGATCCAATGGATCAGCTGGACCGACCACATACAAGTATGTGTCCTTCTAACTAAGTATGATCGACTAATTTTCAGCGAAAGAATAAAAACACATCATAAACCGCCCCGGTCACTTTCAGTCATCTGGTTAATGGCTATCCTTATATTCAACAAGTAGAAATGAGGACCAAACATATCCGAAGATATGTCCTTCAAACTGAGGCAACCGACATAATTCTAAGCGATAGTGACCTTTTTTCTTTCTTTTTTTTTTTAAAGATAAAAACACGGTTACTCGGGATTGATCATCCCATTTAGTTCAACAAGGTTTTAAAATCTAGTTTTGTCAAACGCTTTCGTAAACATGTCAGCGAAATTATCTAGCGTATCAACCTTTTCGAGCACAATCAGTTTCTTCTCAGCACAATCCCGTATAAAATGATGACGGATGTCAATATGTTTAGTTTTACTGTGTTTTACGGGATTGTTAGTTACTGAGATAGCAGCAGTATTATCAATGCAAATAGGAGTATGAGTGAAATTCAGACCGTAATCGCGCAACTGTTGTTGAATCCAAAGAACCTGGGAGCAGCAGTTAGATGCTGCCATGTATTCTGCTTCACAGGTTGAAATCGCGACTGAGGTCTGCTTCTTGCATTGCCATGACACTAATCTGCCACCAAGAAACTGACATCCACCTGTAGTTGACTTCCGACTCTGATTGCACCCTCCATAATCAGAATTTGTGTAGGCAACCAACTCCAAGTCTCCTCCTCTCGTGTACCACAACCCCAGCTTAGGCTTGCCTTTGAGATACCGTAGAATCCTCTTCGCACCCTTCAAGTGAGATTCCTTTGGGTTTGCCTGAAAGCGAGCACAAAGACAAACAGCAAACATTATATCAGGCCTAGAAGCAGTTAAGTACATTAAAGAACCTATTATTGCCTGATATTGAGTTGGGTCCACGTCTGCATCGTTGTCTGAATCAGCACCCAATTTATGGTTGACGTAGACTGGAGTATCGTATGGAGTGCTGTCCTCCATCTTGAAGCGTTTGAGAACATCATGGACATACTTAGTCTGATGAATGAACATCCCATCTTTCTTCTGATCAACCTGCAGTCCTAAAAAGAATGTTAGTTCACCCATAGCACTCATTTCAAATCTCTTCTTCATGACGGCCTCAAACTCCTGACACATGGCGACTTTTGATGCAGCAAAGATGATGTCGTCCACGTAGACTTGCACCAGCAGAAAGTCGCTCCCTTTTCTCTTAAAGAACAAAGTGCTATCAATCTTTCCTCTTTCAAACTCATTCTCAAGCAAGTAGTCGGATAGTGTGGAATACCAGGCACGAGGGGCCTGATGTAGCCCATACATTGCTTTACTTAGCTTGTACGTGATCAGGAAAGTCTGGGTCAGGAAAACCCGAGGGTTACTCAACGTACACAACCTCATCGACTTTACCGTTTAGGAACGGACTCTTCACATCCAACTGAAATACCTTCATCTCCTTATGTGCAGCAAATGCCAAAAACAAATGAATGGCTTCCAATCTCGCGACAGGAGCAAACACCTCATTATAATCGATCCCCTCTTGCTGATTAAAGCCTTTTACAACTAGCCTCGCCTTGTTCCTGATAATAATCTCTTTCTCATGTCTCTTGCATTTTAAGACCCATTTTGTGCCAATCGTATGCACATTCTTTGGTTTTGCAACCAAGTTCCATACCTCCATCTTCTTAAACTGGGCTAATTCTTCTTGCATGGCTTCGACCCATGAGTTGTCCTTGAGAGCCATTTGATAGTTCTTTGGTTCAATCTGGCTGATGAAGCAGGTGTATAAGCACTCGTTGATTATGCCTGAATCTTTAATGCTTGTATAAACACATGTGTGCTCATTCAAGCTTTGTCTTGTTTGTACACCGCCGGACAGATCACCTATCACATTCTCCAATGGGTGATTTTTGTGAACTCTCGTAGTCGGAACCGCACTGACATCTAGATTGTCTTCCAGGTTCGAAGGTAACTCATCAGTGGGTGATTGTTGTTGAGAGTGAAACGGATTGAAAAATTCTTCTTTAGTAGAGGCAGCAGGGGTATCGACAGCTTTTGACGAGGAAGGCTGACATTCATCATACTTTGGTCGTTGCACATAATTGTCTTCCTCATCAAAAATCATCTTCGAAGCAATTCTTTCATCTACTTCTGCACAATCCTAGTAAGGTATGTTAAAAGATTTGAAAAGTTTATCATAGTCGAAAACCCCAGCAGGTCCCGTGCTTGGTTTTGGTGATTTGTAACTTGTGATATCAGTGTTACACACCACCTCAACCTTGCTGGTCGATGTATTAAAGACACGTCTGTTGGAAGTCCCAACAACATATCCGACTAAAATTCCTTCGTCGGCTACTTCACCAAATTTAGAATTTGTCTTTAATATCGAACACGGGGACCCGAATGGTTCAAGACCACTCAAGTCGGGCTTTCTCCCATGCATAAGTTCATAACATGTTTTATTTAATCTTTTAACGGTTAACACTCGATTAAGGATATAACAGGCTGTTGCAACAGCTTCAGCTCAGAACACCACAGGAAGTTTCGAATCTTCTGGCTCCTTCAATTAACGTTCTGTTCTTTCTCCCAGCCACTCCATTTTGTTGCGGAGTATACGGAGCGCTGTACTGGTGTTCGATTCCTTTCTGTAAGCAGAAGAGCTCCATCTGATAGTTCTTGAACTCAGTCCCATTGTCACTCCTGATGTATTTAACTCTTTTTCCCATAATGTTCTCAACTTTGGTAATCAAATTTATCACCATCTGAACCGTTTCATCCTTTGACTTCAGGAAATATACCCAAGAGTATCGAGAGAAATCATCAGTGATCACCAAGCAGTAAGATGTTCCTCCTAGGCTTTTTGCATTCACGGGACCAAAGAGATCCATGTGAAGTAAGTCTAGGGTACTGACAATTGAGTTAACCTTCTTGGTGCGATGGGATTTCTTGTGTTGCTTTCCCTTTTTGCACGATAAGCATTGGTCTTCAAAGTTGAAATTCTTCAAGGGAACACCCAGCACAAGCCCATTCTTGACAAGGTAGTTCATTTTTCGAAAATGAATATGCCCCATTCTCCTATGCCATAATTCAGACTCCGATTCAGTTGCTTTCGACAGAAGACACGATTCTTCTGTGGTCATCTCAGTCGACCTCATGTCCATTATATACGTATTCTTTTCTCTTGGAGCCTTCATAACAATCCAATCCTCTGGTATCTTGAAACCAGGATATAGCACGATCGCTTCATTCTTGGTGAAATGCACGGTGTAGTCTTTGTCACAAATCTGCGAAACACTCAGCAGATTGTGCTTCAGTTCTTCAACAAAATTTACTTTCTCTAACGTCATCTTTCCGTTAGTCACCGTCCCAATTCCTGTAATCCTTCCACCGCTCTCTCCAGTGAAACTCACTCTTCCTCCCTGAACAGGTTTCCAATCGTGTAAAAAATTCTTGTTACCCGTCATGTGCCGGGAACAGCCGCTATCCACAACCCATTGATTGTTTGCAGCCCTGTTCAACTGTTCCTGCACGATTAAAGCAGATGATTAAAATCTGGGGACCCAAGACCTATTGGTCTTGGGTCGATACATCCCGTACCTTGGCTGTCCAAAGTTAGTATCAGAATAATTTTTGTAAGTCCTAAAAGGATACCTTCTTGGAGATTGACTATGAGGCCATCCAAACCTTCTAGAATTAAATGAATTATTTCTCATGATTTGGTTGTTAACGAGGAAAAACTGAGGTTGATTTCTTTGAAAACCTGGATTAGTCCAATTTCTGAACTTTGAAGAGTTTTCATTTTTACCATTATAGTGATTAGTTCTATTCTCAGTTTTTGAAGATCTCACACCTCTGAATCTCCGCTTCAGAGGGCAATCAGCAATTAGGTGTCCTAATTGATTACATCTGAAACAACTCATGTGTTCAACTTTCTTTTCAATAGTTGTTTTAGATGATAGGCTGCATTACTGCCCGTTTGTCTCACATATGGTGGAACATACGGGTTTAGTGGAGATTTCTTTCCAGTTGTTTTATTTTTCTCTCCACTTTTTGGTAATACTGCCTTTTCTTTTGTCTCACTCGACTCTGATGACTTGTCCGAGTTTGATGAGACAAGACTAGGAGCAGAAATTTTAACACTCGAAACAGGCTTACTTGTTTCGCCTTTACTAACTTCTGGTTCTTTACTAGTTACCTTAACCGGAACTGTCTGACTATAATCAACATCAACAGATTTCTGATTACTAGGATCATAAGTGTAATTATGATTGTACGGTGGCGGAACTTCATGATATCCAATTCCTCCCCTTTTAACTGTGGAAACTTGATCACTAACGAGGTGATCAAGTATAGCGGTGGAATTTCTAAATTTCTCAAGTTTCCTGTTAAGTTCCACCACTTTCACCTGGTGATCAGCTATCTGTTTATCCCTTTCAGCTATTAGTTTGGTTTTTTCTTCTAACACTTCATAGCTCAGATCAATTACTTTAATTTTTTCAGCTTGATTTGCTTTAAGACTTCTAATATCTTTTTCACTAGCTTTTATTTTTACTTTATAACTATTTTCTCTAGCTTTAGTGAAATGATGTTCTTCTTTTAAGGTTTTAAATTGAGCATCCAAACTAACATACTGATCAGTTATAGTTGTCAATTGTTCAGACAGATTTTCACACTTAGTGCAAGGGAGTTTAGTACTTACCTCGGTGAGCTGATCTTTCACATCTGTCATACAAGCTTCATTTTGAGCCTCTGCCATGTAAGCTTCACTTTCGCCAGTCACTTCCTCAGTATCTGCAGTTTCGATGTTCGCCATATTGGCTTGTTCGAACACTTCTTCAACATGCAGATTCCAGTTATATTCCCCATTCTATCTGGAAATCATGGCTCTATTATCATTACCACCCCCATTCTGGTGTGTCGACCTGTTCTGACTACGTTCAACTCTCTCATTCGTGCACTCCTTCGCAAAGTGGCCATTCTGTTGACAGTTGTAACAGCGCACCTTTGACTTGTCAAAACCCGGTCTCTCACCAACAAACTTCCTTCCTGTCTTCTTCATAAACCTCTTAACCCTTCTCACAATCATCGCCATCTGCCACTGCAGATCCATCTCTTCCAGATCATCAGCATCGATCTGATCATAGTCTTCCTCCAATATTGCTGGATCAACAATCTTACCATGAATGTAATTTTCATACGAAGCAATATAGGATGCATAGAGAGCAAACTGCTGTTCAGCAGATTTAACACTCATGGGCATCCTTGAGTAGTTGTTGTTCGAAACACTTGGGGTAAAACTACTCTTGGTTGCTTGAGGGTTAGAAGCATTTGATCCTCCAGCTACAAAGCATACATCACCATTCATGTGGAGAGATACATGACCTTCATGTGTTGAGTTAGCGCCGGACTCTCCCTTTGAGTAGTAAGCAGACGAATCAGACTTCGAACTTGAACTTGTATTAACCTTTGCACCATACATTCCTGGATCTTGAACCTGATCAGTAGGTGTCTCTTTTCGAACCATGTTTAGTTCAAAAGTTCGTAGCTTGTTAACTGCTGTTTCCAGGTCATAGTCAGCAAAGTCTTTATCTTCTCTCATCAACACAGTGTACATCTCCCATTTCGGTGGGAGAGCATCAAGAAGCTTTTCAACAATTTCATCTTCTTTGTAGGTAATTGAATAATTGTTGAGTTCGGTCATCAGATGATAATATCTAGTGATGATATCATCAAGTGATTCATTCTTCAAGTACTTGAAGACCGAGAATTGGGTTTTAAGTAGTTTAATTTTTGAAGCACGAATTCCCACATTACCCTCAAAACGGTTTTCAAGAGCTTCCCAAAGCTTTCTAGCAGTCTTATACTTTCTGAAGGTGTGTAGAATCTCTTGTGGAAGAGCCATAGTAATCGCAGCATGAGCTTTGCTTTCAGCCTCATACATTTTCTTCTCTTCTTCTTCCATCTCCTTGTATTTCTTTATCTGATCACGACCCTCATACTCAGCAGTAGGTGGAATGTAACCATCTTGTATGCATACCCACATCTTAGCATCTTGGTACTTGACATATTGTTCAAAACGATCTTTCCACGCTACATAATCGGTTTTCTTAAGCATCTTCGGTGCCTTTGTAGCCGAACCCGCTTCCACTTCCATCTTAACTAGTTCCGTAATGTTGATTGAAGACATCTTTCACGAAACACACAGAAACCCGAAAAATAAAAATTTTATTTTTAACAGTACTGTAGGCGAAGTTGTGGATAACTTCGCTTAAGTCTGAACTTCGCTGATTCTGAACTTCGCTTTCTTTTTAAATTCGCCTGATTTGGAGAAGTTGTAGATAACTTCGCTTAAGGTAAGCGAACTTGTGAAGTAGGCGAAGTTGTGGGTAACTTCGCTGATATAGGCGAACTTGAGAAGGTAGGCGAAGTTGTGGATAACTTCGCTTAACCTTATATCTTCGCTGAAACCCTACGAACAGTGACGGCAACTTCGCCTGATGAACACGATGAATATGCAGGTTAGATTTCTGGATTTTACGAGGTTTGTGAAGGTGTTATGGGTTGTTTATGATTGTAGGAGGTGAGTATAACACAAAAACTCAGAAAACTCGTCCCGCGAATAGTTGAACGGAACGATTTCTACACCCGCGTGATAATCCCGAACCACACAATCGAGCAAAAGCTCTGATACCAATTGTAGGTTCCCAGCCGGATCTACACGAGATATCTCGTTTTACGTAGGTGCGAAATCCCTACGTAAGACGTTTCGAGTGTAGAAGACGATACGATTAAACACACGTTACAATAAACAAATACTCGTTATATTGCAACCTTAAACACGTGATATGTATCACTAATACTGGACTCGTTACACGTAAACTGAATACTCTGATTGAATCCCTCCTAATTTTATTGATTAAGCCGTAACTTAATCAATATATAACACGACAACTTCGCCTGGCATGTTCAGGCGAAGTTGTCACTAACTTCGCTTAGTTCACAAGTTCGCCTGTATCAGCGAACTTGTGAGCTAACTTCGCTTACATACAAACACAAATCCAAACGACTCGATTACAGACACTAGACACTGAACTACTAACATCATGTACCAACAAAAACCGAACCCGAACTAAATTTGGACTGGGCTTTTCGTATTTAGGCTTGAGAAATCAGAAACTTGGGCCAAAATGGGCTCATAGGCTTCCGGCCGCAACCGCCACCCCACCCCTTTTTTTTTCCTTTCACATATAAACTAGATTTGAGATATTTTTACGCATATTTTCAAACACAACTTCTGGAACTCTTCTTCTAGAGCCAAAACCAGCAAGAAACTAGGTAAAAACCTTATGATTAATCGATTTTTGATTCGTTTAAACTCGTTTAACAACATATAAAAATGTCTTGATTGTTAAAAATCATAGTTAACCATGTAAAACTCTCAAAAATCATGCAAAAAAAAATACTTTGATGTTAAACCTAGTTTCAAATCAGAATCATGATCTTTTTTGTCCATAAACACGGATTAAAGGGTTGAAACGGCGTTTTTACGGTTCAAAAGTTCGTTTTTGTGCACTAGCCGAAACCCTAAGTTAAAGGGCTGTTCTATTGATGAAACCTGCTTGGTTTGTGATATAGGACTTGTATCTAGCTTGCATAGAAGCACAGGAACCTGAAAACTTGGTTAGAAAGTCAGAAACGAGCCAAACCTGCTTAGGTAATGCCGAAACACTCGCTTACTGGCTGTTTAGGTTAAGGTTGTGATGTACATATTTTTACTCTTTGAAATTTTGCAGGGACATCAGGGACCATGTCAATGAGTCCCTGTTTAAATTTGGTAATTCTTCGACCATCCGCGAATATTTGGCGAATTTATTACCGAATTGGGACGTTTATTTGGGAAAAATAGCTAAAATACTTCAAAAATTATGAAATTTTTCTGGGAACTCAAATTTGATGTATTTTGGTCACATATAAATTTTGGGATCATTTGTAGAAGTTTAAAGATGTTTTGTTTATATGCGTTCGTGTTAATTTTTATAACCGAATTTGGGCCGAAAAGAATATTGCATGAGCTTTTTACATTCTGGAATTGATACAGGTTGATTTGGGACATGATTTAAGCATTCAAGAATTTTTGTGGAATTTTTGGAAATTGTTTGGGGTAAACGGACGATTTTCAGGCGATATATAGCTGATAAAATGAATTTTTATAAATTAATAAATCAGTAAATAATTCTAGAAATATTTTTATAAAAATCTACATATTTTAATTGATAAGTGGCTAAATTTTCATAATTTAATGATTAACGGTTAATTAATTATGCTAATTTCAAGATTAAACAAATTCAGTTTTCATAAAAAACGGCAAGTTCGCGATCAACGAACCTGCGAAAATATCAAAACACCAAGAGTGATCAAAAATCATATTTTTGGACTAATTAAGTAAAAACGAACTTTTATATGAGAAACCTGGACAATCCGGGTGGATTGTGCGCGTTTCTTCTTAAGTCAAACTGAATAACGGAAACGGGCCCCGTGGCTAATCTGGGACCCCAGTATGCGATCCTTCTTTATAACTTAATCATTTTGTTAACCAATACATTTACCCAAGCTTATTTTCCCATAACTATTTTCTGAACGCGTAAATGAACAACTTGGCCCAGCTGGGAAAACGGGAATCTGAGCCAAGTTCAGTTTTAAGTATTAGACATTGAACAACATCACAACCTAAGCCTATTGCCAATTTCTGGGCGTTCTAGCTACACCCAGGTTAGTTATACAGCCCAGTTTAGTATTGAGATTATAATAATATTAAAATATTAATATTATTATAATATTGATTATAGGAACTACTAATAGCGGACCGACCAAACCACGAGCTGATATAGTACTGATTATCTACTAAACCGTGAGTTTCATGACCCCACTCTTTAAACAGATTTACGAACTTTTGGGGTGAAAAGCATGTTTGATTACATATACATACCTGAAACATGTATTGATGTGAATTATCTAAGTGCTAACACACGAAAGTCCCCACTAACACAGTGATTAACTTCGAGCCGGTGGCTTGTGAATAGTACTATTGGTTTGACAAACCCAAACGGAACCGGCATGTATTGCTGAGACTTTACCCCGTTTGCACATGACCATAATTATACAACACGCTATGTAGTGTTAGACATAGCTACTTGGGGCATGTTGTGGGCGGAAAGGGGCCACAGTGGTTGAAGCGTGAGAAATGGATGCACACAGCACATACAGTCAAGGCTTCACTGTAGCTTAGCATAATTACATCATTTACATACATACATACTTATTTCATGATTACAAGTGTTGACTTGTGAATACTCATTACTGTTTTCTTGAAACTCGTGAAACTCACAAACTCTAATAGTTGACCTGTTTTAAACTGCTTTTAAGGTGTACCTAAATCGGAATGATTTGGTGATTTGTTACTTGCCCAAGGTGTGTGGTTGATACTATGTGAATAGAAGCAAGGATACTGGTAGTAAGATCGTATAGTTAACGAACTAGTTTTGGTTGATCACCTAGACTGTAAAACAATGATAGAACAATGAAATGTAATAAATTGTAAATTAGTTTGTAATGTTTCTTTATAAATGATGTGTTGATACCAGCGGTGTCTGTTACATTCCCGTTTTACGCTTCCGCTTTGTGCTAGTCGGGGTGTGATAGAAGTTGGTATCAGAGCCATTGGTTATAAAGGATTATGTTATCCCTTAGGGTACCTAAAATATAACCGTTGGCTCGATTAACTCTGGGAAATATTTAAATAATAATTTAATATTATAAACTGATGGATGCTAGGATGAACTTGTAGGGCAAGTGAGTTATTGTGGTCCGGAACATAATAACAGACTTGCTTGTACGAGGGAATTCGGAGAGAAGTCGCGGAACGTGTGGATAGGTAAAAGTGGCAACATATGTGTATAAAAGGTAATGTGAAAGTATATATATATGTAACACTCATACGTGCTTAATTGGAACAAGGTGTATGAATACGTGTACGTACGATAATGTTGATGACGGTAAATTTTACTATGAATATTATATTCATTTATATTCAATATTGATTTACATAATAATAATAATTAAAAATTTTAATAAAATTAATAGTATATTCTAATATAATTAATATTGAATTTGGTTTAATTAGTTAATCTTTTCGACAATAATTAGCGCTAGCAATAGATATTATTCTTATAACTAACCTTTGTGCAGAGTCATGTCAAGGAATAACGACTACGTACCGGAAGAAGAACCGGTAATCTCTGTTGAGGAGGATCCCGAGGAAGAATCAGAGGAGGACCCAGAAGAGGAACTGGATGAAGAGGAAGAGGTGGAAGAAGTTATATGTAGAGAGCTACCCAGGAATGTGCCTGATCTATCCGGCTACAGATACGATGTTATCCACCCAGGTCACCACGTAGGGATCAAAACGAAGTTAACAGTCAGTATCGTTCACCTGCTAGAGTAGCCAGATTACCCACTCCACCTATACACCTGTCGCCGACGACTTCAGCTACTGCGCGAGTCCGACAGACTGCTCGTATTAGGGTAACCCCGATTGACTCTACCTCGATTCCATTCAGATCTACCCATGACCGGGGAGGACCTTCACGCCCTAGGGCAGATACTTCATCTTCCCGTTCATTGAGTATACCTACTCCTCGCCCTGACCTCCCAAACGCAGGAAACAACTCTTGGATGGCTGTCCTGACTGACCGTGTGATAGACCACTCGATAGCCATAGCTAACATTAACCAAGAAAGGAGGGACGTGACCCAGTGCTTATCGACGTTACATCAGATAGTACTGAACTTGCAGCAGTCAGATGCCTACCACCGTTGGTGTTTGGATAGGGTGACAGTTCGACTGTGGAACTGTTACTGGATGATCACGGTGTTGTTGTTTGTATGTTTGTGGTTGGTCTATCGTTTGTACGGATAGATGCAGGATGTTACAGATATGTGTACGTGATCTTTTGGTACTCCATGTATGTATATAGTAGTATGTTATGTTAACATGGGGCACAATTTTGTACGTTATTACAAGCACTGATCCTTATAGGGTTAAGTCTAACCGTCACTTAGTGACAGATTTGGATATATACATGCAAGCACTGGCCTTTATCAGGCTAAGTCTATGTACCTTTTGATATCAATGTACGGAACAATTTGTGAAATGTCAGTATGTTATCTGGTTTACCTGTACAACATTTATTGTGATTATTATTACACAGTGCCGTAGATTGGAATTAGTATTAATTGGCTTATATTTGTTTATCATTATTGAATGGCCCCAAAGAAAGCAAACCCTATGACTGAGGCAGAAATAGCCGAGATGATTGCTCGGCAAATGCAGGCAGTAATCCCACTTATTGTAATACAAGTAACTGCTGGTGTTAATGCCAATATACAAACAAACCAGCAATAAAACAATAATGCTCCCCCAACCGACATTGAAACATTTACAAATAACAATCCCCCATCTAATACAAATGCCCCTACCAATGTAAATAATCCCCCACCTGATGCAAATAATGTCAACAACAATAATCCCCCACCGAACCCAAACAATAACAATAACAATCTTAATCCCCCTCGTAGGGAATATTAGATCAAAAACTTTATGGCATGTAAACCGATTGATTTCAAGGGCACTGAAGGGCCAAACGGGTTAATCAAATGGATCGAAAAGACTGAATCTGTCCTCAATATCAGCAGTTGTCCGCCCGAAAACATTGTCAAGTATGTTGCCTCTACATTTACTGATCACGCATTAATGTGGTTGAACACTACGGTAGAGATAAAAGGTCAAGATACGGTGAATCGCATGACATGGGCTGAACTCAAAACACTGATGCTGGAACATTTCTGCCCAAAGAACGAAATTCAAAGGTTAGAACACGAACTTTGGAGTTTGGAAATGAAAGGAGCGGATCATCTGGAGTATACCAACCGCTTTAACGAACTGGCTCGCCTAGTACCATGGTTAGTAACTCCCGAGGACAAACGAGTTGAACGTTATATCTGGGGTTTAGCCCCAGAAGTGAGGAGTTTGGTGAACTCTGTTGGCCATACATCATTTGAGAATGCCGTGACTCAGGCCGGCATCGTAACTTTTGACTTGGTAAGAAGCGGAGTGTTGAGAATGGCCGGGGAATCATCGAGTATCAAGCGAACTAATTATGGATCAGGGTTACCATGGCCAAAATGTGATAAATGTAGTTATCATCATGTGGGTGAGTGCAGGCCGTTAATCTGTCAGAAATGTGGGAGAACGGGGCATAATGGCCCCAGTTGTAGAGTCAGTAAAGGAATTGTCAACCGACCAACCCAAGCAACTCAACCTCGTCATCCGCAACCACCTAGACCGCAACCGATTCGTCAACAACCTATACAACAAATTACAGCACCAGCAAACCGCCGTTCTTGCTATGAATGTGGTAGCACGGAGCATTTTAGAAAAGACTGCCCCAAGCTGAATCAAGGAGCAGTAACCTGTCGGAACCAAGCATCAACCTCTGGGGCGTCTCGGGGACGCACGTTTGTTATCGGGTCTGGAGAAGCACGACAAGACCCGAACGTAGTAACAGGTACATTTGTTGTTTTTGATCAATATGCTTCTGTGTTATTTGATACTGGTGTCGATAGAAGCTTTGTTTCCTCTAGCTTTGTATCCCTAGGTAACATGCCAGTTAGTGAACTAACAAATTTCTATACTATAGAACTCACTAACGGTAACTCTATAACTGTCAACCAAATAGTCCAAAACTGTCCTATTATTCTTAATGACCACCCATTCCTTATTGACCTAATCTCAGTAGAGTTAGGAACTTTTGATGTTATTGTCGACATGAACTGGTTAACCAAGTATAAGGCGGATATTGTGTGTAACGACAAGACAGTTAAAATTCCCTTTTCGAATGGTAAGGTGATCATAGTACAAAGAGAGAAGTCTGGTTCGATATTACCTCTCGTGTCTCATCTCAAAGTGTTGAAATGTTTACGCCAAGGTTGTATAGCTTTCCTGGCAAAAGTGACTATAAAGAACCCTGATGAGAAATGCATAGAATAGATTCCTGTTGTGCGTGAATACCCCGATGTCTTTCCTGATGATCTACCTGGATTACCACCGAACCGACAGGTTGAATTCCGCATAGACTTAATACCAGGATCAGCCCCTATTGCTAAGGCACCTTACCAATTGGCACCCTCTGAAATGCAAGAATTATCTAACCAGTTACAGGAGTGGTTAGATAAGGGTTTCATTCGTCCTAGTTATCCTCCTTGGGGAGCACCGGTATTATTCGTAAAGAAAAAAGATGGAAGTTTTAAAATGTGCATCGATTACCGGGAATTAAACAAAGTTACCATCAAGAACCGATACCCTCTTCCACGAATAGATGACTTGTTTGACCAACTCCAAGGGGCAAACTATTTCTCGAAAATTGACCTTCAATCCGGTTACCATCAAGTTAAAATCCAAGAGGAAGACGTGTCTAAAACGGCGTTCCGAACTCGTTATGGCCACTACGAATTCTTAGTTATGCCGTTTGGACTGACTAATGCTCCTGCAGTTTTCATGGATCTTATGAATCGAGTTTGTAAACCGTATCTCGACAAATTTGTTATCGTGTTTATTGATGACATTTTGATATATTCGAAAACCAAGGAGGAACACGAGCAACATTTACGAACTATCTTGGAGCTGTTGAGGCAGGAAAAGTTTTATGCCAAATTATCAAAGTGCGAATTTTGGTTACAAGAGGTACAATTTCTAGGGCACGTTGTTAACCGACACGATATCCATGTAGACCCGAGTAAGATTGAAGCCATCAAAAATTGGCAAGCTCCAAAGTCACTGAAAGAAATCCGCCAATTTTTAGGTTTAACTGGGTATTACTGACGCTTTATTGCTAATTTTTCCAGCATAGCCGAACCTCTAACTCTTTTGACTCAAAAAGATCGTGCTTATGTCTGAGAAGAAGAACAAGAAGCGGCTTTTCAATTGCTGAAACAGAAACTATGCCAAGCCCCGATACTGAGTCTTCCAGAGGGAACTGATGATCTGGTAGTTTATTGCGACGCGTCCCGGAAAGGTTTAGGGTGCGTACTTATGCAAAGAAACAAAGTCCTAGCATACGCTTCTCGACAGTTAAAGGTGCACGAGAAGAATTATACCACTCATGATTTGGAACTGGGCGCGGTTATTTTCGCACTTAAGATCTGGAGGCACTATTTGTATGACACCAAATGTATAGTATACACCGACCACAAGAGCCTACAGCATATTTTTAACCAGAAAGAACTAAATATGAGGCAGAGGAGATGGGTAGAATTGTTGAACGATTAAGACTGATTCGATACCATCCGGGCAAGGCTAATATAGTAGCAGATGCTTTGAGCAGAAAAGACAAGATCAAACCACTACGGGTCCGAGCACTTGGAATGATCGTCCAAAACAGTCTGACTGAACAAATTCGTAATGCTCAAAACGAAGCTCTAAAAGGAGATCACTTGGAAGATGAAAACTTGCATGGAACCGAACGAAATTTTGAAGAAAGAACCGATGAAATTTTATATTACAAAAACCGAGTTTGGATTCCCACTTTCAGCAATCTGCGTGACTTGATCATGGACGAAGCCCATAAGTCCAAATACTCTATTCACCCTGGAACAAATAAGATGTATAAGGACTTGAAGGAGTATTATAGGTGGCCCGTTATGAAAAAGGATATAGCCACGTACGTCAGTAAATGTTTAACCTGTGCGAAGGTTAAGGCTGAATATCAAAAACCTTCGGGAATGTTGCACCAACCGGAAATACAACAATGGAAATGGGAACAAATTACCATGGATTTTGTAACACACCTCCCAAAAGCTTCCCGAGGAAATGATGCAATATGGGTGATAGTTGACCGACTAAGAAAATCCGCACACTTCCTTCCAATTCGAACCACTTACTCAACCGAAAAACTTGCTCACATTTACATAAATGAAGTCGTATCCCGACACGACGTACCCATTTCATTTATTTCTGATCGTGATAGCCATTTCACCCCTCGTTTTTGGCAAGCCGTACAAGAAGCTTTGGGAACCCGAATTGACCTAAGTACCGCCTACCATCCCCAAACCGACGGTTAATCTGAGGGAACCATTCAAACCTTAGAAGATTTGATTCGCGCTTGTGTACTAGACTTCGGTGGAAATTGGAATCAACATCTCCCACTGGTTGAATTTTCGTACAACAATAGCTATCACAGTAGCATTCAGGCGGCACCATATGAAGCGCTGTACGGGCGGAAATGTAGATCACCCTTGTGTTGGACTGAGATTGGAGATACCCAAATTACACGATCTGACTTGATTCAAGAAACCACCGACAAAATCCGTAAAATTACAAGTAAATTGAAAATCGCCCGAGATCGACAGAAAGCTATGCTGATGTTCGTAGAAAGCCGTTATCCTTTGAAATAGGCGACAAAGTTTTTCTGAAAGTATCCCCGTGGAAAGGCGTCATTCGATTTGGATAAACCGGTAAACTAGCTCCGTGATACATTGGACCATATGAAGTCATTTCTAAGATAGGTCCGGTAGCTTACCGACTAAAACTTCCTGTGGAGTTGAGTTATATTCACGAACCTGAAAAAGTGTCTTACCGATGAACCGAAATCGTTCCATTAAAAGATTTTAACATAAACGAAAAACTAAATTTCGTTGAAGAACCGGTGGAAATATTAGAGGGAAAAATAAAACAATTAAGACACAACAAAATCTCTTTAGTCAAAGTTCGATGGAACTCAAAACGGGGACCAGAATTCACGCGGGAACGGAAATCCGAATTTAAAAAGAAATACCCGCACCTGTTTCCAAATAATGACAAAGTTGAATAATCAAATTTCGGGGACGAAATTTTCTAATGGGGGGAGAATGTGACATTTGAGCCAAAACAAGGTACACCTCAGTACGTATTTACCGATTAAGCAAATAAACGTCTTTTGCGTAACAAACGAACGATTAACCGAATGGGTCGGGTTATGACCCAAATATCTCGGGGGGCCATCTATAAGTGATATACGTTTAATAAAAGCTAAAATATTAGTAATATGGCCTTAGTTTGATAGCAAACAAGTTAAACAAAAACATGCTCGTTTAACTACCCGCTATATATTTAAACGCAAAAGATAGTTACAAACCAAGCATTGTATCATCCGATAAGCCGAAAAAGACTTACCAAACACTTACTTGAAATGTTTTAAGCAATCCGTGAAAATATTTTCAATTTTTACAAACGTATAACATGTTTTTATAATTTTACACAAAACTAGCCAAAAAACACTCATTTTCGAGCTGTTTAACGCACCCGATAAGTTTTTTATGCCAAAAACCGAACCCGAACAAAATTTGGACTGGGCTTTTTGTATTTGGTCTTGAGAAATCAGAAAATTGGGCCAAAATGGGCCCAAAATGGGCTCATGGGCTTCCGGCCGCAGCCGCCACCCCACCCCACCACTTTTTTTTCTTCCTTTCACTTATAAACTAGATTTGAGATATTTTTACACGTATTTTCAAACACAACTTCTGGAACTCTTCTTCTAGAGCCAAAACCAGCAAGAAACTAGGAAAAAACCTTATGATTAATCAATTTTTGATTCGTTTAAACTCGTTTAACAACATATAAACATGCCTTTAATGTTAAAAATCATAGTTAACCATGTAAAACTCTCAAAAATCATGCAAAAAAAAATACTTTGATGTTAAACCTAGTTTCAAATCAGAATCATGATCTTTTTTGGCCAAAAACACAGATTAAAGGGTTGAAACGGCGTTTTTACAGTTCAAAAGTTCGTTTTTGTGCACTAGCCGAAACCCTAAGTTAAAGGGCTGTTCTACTGATGAAACCTACTTGGTTTGTGATATAGGACTTGTATCTATCTTGCATAGAAGCACAGGAACCTGAAAACTTGGTTAGAAAGTCGGAAACGAGCCAAACCCGCTAAGGTAATGCCGAAACACTCGCTTACGGGGTGTTTAGGTTAAGGTTGTGATGTGCATATTTTTACTCCTTGAAATTTTTCAGGGATATCAGGGACCATGTCAATGAGTCCCTGTTTAAATTTGGTAATTTTTTGACCATCCGAGAATATTTGGCGAATTTATTACCGAATTGGGAATTTTATTTGGAAAAAATAGCTCAAATACTTCAAAATTTATGAAATTTTCTGGGAACTCAAATTTAATGTATTTTGATCACATATGAATTTTGGGATCATTTGGAGAAGTTTAAAGATGTTTTGTTTATATGCGTTCGTGTGAATTTTTATAACCGAATTTGGGCCGAAAAGAATATTGCACGAGCTTTTTACATTCTGGAATTGATACAGGTTGATTTGGGACATGATTTGAGCATTCAGGAGTTTTTGTGGAATTTTTAGAAATTGTTTGGGGTAAACGGACGATTTTCAGGCGATATATAGCTGATAAAATGAATTTTTATAAATTAATAAATCAGTAAATAATTCTAGAAATATTTTTATAAAAATCTACATATTTTAATTGATAAGTGGCTAAATTTCATAATTTAATGATTAACGGTTAATTAATTATGCTAATTTAAAGATTAAACAAATTCAGTTTTTATAAAAAACGGCAAGTTCGCGATCAACGAAACTGCGGGAATATCGAAACACCAAGAGTGATCAAAAATCATATTTTTGGACTAATTAAGTAAAAAACGAACTTTGCTATGCGAAACCTGGACAATCCGGGTGGATTGTGCGCGTTTCTTCTTAAATCAAACAGAATAAAAGGAAACGGGCCCCGTGGCCAATCTGGGACCCCAGTATTCGATCCTTCTTTATAACTTAATCATTTTGTTAACCAATACATTTACCCAAGCTTATTTTCCCATAACTGTTTTCTGAACACGTAAAGGAACAACTTGGCCCAGCTGGGAAAACGGGAATCTGAGCCAAGTTCAGTTTTAAGTATTAGACATTAAACAACATCACAACCTAAGCCTATTGCCACTTTCTGGGCGTTCCAGCTACACCCAGATTAGTTATACAGCCCAGTTTAGTATTGAGAGTATAATAATATTAAAATATTAATATTATTATAATGTTGATTATAGGAACTACTAATAGCGGACCGAACAAACCACGAGCTGATACAGTACTGATTATCTACTAAACCGTGAGTTTCATGACCCCACCCTTTAAACAGTTTTACGAACTTTTGGGTGAAAAGCATGTTTGATTATATATATATACATACCTGAAACATGTATTGATGTGAATTATCTAAGTGCTAACACATGAAAGTCCCTACTAACACAGTGATTAACTTCGAGCCGGTGGCTTGTGAATAGTACTATTGGTTTGGCAAACCCAAACGGAGCCGGCATGTATTGCTGAGACTTTACCCCGTTTGCACATGACCATAATTATACAACACGCTATGTAGTGTTAGACATAGCTACTTGGGGCATGTTATGGGCGGAAAGGGGCCACAGTGGTTGATTGAGCGTGAGAAATGGATGCACGCAGCACATACAGTCAAGGATTACAGCTTAGCATAATTACATTATTTACATACATACGTACTTATTTCATGATTACAAGTGTTGACTTGTGAATACTCATTAATGTTTGCTTGAAACTCGTGAAACTCACCAACTCTAGTTGTTGACCTGTTTTAAACTGCTTTTCAGGTGTACCTAAATCGGAGTGATTTGGTGATCTGTTACTTGCCCAAGGTGTGTGGTTTATGCTATGTGAATAGAAGCAAGGATACTAGTAGTAAGATCGTATAGTTAACGAACTAGTTTTGTTTGAATCACCTAGACTGTAAAACAATGATAGAACAATGAAATGTAATAAATTGTAAATTAGTTTGTAATGTTTCTTTATAAATGATGTGTTGATACCAGAGGTGTCTGTTACATTCCCGTTTTACGCGTTCGCATTGTGCTAGTCGGGGTGTGACAAAAAGTACCTGAAACGACATCCGCATCCACTTTCGCTTCCTTCTTGGAGATGCTGTTGGCCCTCGCCATGGCCTTCGGCTTCTCATCCATCTCCCCCCTCAAGAAAGTCCCCTGACCGGACCCCCCCTGCCTTTACTGGAAGGACAGTTTGATGCCAAGTGTCCCGAACCCTTACAGCGGAAACAAGTCAATGTCGGACACTCGAAATGAGGGTGTCCAACCTTATCACAACGAAAACAGGTGCCAGACCCACTCTTACATTCCCCCCGGTGCTGTTTCCCGCACTTCTTGCAATTAACGAACGCCGCATCCCTCTTAAATTCAAAAGTCTCAGTCTTTACCCTTTTCTCAGATGAATTAAAATTGTTTCTCTCGGGCCGCTTACCGTACGAATTTGAGTTCCATGTCTTCCTAGTCTCGGTCGGTGGTAACTTCTCCCTCTAATCATACGACGTACCTTCTAGAGTAACCACCGAGTGAAAAGAGTTCATGTCGGTAGTCAACACACCGCTACGAATATCCACCGGAAGCCCCTTCACATACTTCTTAATCCTCTTGGCTTCGGGAGTAACCAAATCGGGACATAATCATCTTGTTAAACTTGGTGGTATACTCCCAATGCAACATAGTACCAGCCTCCAAGGTCAAGAATTCCTGTTCTATCTTATCCAATTCATGCGGAGGACAAAACTGATCGAGAACCAATTTCTTCAACTCATCCCACGTCATCCTCCTAATCGAACGATCACTCATAGCCTGCACCAAGTTATCCCACCAACACAGTGCCTCGGAACGAAACAAGGCAGTAGCATAACTCACCATGTCATCCCCCTTGCACTTACTAACCCTCAGAACGGCCTCCATCTCTCTCACCCACTAATGTGCTGCTAAAGCATCTTTAGTGCCATCAAAAGAAGGGGGGTCGCACTTCTTAAAGTCACCATACATGTAACCCCGAGTTGATACACTAATAGTCCGCACCTCTTCATCATCCCCACTCGGCACATACACTTCCTCTTCCTCATCGACCTGCACCTCCTTACTCTTCCTTCCCTTATCCGAATCCTTACCAACCAGTGACTCCTCCATGGCCCTAACGGCCTCATCAACGATCTCAGGAATGGCGCTATGGAGCACCTGGTAAACCTCATCCGTGATAGCAACGTACATAGCAGGATCCAAGGCGGGGTTATCCCCCTCCTCATGAATCGGGGTCTCCTGCTGGGGAGTAGGAATCTCACACTCAGCTTCGGCACGTGGTTTACGACCACGGCCGAGAACACTAGGACCACCTCTCTTAGCTGCTCGAGTATTTACCATGACTTATCCCTACAAAGACAGAATTTTAACACGATTACGTACAAGTGGCATTTAGAACATGTAAGGTAAGGGTAAACTGCTAATGATGTTGATCAAGTGTAATTAGTCGTTTACTTTACCCGCCCGTCCTAATCACCCCCGGCCCCTAACCATGTTAGCACTCTATCTAACACTTAACAATTAATCACATACGGGGAATCATAAATGCAAAGGAATGACTAAATAATTTAAAGTTACCTCTTAGCGTGCAGCTAATCGCGGTGGGCATACTGGTCTCTTTTGTTACAGTTCGAGTCCAAGCATTCGGGGATGCTCAGATCCCTCGAACCATGGCTCTGATACCAACTTGTAAGGCCCCGAACCCTGGGAACCCCACGGTTGGTATTCATACAAAATACTTATTGAAATGATTAAACTTGAAAACGGTTTCTTCCATTAAAACAAACATTTCGGAGTGTAAATTCAGCGGAAAACATAAATCGTAAAACAAGTTCCCTAAAACCCGGGAATTTTGCCCAAAACCAATTTTAAATATAATTCATAAAACTAATTAAAATAAATTGTTCAAAATTCATTCTTCCATCCGTGTATGCCTTTCACCGTCCAAGTAGCTTCGTGCACGTCCAAGCGATAAGGCATCCTCTTCCTAACCTGAAACTCACACTAACATGCACACAAAGTCAGCTTGAGCTGAGTGAGTTCAAGTTTTAAATAAATAATATCAGTAATGGAAATTATGATAGTCATGCCAAAAGTTTAAAAATAAAAAGATTACATTCATTAAGTCATCATTACCAAAGACTAAACATTCTCATACATATGTACATATACAAAATATACATATATAAACATCCTTTAAGTACATCCCTATATATATAACAATATATATATAACATCCACGTATAACATTCAGGGTCGAGCAAACGTACAACCCAAACACGTAACATTCAACGCATGCAAACACAAAGTAGGCATACACAACATTCAGTAGTCGAGACGACTACAACATCGCCAAATAGAGGCCAAACAATAATGTGTGTGTGTGTGTATATAAATATATATATATATATATATATATATATATATATATATTTTTTTATTTTAACATCCCAAGGCCTACCACATACTAGCAAGCCCATATACATCTGTTTAAAACATCTCATCAAGTAAGAAAACACTTAGGTGTGCATGCTAGCCCAAAAGTAAAAAGAGTAAAAAGGGCATCATGAACTCACCTAAAATCAACCGAACACCTGCAACGAGCTAGGAAATCCCTAAGTGCACACTCACTAGTAAGGGCCTGTAAATTGTACACAACGCGTCACTAAACTAGACCGTAAGAACACACTTGCCTAATGGGCCGTTCAAGCCCAACACTTTGGCCCAAGGCCCAACCCATACCCAATTACTTTACCTCAGCCCCTAAAACCCTTCAATTAACCAAATCCACCCTACGATCATGGTCGGGCCTAACCATGATGCACAACTCACCCGTCGGTATGCAAATTGAGTCGAATTTGCGCCCCAAATCTTAAAACCAATTGTCAAACAAATCATCCCCAAATGGACCTTTTCATACATCATAATTATGTCCCCTGAGTTGATAGGGTCGTCGGTTCCTTTTTACAACGCTCACTTTAATGTTTAAACGACAATTTGTGCACAACCGACTCGATTAACTAATCACCAACCTAAACAGCCCCGAGTTTAAACGACAATTTGATTCGTTTGAGAACTTGATTAGACAAGTAGAGAACTCAGTTTGATTCGTTTGAGAACTTGACTTAATTCGTTGAGAACACGATTCGATTCGGTTGAGAACTAGATTCGATTAGTACACTACTGGTTTCTGTTGAGAACAGGATTCGATTCGTTGAGAACTCGGTTCTATTTGTTTGAGTACTTGATTCGATTCGTGTGAGAACTCGATTCGATTCGTAGAAAACTCGATTCGATTCGTTTGAGAACTTGATTCGACTCGTCGAGAACTCGATTTGATTCGTTTGAGAACTGGATTCAATTCGTTGAGAACACGATTCTATTTGGTTGAGAACTCGATTCGATTAGAACACTACTCGATTTTGTTAAGAACTCGATTTGATTCGATTAGTTTCAGAACTCAATTTGATTCGCTGAGAACTCGACTCGATTCGTTTGAGAACTCGATTTAATTCGTTGAGAACTCGGTTTGATTCGTTTGAAAACTCGAATCGATTCATTTCAGAACATTGTTCGATTCGTAGAGAACTCGATTCAATTCGTTTTGAGAACTTGATTCGACTAGTGGAGAACTCGGTTCGATTCGATTGAGAACTTAACTCAATTCATTTAGAACACGATTCGATTCGGTTGAGAACTAGATTCGATTCATTTGAGAACTCGATTTAATTCGTTGAGGACACGGTTTGATCCGTTTGATAACTCGATTCGATTCGTTGGAGAACATGATTCGATTCGTAGAGCTCGATTCGGATCGTTTGAGAACTTAATTCGACTCGTAGAGCTCGATTCGATTCGTTTGAGAACTTGATTCGACTCGTAGATAACTCGGTTCGATTTGTTTGAGAACTCGACTCCATTCGTTAAGAACTCGGTTCGATTCATTTGAGAACTAGATTCGATTAGTACACTACTTGATTCTTTTGAGAACACGACTCGATTCCTTTGAGAACTTGATTTGATTCATTGAGAACTCGGTTTGATTCGTTTGAGATCTCGATTCGATTCGTTTGAGAACATGATTCTATTCGTAGAGAACTCGATTGGATTCGTTTGAGAACTTGATTCGACTCTTAGAGAACTCGATTAGATTCGATTGAGAACTCGATTCAATTTGTTGAGAACATGATTCGATTCGGTTGAGAACTCGAATCGATTAGTACACTACTTGATTCTGTTGAGAACAAGATTTGATTCGTTGAGAACTCGATTCGATTCGTTTGAGAACTCCATTAGATTCGTTGAGAAGACGATTCGATTTGTTTGAGAACTCGGTTTGATTCGTTTGAGAACTCGATTCGATTCGTTTGAGAACTCGATTCAATTGGTTGAGAACACGGTTCGATTCGTTGAGAACTCTATTCGAATCGTAGAGCTGGATTCGTATCGTTTGAGAACTTGATTCGACTCGTAGAGCTCGATTCAATTCGTTTGAGAACTTGATTCGACTCGTAGAGAACTCGGTTCGATTCGTTTGAGAACTCGACTCCATTCGTTAAGAACACGATTCGATTGGATTGAGAACTAGATTCGATTAGTACACTACTTGATTCTTTTGAGAACACGACTCGATTCGTTTGAGAACTCGATTTGATTCATTGAGAACTCGGTTGGATTCATTTGAGAGCTCGATTCGATTTGTTTGAGAACATGATTCTATTCGTAGAGAACTCAATTGGATTCGTTTGAGAACTTGATTCGACTCTTAGAGAACTCGATACGATTCGTTTGAGAACTCGTATCAATTCGTTGAGAACATGATTCGATTCGGTTGAGAACTCGAATCGATTAGTACAATACTTGAATCTGTTGAGAACTCGATTTGATTCGTTGAGAACTCGATTCGATTCGTTTGATGATTAGATTCGTTGAGAACACGATTTGATTCATTTGAGAACTCGGTTTGATTCGTTTGAGAACTTGATTCGATTCAATTCGTTTGAGAACTCAATTCAATTGGTTGAGAACACGGTTCGATTCGTTGAGAACTCTATTCGATTCGTTTGAAAACATGATTCGATTCGTAGAGAAATCGAATCGATTCGTTTGAGAACTTGATTCGACTCATCGAGAACTCGATTCGATTCGTTTGAGAACTCGATTGAATTCATTGAGAACACGATTCGATTCGGTTGAGAACTAGATTCGATTAGTACACTATTTGTTTCTGTTTAGAACTCGATTCGATTCATTTGAGAACTTGATTTAATTCATTGAGGACACGGTTTGATTAGTTTGATAACTCGATTCGATTCGTTGGAGAACATGATTCGATTCGTAGAGCTCGATTCGGATCGTTTGAGAACTTTATTCGACTCGTAGAGCTCGATTCGATTTGTTTGAGAAATTGATTCGACTCGTAGAGAACTCGGTTCGATTCGTTTGGGAACTCGACTCCATTCATAAGAACACGATTCGATTATTACACTACTTTATTCTTTTGAGAACATGTCTCGATTCGTTTGAAAACTCGATTTGATTCGTTGAGAACTCGTTTCGATTCGTTTGAGAACTCGATTCGATTCGTTTGAGAACATGATATTATTCGTAGAGAACTCGATTCGATTCGTTTAAGAACTCGATTCAATTCGTTGAGAACATGATTCGATTCGGTTGAGAACTCGATTCGATTAGTACACTACTTGATTCTGTTGAGAACTTGATTTGATTCGTTGAGAACTTGATTCGATTCGTTTGAGAACTCGATTAGATTTGTTGAGAACACGATTCGATTCGTTTGAGAACTCGGTTTGATTCGTTTGAGAACTCGATTCGATTCGTTTGAGAACTCAATTCAATTGGTTGAGAACACAGTTTGATTCGTTTAGAACTCGATTCGATTCGTTTGAAAACATGACTCGATTTGTCGAGAACTCGATTCGACTCGTTTGAGAACTTGATTCGACTAGTCGAGAACTCGATTCGATTCGTCTGAGAACTCGATTCAATTCATTGAGAACACGATTCGATATGGTTGAGAACTCGATTCGATTAGTACACTACTCAATTCTGTTGAGAACACGATTCTATTCAATTGAGAACTAGATTCGATTAATACACTACTCGTTTCTGTTTAGAACTTGATTCGTTTCGTTTGAGAACTCGATTCAATTGGTTGAGAACACGGTTCGATTCGTTTGAGAACTCGATTCGATTCGTTTAAAAACATGAATCGATTCGTATGGAACACGATTCGATTCGTTTGAGAACTTGATTCGACTCGTCGAGAACTCTATTCCATTCGTTTGAGAACTCGATTCAATACATTGAGAACGCGATTCAATTCGGTTGAGAACTCGATTCGATTAGTAAACTACTCGATTCTATTAAGAACTTGATTTGATTCGTTGAGAACTTGATTCAATTCGTTTGAGAACTCGATTTAATTCGTTGAGAACTCGATTTTATTCGTTTGAAAACTCGATTAAATTTCGTTTGAGAACATGATTCGATTCATAGAGAACTCGATTTGATTCGTTTGAGAACTTGATTCGACTAGTAGAGAACTCGGTTCGATTCGTTTTAGAACTTGACTTAATTCGTTGAGAACACGATTCGATTCATCTGAGAACTAGATTCGATTAGTACACTACTCGTTTCTGTTGAGAACACGATTCGATTCGTTTGAGAACTCTGTTCTATTCGTTTGAGTACTTGATTCGATTCGTTTGAGAACTTGATTCGATTCGTAGAAAACTCGATTCGATTTGTTTGAGAACTTGATTCGACTCGTAGAGAACTCGATTCGATTCGTTTGAGAACTTGATTCAATTCGTTGAGAACACTATTCTATTTGTTTGAGAACTCGATTTGATTAGAACACTACTCGATTCTGTTAAGAACTCGATTTGATTCGATTAGTTTCAGAACTCAATTTGATTCGTTGAGAACTCAGTTTGATTCGTTTGAAAACTCGAATCGATTCGTTTGAGAACATGGTTCGATTCGTAGAGATCTCGATACGATTCGTTTGAGAACTTGATTCGACTAGTAGAGAACTCGGTTCGATTCGTTTGAGAACTAGACCCAATTCGTTGAAAACACGATTCGATTCGGTTGAGAACTAGATTCGATTAGAACACTACTCGTTTCTGTTGAGAACACGATTCGATTCGTTTGAGAACTCGATTCGTTGAGAACTCGGTTCTATTCGTTTGAGTACTTGATTCGATTCGTTTGAGAACTCGATTCGATTTGTAGAAAACTCGATTCGATTCATTTGAGAACTTGATTCGACTCGTACAGAACTCGATTCGATTCGTTTGAGAACTGGATTCAATTCGTTGAGAACACGATTCTATTTGGTTGAGAACTCGATTCGATTAGGACTCTACTCGATTATGTTAAGAACTCGATTTGATTCGATTAGTTTCAGGATTCAATTTGATGCGATGAGAACTCTGATTTAATTCATTTGAGAACTTGATTTAATTCGTTTGAAAACTCGATTCGATTCGTTTGAGAACATGATTCAATTCGTTGAGAACTTGAATCGATTCGTTTGAGAACATGATTCGATTCGTAGAGAACTCAATTCTATTCGTTTGAGAACTTGATTCGACTAGTAGAGAACTCGATTTGATTCGTTTGAGAACTTGACTGTGACATCCGTGGCAAAACCGAGTACACCTTAGTACTTACAAACTCGAATAAGCGTTTAACCGCTTATTGCGTAACGAACAAACGAATAACCAAACGTGTCTGATTATGGTCCGGATATCCCGGGGTGCCATCTATAAGTGATATACGATCTATGCAAGCTAAAATATTAGTAATATAGCCTTAGTTCGATAGCAAACAAGTTAAACGAAAACATGCTCGTTTAACTACCCGCTATAGATTTAAACGCGAAAGATAGTTACAAACCAAGCATTGTATCATCCGTTAAGCCGAAAAAGACTTACCAAACGCTTATTTGAAATGTTTTAAGCAATCCGTGAAAATATTTTTTATTTTTACAAACATATAGTATGTTTTTATAATTTTACTTAAAACTAGCCGAAAAACACTCGTTTTCGCGCTGTTTGTCGCACCCGATAAGTTTTTCGCGCCAAAAATCGAACTCGAACTAAATTTGGAATGGGCTTTTTGTTTTTGGGCCTTTAGAATCAGGATCTTGGCCCAAAATGGGCCCATGAACTTCCGATCGCAGCAGCACCCCCACCCCCTTTTCTTTTCCTTTCACATATAAACTAGTTTTGAGATATTTTTACACATATTTTCACATACAACTTCTGGAATTCTTCTTCTCCAGCCAAAACCAACAAGAAAACTAGGTAACAACCTTATGATTAAACGATTTTTGATTCGTTTTAAACTCGTTTAACAACATATAAACATGTATTGATTGTTAAAAATCATAGTTAACCATGTAAAACTCTCAAAAATCATTCAAAAACATACTTTGATGTTAAACATAGTTTCAAATCAGAATCATGATCTTTTTTGGTCATAAACACGGATTAAAGGGTTGAACCAGCGTTTTTACGGTTCAAAAGTTCGTTTTTGTGCACTAGCCGAAACCCTAAGTTAAGGGCTTTTATGTTGATGAAAAATTGCTTGGTTTGTGATATAGGACTTGTACCTAGCTTATATAGAAGCACAAGAACCCGAAAATAGGATTAAGAGAGCGAAAACGAACCAAAACCGAAAAGGTAATACTGATTTACTCGATTACGGGCTGTTTAGGTTAAGGTTGTGACGTGCATATTATTAGGCTTGAAATTTTTCAGGGACATCAGGGACCATGCCATTGAGTCCCTGTTCAAATTTGGTAATTTTTCGACCATCCGAGAATATTTGGAGAATTTATTACCGAATTGGGACGTTTATTTGGGAAAAACAGCTAAAATACTTCCAAAATTATGAAATTTTTATGGGAACTCAAATTTGATATATTTTGGTCACATATGAATTTTGGGATCATTTGTAGAAGCTTAAAGATGTTTTGTTTATATGCGTTCGTGTGAATTTTTATAACCGAATTTGGGCCGAAAAGAATATTGCATGAGCTTTTTACATTCTGGAATTGATACAGGTTGATTTGGGACATGATTTGAGCATTCAGGAGTTTTTGTGGAATTCTTGGAAATTGTTTGGGGTAAACGGACGATTTTCAGGCGATATATAGCTGATAAAATGAATTTTTATAAATTAATAAATCAGTAAATAATTCCAGAAATATTTGTATAAAAATCTACATATTTTAATTGATAAGTGGCTAAATTTTCATAATTTAATGATTAACGGTTAATTAATTATGCTAATTTAAAGATTAAACAAATTCAGTTAGTATAAAAAACGGCAAGTTCGCGATCAACGAACCTGCGGGAATATCAAAACACCAAGAGTAATCAAAAATCATATTTTTGGACTAATTAAGTAAAAAACGAACTTTTCTATGAGAAACCTGGACAATCCGGGTGGATTGTGCGCGTTTGTTCTTAAATCAAACTGAATAAACGGAAACGGGCCCCGTGGCTAATCTGGGACCCCAGTATGCGATCCTTCTTTATAACTTAATAATTTTGTTAACCAATACATTTACCCAAGCTTATTTTCCCATAACTGTTTTCTGAACACATAAACGAACAACTTGGCCCAGCTGGGAAAACGGGAATCTGAGTCAAGTTCAGTTTTAAGTATTAGACATTGAACAACAACACAACCTAAGCCTATTGCCACTTTCTGGGCGTTCCAGCTACACCCAGATTAATTATACAGCTCAGTTTAGTATTGAGATTATAATAATATCAAAATATTAATATTATTATAATGTTGATTATAGGAACTACTAATAGCGGACCGAACAAACCACGAGATGTATTTTGATCACATATGAATTTTGAAATCATTTGGAGAAGTCTAAAGGTATTTTATGCATATGCGTTCGTGTGAATTTTTATAGCCGAATTTGAATCGAAAAGAATATTACATGAGCTTTTTACATTCTGGAATTGATACACGTTGTTTTGGGACATAAATTGGATATTCAGGAATTTTGGTGGAATTTTTGGAAATTGTTTGGGATAAACGGACGATTTTCAGGCGAAATATAGCGGATAAAATGAATTATTATAAATTATTAAATCAGTAAATAATTCCAGAAATGTATTTATTAAAATCTACATATTTTATTTGATAAGTGGCTAAATTTTCATAATTTAATAATTAATGGTTAATTAATTATGTTAATTTGAAGATTAAACAAATTCAATTTTAATAAAAACCGGCAAGTTCGCGATTAACGAACCTGCGGGAATATCAAAACACCAAGAGTGATCAAAAATCATATTTTTGGATGAATTAAGTAAAAACGAACTTTTCTATGAGAAACCTGGACAATCCGGATAGATTGTGCGCGTTTCTTTTAAATCAAACTAAATAAATGGAAACGGGCCCCGACGCTAATCCGGTACCCCAGTATGCGATCCTTCTTTATAACTTCATTTTATTAACCAATACATTTACCCAGGCTTATTTCCCCATAACTGTTTTCTGAACGCGTAAACGAACAACTTGGCCCAGCTGGAAAAACGGGAATCTGAGCCAAGTTCGGTTTTAAGTATTAGACATTGAACAACATCACAACTTAAGCCTATTACCACTTTCTGGGCGTTCCAGCTATACTCAGATTAATTAAACAGCCCAGTTTAGTACCGAGATTATAATAATATTAAAATATTAATATTATTATAATATGGACTATAGGGACTAAGTCATAGTAAAGGAAACGAACCCCGAGCTGATCTCGCATTGAGTGCCTACAAAACCGTGAGTTTCATGACCCCTCTTTTCAAACTGTTTACAAACTTTTGAGGTGAAAAGCATGTTTATATGCATTATCTATCTGAAAACGATTCAAAACGAAAAATACCTGAACCTTCATATATGAAAAATTCCTACAAACATAATGATAATCTACGTGCTGAGGAAAGATGATTATTATCGTGATTGATAAATTAAATGGAAACACTACGAATGCCAAAACATAATGAAATCATACGTGACAACCTGTTTATACAAATACGCTATAATGCTAAACACAACAGGTTAAGGAAATAACGTGGTCTGTAATGGCCATTGGTGAATAACGTGGTTTGTAATGACCATGGGGCTATTATGGGCGGAAGGGGGGCCCACAATAATACTAAACTAAAGTTGAGTATGGCCTATAAGCCAAGTTCTGCTGCAACTTATAAACTAAAGTTGAGTATGGCCTATGAGCCAAGTTCTGCTGCAACTTACTAAACTAAAGTTGAGTATGGCCTATGAGCCAAGTTCTGCTGCAACTTATAAACTAAAGTTGAGTATGACCTATGAGCCAAGTTCTGCTGCAACTTATAAACTAAAGTTAAGTATGGTCTATGAGCCAAGTTATGCTGCAACTTATTAAACAAACTAACTTGATTATGACATGAATGTTAAGAAAATAATGTGTTATGCGTATTGTGGGCGGATGGGGAGCCACAGTATTTGGTGATACGTGATAAATACTATATGTGTATATGTGTCTATATACATGCTATGTGATTAGCCGTAGGAAATACTATGTGTAGAATATACTAATTATTTGCGTGTACACTATATAATGTTTGAGTTTATGTGGAATCGTTGTGGAAGGAAGGGGGTCCTCAGTGGTTGGTTAAACACGGAAATTGGAAACATGTAGTACGAACAAACAATCACGATTTTACCGAAATTTCGAATTCATATTATAAACTTACATGTGTGCATATGCACACACAAGGATATGGCTGTACATATTTATACAAACGTAAATACATATTTTTACATACGCGCGTACATACAAACTATGACTGTGTGGTACGCAGAACTGATTTCGTTAAACTTATGAAACTCACCAACTATTCGTAGTTGACCTGTTTTAACATGCTTTTCAGGTAATCAGATATGAGAAGTAATTTCATGTGCGTTACGTGTCTGATTGGTGATTGATGTCATGGGCATTTGAGTAACAAGTAAAGTAATTGAAGAACCGGTTTGATTGTATCACCTAGTTGGTAAAAGATGTTAGAACGATATAATATATTGTAAATTAGTTAGTAATGTTTCTTTATGAACAATGTATTTGATACTAGTTGTATCTGTTGCATTTCATTTTTACGCTTCCGCAATTCGCTTAACGGGGTGTGATGTAAGTCCCCACTCGGGGCATCGCCGATCGATACGAGATCCGCACGAGGTCTAGGAGTGCGGAATCCTTCTAGACTCGTTAATGGTGTAGAAGACGAAGAACACGATTACACACATACACATACACGAACAAACACACGAATGGGATAAACAAATCTGCAGATCTTTTATAATAATAACATAACTCGTTACATACCAAAACATGAAAACAAAGACGGTCGACCCGAGGTGAGCTCTACCTCGGGCCGTCCCACACGGCTCTCTCTCTCGGTTTCTCTCTAGCTACTTGAACTGGACACAAAACTCTCTAACTTTCTGGATCCCCCAAACCTAACCAACACACATATATATATATATATAAACAACTTCACGGGCTTGGGCCTGTAGGCGAAGTTGTTACAACTTCGCCTATGACGAAGTTGTCCTAACTTCGTACATCGTATCCGCTGATCAGAATTGCATAGCGACGATCACAAAATGCACCAAGAGACTCCCCATTGACTGTTGCTCTCAATTCTGACAAACACAAAAGATCATCTGTTACAAAACATGCACCAACAGACTCCCTCTTAACTGATGATCTTCTGTTTGCTCTTCAACCCGCCGTGTCTGAAACTGTCTTGTAGCTTCACAAATCTACCAATCACCCAGCGTCTTCCATATCCGATCTCCCCTTCAGTGTAAGCTTCTCCGACTATATAGATTGAGGTCTTTGAAATGCATGCATCCCCGTGCCTAATTGATCATCTCAACCAATCACGTGAGTCCTTCTGACTTCACCAACACGTGAAGTTGGGCTCCCTCCACAACTTCACCAACACGTCGGCATACGATAAGGTTTAATCTTCAACTACTCAACATCAAGTGATCAATTTCATCACAAAACCACCTTGACAGAATCTAACACACATGACCATTAATTAATCCGAAGCATTCTCAATCACCAGGGATAACGATCAAGAACATAAACACTTTAATTCCCGATTAAATCCAACTTGTTCCAGAATTTTCACTTTAATAAATAAGCATCACGTTTCAGGATCCAATTCTCGAACTCCTTGAAAATAACATAAATAATATGCTCTGACCGCAATCCAGTAATGACGAAAACCTTCAGTTCAATTTGACTTTCTTCAGTTGGTCAACCTCAAACAACAACTATTCATTGCCCACAAACACCCAAATATGTGTCAATATCCAGTATCAATCAATATCCCATTCACAACCTCAACTCCATATCCAGAGTTAACACGTATTTGTTCACACGTAAGACCAAGAGATAACAAGTTTCACTCGTTGACGGAACAACGTCTTCAGTCTCACAATAATCGTGTACACCTGGCCATACAGACGAAAACTCCAAACACTTTTTTTTTTAACTTCGCCTAAAAGTCAACTTCTCCCATCCTTAACTTCGCCTGTCCATAACATCGCCTGACAGATAACTTCGCCTGAGATAAGAGAACTTGTGAGGTAGGCGAAGTTGTGAATAACTTCGCTTAACCCTATATCTTCGCCTAAACCCTAAAATTTAAGCAACAACTTCGCCTGAACCCCATAACTTCGCCTGCGGCGCTGATCGGCCAGAAACGCATCAGAAACGTGCCAGAAACACCAAAACGCAGATATCGAACCATAGCATAAGAGCCTAAGGCTCTGATACCACCTGTAAGCCCCCCCCTCGGGGCGTCGCCGATCGATACGAGATCCGCACGAGGTCTAGGAGTGCGGAATCCTCCTAGACTCGTTAATGGTGTAGAAGACGAAGAACACGACTACACACATACACATACACGAACAAACACACGAATGAGATAAACAAATATGCAAATCTTTTATAATAATAACCATAACTCGTTACATACCAAAACATGAAAACAAAGACGGTCGACCCGAGGTGAGCTCTACCTCGGGCCGTCCCACACGGCTTTCTCTCTCGGTTTCTCTCTAGCTACTTGAACTGGACACAAAACTCTCTAACTTTCTGGATCCCCCAAACCTAACCAAGACACACATATATATATAAACAACTTCACGGGATTGGGCCTGTAGGCGAAGTTGTTACAACTTCGCCTAAGGTGAAGTTGTTCTAACTTCGCCTATGGTAGAAGTTGTTCTAATTTCGCCTATGGCGAAGTTGTCCTAACTTCGTACATCGGATCCGCTGATCAGAATTGCATATCGACGGTCACAAAATGCACCAACATGTGACATTGACTCAATTCGTTGAGAACACGATTCGATTCGGTTGAGAACTATATTCAATTAGTACACTACTCATTTCTGTTGATAACACGATTCGATTCGTTTGAGAACTCGATTCGTTGAGAACTCGGTTCTATTCGTTTGAGTACTTGATTCGATTCGTTTGAGAACTCGATTTGATTCGTAGAAAATTCGATTCGACTCATAGAGAACTCGATTCGATTCGTTTTAGAACTGGATTCAATTTGTTGAGAACACGATTCTATTTGGTTGAGAACTCGATTTGATTAGAACACTACTCGATTCTGTTAAGAACTCGATTTAATTCGATTAGTTTTAGAACTCAATTTGATTCGTTGAGAACTCGACTTGATTCGTTTGAGAACTCGATTTAATTCGTTGAGAACTCGGTTTGACTCGTTTGAAAACTACTGACAGTTTCTGGATGTTACAGCCACACCCAGACTAGCTATACAGCCCAACTTACTATAAAGATTATAATAATATTAAAATATTAATATTATTATAACATTGACTATAGGGTCTAAGTAATAGCAAGGGAAACGAATCCCGAGTTGACCTCGCACTAAGTGCCTACAAAACGGTGAGTTTCATGACCTCTCTTTTCAAATTGTTTACGAACTTTTTGGGGTGAAAAACATTTTTATATATATTTTATACATGGAAACGGTTCAAGATATGAATTGTCTGAACGTTTACATACAAAAAGTCCCTACAAACATAACGATTGATTACTTGCGAATGAATAGTGAATAGTATTGTTGAATAACAAATTAAGTGAATATGGTACGAATACCAAAACACAATGAAATTACACAAATATGCTGTGTATCGTTAAAAAAATAGTGTGGTCTGTAACGACCAAATCAACCATTGTGGCCCCCTTTCCGCCCACAACATGCCCCGAGTAGCTATGTATAACACTACATAGCGTGTTTGTATAATTATGGTCATGTGCAAACGGGATAATGTCTCAGCAAACCGTGCTGGCCCCGCCTGGGTTTGTCAAACCAATAGTACTATTCACAAGCCACCGGCTCGAAGTTAATCACTGTGTTAGTGGGTACTTTCGTGTGTTAGCACTTGGATAATTCCCATCATCAAACAGTTCAAAATGTATATAGATATGTTTCCACATGTTTTTCACCCCAAAAGTTCGTAAAAGCAGTTTAAAAGTGGGGTCATGAAACTCACTGTTTTGTAGATAATCAGCACCGAGTCAGCTCGTGGTTTGTTTGATTCGCTATCACTAGTTCCTATAATCAATATTATAATAATATTAATATTTTAATATTATTATAATCTCAATACTAAACTGGGCTGCATATCTAATCTGGGTATAGCTGGAACACCTAGAAAGTGTCAATAGGCTTAGATTGTGATGTTCGATGTCTAATACTTAAAACCGAACTTGTCTCAGTTTCCTCGTTTTCCCAGCTGGGCCAAGTTGTTTGTTTATGCGTTCAGAAAACAGTTATGGGGAAGTAAGCTTGGGTAAATGTGTTGGTCGATAAAATGATTAAGTTATAAAGAAATATCACATATTGGGGTTATGGATTCGCTACGGAGCTCGTTTCCGTTTGTTCAGTTTGATTTGAGAAAGACGCGCACAATCTATCCAAATTGTCTGGTTTTCTCATAAAAAGTTCATTTTTACTTAATTAATCCAAAAATATGATTTTTGATCACTCTTGGTGTTCTGATATTCCAATAGGTTTGTTAATCACGAACTTGTCGGTTTATATCAGAATTGAATTTGTTTAATCTTTAAATTAGCACAATTAATTATCCGTTAATCCTTAAATTATGAAAATTTAGTTTATCAATTAAAATATATAGATTTTTATAAAAATATTTTTGGAATTATTTACTGATTTATTAATTTATAAAAATTCATTTTATCTGCTATATTTAGCCCGAAAATAGTCTGTTTATACCAAACGATATCCAAAAATTCCACCAAAATTTCTAATTGATTAGAATATGTCCCAAAACAACCTGTAAAATCCCAAACTCTAACAATCTTGCCAAATATCATTTCCAAGCCAAAAACGACTATGAAAATTCAAATAAACGCAAATACACAAAATATACTTAGGGTTTTCCAAATGATCCCAAATTTCATATGTGATCATAATATACCAAATCTGAGTTCCCCACAAAACTTCATAATTTTTCAAGCATTTTAACTATTTTTCCCAAATAAACGTCCCAATTCGGTCATAAATTCGCCAAATATTCTCGGATGGTCGAAAAATTACCAAATTCGAACAGGAACTCAATGATACGGTCCCTGATGTCCCTGCAAAATTTTATAACCTAATAATATAAACATCATAATCGAATCCTAAACAGCCCAGAATCGAGTGTTTCGGTATTACCTTAGCGGTTTCGGTTCGTTTTCGCCTTTCTAATCAAGTTTTCGGGTTCTTCTGCTCCTATGGAAGCTAGATACAGGTCCTATATCACATACAAAGAAATTTTCATCAACATAACTGTCACACCCGGCCCTGAGCGGCGGAAACAGCCGGGCGCGCGCGAGTGGGAATTGATACTTAAGCACGGGCCATTGCAAACATTCAAAGTAAGATTTTCATTGCGCATGAAAAGTTTAATACAAATACATTACATTGTTTAAAAATTACATAAAAACATCCAAGTATAAAAATTGTTGAAGATTTCCACGCCATATCCCCATGCGCGGCGGGAACAACCACGCGCATCGAAGGGATAGAACTAAAATCTTCCAAAAAGCTAGTTTAGATGTTCAGCGTGAGGTGCTCTAAGTGTGACTCCATGTGCTACCTAGTTATCTCCTGAAAGACACGTAAAAACATTTGAATCAGTATAAACTGAGTGAGTTCACAAGTCTTAGTAACTTGATAAATCGTATTGCATCATAATCTTGATACAAATCATTCTGAAACATAATTCTGATAGCAAAAACACATGCTTGGTGAAACATAGTTATATCAACATATTCTGATAAAATCGTTCCGCGGGTTACGCGCGAACATTTCTGAGAACTGTGCTCGTCTATGCAAAGTGGCGCTGCCACTACGAGCTAAAATAAGTAATACCGTCCCGCGAGTTACGCGCGAACGTTTCAGGAACATGTGCTCGTCCATGCAAAGTGGCGCTGCCACTACGAGCTAAAATAATAATTCCGTCCCGCGGGTTACGCGCGGACGTTGTGCCGGAAAACAAGGCGCTCGTCCATGCAAAGAGGCGCGACCCCTACGAGCGGGTTCAATCCCATAGTACTGCCCCATGACCATACTAGGCACTCGTCCATGCAAAGAGGTGCGACCCCTACGAGTGGGTGGATCAAACCAGCAGTCCCTACCCTTAGAGTTCCAATGGTAAAGTGATCACTTACTCGAGTTCTAGCGCACATACATCGAAAACCTTAGATAACCGTTTGCATTACTCATCATGAAACGTAACTTAAACACATAATCGCTTGCATAGCTTGTAAGTATACCATGATAAAACATTATTTAAGTACGTGTCCCTCGCCCCGAAAACAGTTTAAAAATAGTGAAAACAGTGAAAATAGGGGCTGTGAGACTCACCTGTGGTTCTTGTTAAGGGATTAATCGAGATTCGGGTTTTCTTGGTGTTGGCCTCGGAATTGAAGGTCTAGAATACGATTAAATAACAAGAAGTATATATATTAAGATCAAGAAATAGGAGAATATAAGGGTTGGAAAGTAGATCTCAAGGTTATATTCTCGGCTTACCTAGTAACAGGATCGGAGCTGAAAACAACGGATGCTTGGGAGAGGATTAGTGCAAGTTTGCAGTTCTTTGGAGTGTGTTTTGAGTGATAATTTAGGTTACATATTTATAGGCAAACTCAAGGGAACACAATCCCTTGCTTTAGGGGATTGAAATCTTTTCATATCTAGGTGTAATGATGATAAAGTATGGAAATGTTTATTGTTTACTTAAAAGTGGAGGAGTGGACAAAAGATCTTGATTTGATTTGGACAGGACATGCAGGTCTGGGGTTGGTGAGAATAGGGTGGCTGACAGTTGACTTTTCATGTTACAGTGTGCTTTTTCAGGTACTTTTGTCAGTGTACAGTAAAAAGTGGAAAAATCCCTGAAACACGCTACTGTTTCCTTTTGGGCGGGAGTAATCTCCTTATGTCTGGAGAATAGACTAAGTGTTCTGTGCGCATTACTTTGTGCGCATAGCTTTCTGCGTGTAGGACATTTCTTTGCTGCGGGTAGGTGCGTAACCTTCTCGCAGTTGGGGATATTGAGTTTCATTTGTAGATTCTCCAGGTGGTCTTGGTATTTCAACATAGTGATCAGTCATGTTGAAGTCAATTCCATCTTGGAGCTTCAGACAAACTAGCTCTCAATGTTCCCGCCATGCGGGGAGGTTAGTTCCCTTCCGCACGCGCATAAACGATTTAGGATGCACCCGCCTTAGCATCATGCGGGATGGTCAACTCATAGACAACATAACGTTAAGTTACATGATAACATAAAGCCAAAACATTCACGCATGGCGCATATAACATATGCTCACGCTGGTTCTTAACATGGTGCGCTTGCGCAGGGCGCACATAACAAATGCACGAGCTGACTAACATGGCGCGCTCGCGCAGGGCGCACATAACAAATGCACGCGCTGACTAACATGGCGCGCTCGCGCAGGGCGCACATAACAAATGCACGCGCTGACTAACATGGCGCGCTCGCGCAGGGCGCACATAACAAATGCACGCGCTTAATATTTACAATCACCTAATTATTAGGTTGATTACTTAGTTTAAGGGATTGGGAATTTACCGGGTGTCACATTCTCCCCTCGTTAAACGAATTTCGTCCCGAAATTTAGGAGACGTTGCTGGCAGAAGCCATGCTCTGAAAGAGGTGTGGGTATTTCTTGCGTATTTGGTCTTCTCTTTCCCAAGTGAATTCAGGCCCACGCCTCGAGTTCCATTGAACCTTTACTAACTTGATTTTGCTCCTGCGTAACTTTTGTTCTTTCCAATCGGTTACTGTTATAGGTTCTTCTACGAAGTGCAGCTGTTTGTCGATGTGAATCTCTTCCAACGGCAAAATCAACGTTTCGTCAGATAAGCACTTTTTGAGATTGGACACATGAAACGTATCATGAACTCCACTGAGTTCGGCGGGTAAACGGAGTTTATAAGCAACCGGACCGATCCTTTCCAGGATCTCAAATGGTCCAATGTAGCGCGGATTCAACTTTCCTCGCTTGCCGAAACGGGGGACTCCTTTCCATGGAGAGACTTTCAACAGTACTCTATCCCCTACTTGAAACTCCAATGGTTTCCTTCGCACATCTGCGTAGCTCTTCTGTCTGTCGCGCGCTGTCTTAAGGCGATCCCTTATCTGAAAAATCTTGTCTGTTGTTTCTTGGATCAATTCTGGACCAGTCATTTGCTTGTCACCTACTTCAGCCCAGCACAGTGGGGATCTACACTTGCGCCCATACAAAGCTTCGAACGGCGCAGCCTTAATGCTTGTGTGATAACTGTTGTTGTAAGAAAATTCAACCAATGGGAGATGAGTATCCCAGCTACCTTCGAAATCGATTGCGCACGCGCGTAGCATATCTTCCAATGTCTGGATTGTTCGCTCGCTTTGCCCATCCGTTTGAGGATGATACGCCGTACTCATGTCAAGACGAGTACCTAAAGCCCCTTGTAACGATCTCCAAAACCTTGATGTGAACCGACTATCTCTATCAGAAATGATGGACACTGGGACTCCATGTTTTGAAACTACTTCTCGAATATACAGTCGGGCTAACTTTTCCATCTTATCGGTTTCCTTGATCGGCAGGAAGTGCGCTGACTTAGTTAGCCGATCCACAATAACCCATATTGTGTCATAACCCCCAGGTGTCCTTGGCAGTTTGGTGATGAAGTCCATAGAGATTTGTTCCCACTTCCACATGGGAATTTCTGGTTGTTGAAGCAACCCTGATGGTTTCTGGTATTCAGCCTTTACCTTCGAACACGTCAGGCACTTACTGACATACGTCGCGATGGCGCCTTTAAGATTGGGCCACCAATACAGCGTTTTAACATCTTGGTACATCTTGTCTGCGCCAGGATGTACGGAATACCGCGTCTTGTGAGCTTCGTTCAATACCTGCTCGCGCAATCCTCCCTTGAGAGGGACCCATATGCGGTTAGCGAAATATAGATTGCCGTTCTCTTTAAGTTCTAAATTCTTAACCATACCCCCAAGGCATTCGTTTTTAACAAACTCTGGTTTCAAGGCTTCTTGCTGAGCGTCTCGGATGCGGGTAGAGAGATCTGCGTGAATGGTCAACCTTAGAGCCTTGACTCGTAGCGTTTTTATTCGCTCCTTCCTACTTAGCGCGTCTGCTACCACATTCGCCTTTCCAGGGTGGTACTTAATTTCACAATCATAATCGTTCAACAACTCCACCCATCTTCGTTGCCTCATGTTTAAATCCTTTTGATCAAATATATGTTGAAGGCTCTTGTGATCCGTAAAGATTATACACTTTGTACCATAGAGGTAATGGCGCCAAATCTTTAGCGCGAAGACAACCGCTCCAAGTTCTAAATCATGCGTTGTGTAGTTCTTCTCATTGGTCTTGAGTTGGCGTGAGGCATACGCTATGACTTTGTCTCGCTGCATAAGGACACATCCAAGTCCCTGATGTGAAGCGTCGCAGTAAACAACAATGTCATCCATCCCCTCGGGCAAAGACAGAATTGGCGCACTACATAACTTCTGTTTCAATATTTGAAATGCTGTTTCCTGATTTTCGCCCCAAATAAACTTCTTGTCTTTCTGAGTTAGCGCGGTCAGAGGTAGAGCTATTTTGGAGAAGTTCTCAATGAAGCGTCGATAGTAGCCAGCTAGTCCTAGGAATTGCCTCACCTCAGTTGGGGTTTTTGGCGCTTCCCAGTTTTCGATGGCCTTGACTTTGGAAGGATCAACGTGAATTCCTTTCTCGTTTACAACGTGACCGAGAAAGTGAACTTCTCTAAGCCAAAACTCGCACTTGGAAAACTTCGCATACAACTTTTCTTTCCTCAACAATTCCAAAATCAATCTCAGGTGTTGCTCATGCTCGGCCTTGGTCCGTGAGTAAATCAGAATATCATCTATAAACACAATCACAAACTTGTCCAAGTATGGTTTGCACACGCGGTTCATCAGATCCATGAACACAGCCGGCGCATTAGTTAGCCCGAAAGGCATTACTAAGAACTCATAATGGCCGTATCTAGTTCGGAAGGCTGTTTTCGGCACATCTTCCTCATGGACCCTAAGTTGGTGGTATCCTGACCGTAGATCTATCTTCGAATAATAACTGGATCCCTGCAACTGGTCAAATAAGTCGTCAATCCTCGGTAAGGGGTACCGATTTTTGACTGTCAGCTTGTTCAGCTCCCTGTAGTCAATACACATTCTGAACGAACCATCCTTCTTCTTAACAAACAGTACTGGAGCTCCCCAAGGTGAAAAGCTTGGGCGTATGAAACCCTTATCCAATAGTTCCTGTAACTGATTGGATAGCTCTTGCATCTCAGATGGAGCTAATCGATAAGGCGCTCGAGCTACTGGCGCAGCTCCTGGGACTAAATCAATACGAAACTCGACTTGTCGCGGCGGCGGTAATCCGGGCAAATCTTCAGGAAAAACTTCTGGAAATTCGCGCACTACTGGTAAGTCTTCAATTCTTCGCTCATCTCCTTTCTTCTCTACGACATGCGCCAGGAAGGCGTAGCACCCTTTCCTTAGGCACTTTCGCGCCTTTAGGCACGAAATCAGTTTCGTCGCAACTCCCCTTCTTTCCCCTTGAATTACCAAGGTTTCTCCGTTCAACAGTGGGATCCGAACCTGCTTCTCATGGCAAATAACTTCCGCGCGGTTCTCGACTAACCAATCCATACCTACCACAATGTCAAAACTTCCCAAGTCTATTGGCAACAAGTTAATATTGAACCCGTGACCTCCCATGACTATAACACATTTTTCAGTTCTTTCGTTCGCGCATAACTGCCTACCATTGGCTAGTTCTATAGTATAAGGCGTGTCTAGTCTACTGGTTGCTAGGCCTAGGGAGTCTTTAAACTCAGCGGATATAAAACTTAGGTCAGCGCCAGTATCAAATAAGACAGATGCAAAATGTCCGTTAAGCAAAAACGTACCGGTTACCACATTCGGCTCTTCTTTAGCTTCGCCTGCGCCGATCACAAAGGCTCTCCCGCGAGCTTGGTTCCCCTTTTGCGGGCAATCCCGACTAAAATGCCCTGGCTTCCCGCATGCGTAGCAGTTGTCGCTTGCTCCAGCTTCTCTGATACGGCAATTCATCGTCTTGTGCCCTGGTCTGCCACATTTGGCACATTCGATTCTTGCGCATTCACCCTCGTGGTGATACTTGCATTTGCTGCACCATGGGCGAGGCCCGCTGTATCCTTTTCGTGGTGGCTCCGCGGCCTGAATCGCGTAAACCCTTGCGCTTTCCTGCTTCTTGAACGGTGGCTGCTTGGAGTCGGACCCTCGGTGGTGAGAGTTCCATTTCCTCTTGGGATCAGAGGTTCGCTGCTCGATTCCGCGCGTAGTCAACATACCCGCACGGATCGTATCCCTTGTAAGGGTGATGGCCCGCGCTACCGCCTCATCAAAGGTTGGAGGCGCTGCGGCGTTGAGCGGAACCCTAACAACAGGAGGTAACCCAAAAATATACCTCTCGATCTTCTTTTCCTCCGTGTTTGCCATGTCTGGCACCAACTGGCAAAGTTCGTTGAACCGGTTGTTGTAGGCGTCGATATCCGTTCCTACCATGGTGTGGTTCCAGAATTCCTGTTGTAGACTCTGGATTTCTGCGCGAGAGCAGAACTTTCTCATCATCATCTCCTTCAGTTCCTCCCAGGTCTTGTGGAGAGCAACTTCTCGCCCCAATGTTTTCGTTTGAAGCTTCCACCAAGACGAAGCTGCCTCTTGGAACATGCAGGTCGCGTAAAGGACCTTCTGGTTCTCACTACATCCGCTAATGGAGAGAACTGTCTCCATCTTGTCAATCCAGTTGTAGAGCCCAATGGCCCCTTCGGTTCCCTTGAATGGCCAAGGCTTACAGGCCATGAATGTCTTATAGGAGCATCCTTTGTCCAAGGCTCCTGATTCGGGTTCTGGGGTCTCATTCTGACGACCCTGACTTGATTCGGCCTTGCTGGCCTCATGCGTCGCAATCGCCTGCGCGATTATTTCCGCGAGTTCCTCGGGTGTCATGGTAATTCCTTTGGCTTTAGTTGGAGGCATTCTCGCTTTAAAAGAATGAAAATATCAGACTTAGCGCATGTACTCTAAGCACATAATGTTATCATTATTTACTAGACAGTGTGACCCGTGTTCCTAAGTGTGTGTATAGTTTCTTTTGAAAATATTTTCTTTGAAAAATATTTCATGCGATTCCCCAACGGTTATAGTCTAGGTTAAAACTTCTTTTCCTAGTTCGCTATAACCAGTGCTCTGATACCAATCTGTCACACCCGGCCCTGAGCGGCGGAAACAGCCGGGCGCGCGCGAGTGGGAATTGATACTTAAGCACGGGCCATTGCAAACATTCAAAGTAAGATTTTCATTGCGCATGAAAAGTTTAATACAAATACATTACATTGTTTAAAAATTACATAAAAACATCCAAGTATAAAAATTGTTGAAGATTTCCACGCCATATCCCCATGCGCGGCGGGAACAACCACGCGCATCGAAGGGATAGAACTAAAATCTTCCAAAAAGCTAGTTTAGATGTTCAGCGTGAGGTGCTCTAAGTGTGACTCCATGTGCTACCTAGTTATCTCCTGAAAGACACGTAAAAACATTTGAATCAGTATAAACTGAGTGAGTTCACAAGTCTTAGTAACTTGATAAATCGTATTGCATCATAATCTTGATACAAATCATTCTGAAACATAATTCTGATAGCAAAAACACATGCTTGGTGAAACATAGTTATATCAACATATTCTGATAAAATCGTTCGGCGGGTTACGCGCGAACATTTCTGAGAACTGTGCTCGTCTATGCAAAGTGGCGCTGCCACTACGAGCTAAAATAAGTAATACCGTCCCGCGGGTTACGCGCGAACGTTTCAGGAACATGTGCTCGTCCATGCAAAGTGGCGCTGCCACTACGAGCTAAAATAATAATTCCGTCCCGCGGGTTACGCGCGGACGTTGTGCCGGAAAACAAGGCGCTCGTCCATGCAAAGAGGCGCGACCCCTACGAGCGGGTTCAATCCCATAGTACTGCCCCATGACCATACTAGGCACTCGTCCATGCAAAGAGGTGCGACCCCTACGAGTGGGTGGATCAAACCAGCAGATCTGTCACACCCCGGCCCTGAGCGGCGGAAACAGCCGGGCGCGCGCGAGTGGGAATTGATACTTAAGCACGGGCCATTGCAAACATTCAAAGTAAGATTTTCATTGCGCATGAAAAGTTTAATACAAATACATTACATTGTTTAAAAATTACATAAAAACATCCAAGTATAAAAATTGTTGAAGATTTCCACGCCATATCCCCATGCGCGGCGGGAACAACCACGCGCATCGAAGGGATAGAACTAAAATCTTCCAAAAAGCTAGTTTAGATGTTCAGCGTGAGGTGCTCTAAGTGTGACTCCATGTGCTACCTAGTTATCTCCTGAAAGACACGTAAAAACATTTGAATCAGTATAAACTGAGTGAGTTCACAAGTCTTAGTAACTTGATAAATCGTATTGCATCATAATCTTGATACAAATCATTCTGAAACATAATTCTGATAGCAAAAACACATGCTTGGTGAAACATAGTTATATCAACATATTCTGATAAAATCGTTCCGCGGGTTACGCGCGAACATTTCTGAGAACTGTGCTCGTCTATGCAAAGTGGCGCTGCCACTACGAGCTAAAATAAGTAATACCGTCCCGCGAGTTACGCGCGAACGTTTCAGGAACATGTGCTCGTCCATGCAAAGTGGCGCTGCCACTACGAGCTAAAATAATAATTCCGTCCCGCGGGTTACGCGCGGACGTTGTGCCGGAAAACAAGGCGCTCGTCCATGCAAAGAGGCGCGACCCCTACGAGCGGGTTCAATCCCATAGTACTGCCCCATGACCATACTAGGCACTCGTCCATGCAAAGAGGTGCGACCCCTACGAGTGGGTGGATCAAACCAGCAGTCCCTACCCTTAGAGTTCCAATGGTAAAGTGATCACTTACTCGAGTTCTAGCGCACATACATCGAAAACCTTAGATAACCGTTTGCATTACTCATCATGAAACGTAACTTAAACACATAATCGCTTGCATAGCTTGTAAGTATACCATGATAAAACATTATTTAAGTACGTGTCCCTCGCCCCGAAAACAGTTTAAAAATAGTGAAAACAGTGAAAATAGGGGCTGTGAGACTCACCTGTGGTTCTTGTTAAGGGATTAATCGAGATTCGGGTTTTCTTGGTGTTGGCCTCGGAATTGAAGGTCTAGAATACGATTAAATAACAAGAAGTATATATATTAAGATCAAGAAATAGGAGAATATAAGGGTTGGAAAGTAGATCTCAAGGTTATATTCTCGGCTTACCTAGTAACAGGATCGGAGCTGAAAACAACGGATGCTTGGGAGAGGATTAGTGCAAGTTTGCAGTTCTTTGGAGTGTGTTTTGAGTGATAATTTAGGTTACATATTTATAGGCAAACTCAAGGGAACACAATCCCTTGCTTTAGGGGATTGAAATCTTTTCATATCTAGGTGTAATGATGATAAAGTATGGAAATGTTTATTGTTTACTTAAAAGTGGAGGAGTGGACAAAAGATCTTGATTTGATTTGGACAGGACATGCAGGTCTGGGGTTGGTGAGAATAGGGTGGCTGACAGTTGACTTTTCATGTTACAGTGTGCTTTTTCAGGTACTTTTGTCAGTGTACAGTAAAAAGTGGAAAAATCCCTGAAACACGCTACTGTTTCCTTTTGGGCGGGAGTAATCTCCTTATGTCTGGAGAATAGACTAAGTGTTCTGTGCGCATTACTTTGTGCGCATAGCTTTCTGCGTGTAGGACATTTCTTTGCTGCGGGTAGGTGCGTAACCTTCTCGCAGTTGGGGATATTGAGTTTCATTTGTAGATTCTCCAGGTGGTCTTGGTATTTCAACATAGTGATCAGTCATGTTGAAGTCAATTCCATCTTGGAGCTTCAGACAAACTAGCTCTCAATGTTCCCGCCATGCGGGGAGGTTAGTTCCCTTCCGCACGCGCATAAACGATTTAGGATGCACCCGCCTTAGCATCATGCGGGATGGTCAACTCATAGACAACATAACGTTAAGTTACATGATAACATAAAGCCAAAACATTCACGCATGGCGCATATAACATATGCTCACGCTGGTTCTTAACATGGTGCGCTTGCGCAGGGCGCACATAACAAATGCACGCGCTGACTAACATGGCGCGCTCGCGCAGGGCGCACATAACAAATGCACGCGCTGACTAACATGGCGCGCTCGCGCAGGGCGCACATAACAAATGCACGCGCTGACTAACATGGCGCGCTCGCGCAGGGCGCACATAACAAATGCACGCGCTGACTAACATGGCGCGCTCGCGCAGGGCGCACATAACAAATGCACGCGCTTAATATTTACAATCACCTAATTATTAGGTTGATTACTTAGTTTAAGGGATTGGGAATTTACCGGGTGTCACAATAACAACCCCTTAACCTAGGGTTTCGGCTAGGGTATAAAACCGAACTTTTGAACCGTAAATACGCCGTTTAAACCCTCTAATCCGTGTTTATGGCAAAAAAAACTATCAAATAGGTTCCTAACCATGTGTATGATCAAAATATGTTTTTCGACCATTTTTAGGATTTTTACATTGTTAGGAATGATTTTTGGCAATTAAACCATGTTTATATGATATTAAACTTAATTAAACAAGTTAAAAAAATGAGAAAATAAGAAACTACCTAGGTCTCTTGGTGTTTCATTGAAGAACAAAGTGTATTCTCCATATTTTGTAAAGTTTGAGGATAAAAAAATATCTTACATACTATAAATAAAAGGAAAGAAACCCAAAAGAGGAGGGGTTTCCCTTATTACGGCCGGAACACATTTGGGCCCCCTTGGGCCCATTTGGCCCAAATATCTGATTTTACCAGCCCGTACGTGAAATCCCAAGTCAAAATTTATTTCGGGTTCAGTTTTTGGCGCGAAAAACATATAGGGTGCGACAAACAGCATGAAAACGAGTGTTTTTCGGCTATATTTGTATAAATTTATGAAACATACTATACTTTTGTAAAATTCGAAAATATTTTCACGGATTGCTTAAAACGTTTCAAGTAATTTTTTGGTAAGTCTTTTTCGGCTTAACGGATGATATAATGCTTGGTTTGTAACTATCTTTCGCGTTTAAATCTATAGCGGGTAGTTAAACGAGCATGTTTTCGTTTAACTTGTTTGCTATCGAACTAAGGCCATAAAACTAATATATTAGCTTATATTAATCGTATATAATTTATAGATGGCCCCCCCGAGATATCTTTGTCATAACCAGACCCGTTTGGTTATCCATTCGTTCGTTACGCATTAAGCGTTTAAAAGGTTAATCGATTTGTAAACACTGAGGTATATCCGGTTTTGTCACTAATGTCACATTCTCCCCCCATTAAGAAATTTCGTCCCCGAAATTCGTTATGCCAATTATACACTTCTTAGGGACAAACAGGAGTATCTGTTTTCGTTTTCAAATATAATTGGTTCCCGGTTGTGGACTTTAACAAACTTTGATCAATGGAATTTTGTTGAGTCGTTGCTGTTTGATTTTCCGTCCATTCTTTATACGGCTTCCTTACAATTTTAGTTATGAATAAATTTTCAAGTAGTACTATCTCTGCCTCGACAATAAGGCACTTGTTTGTTTCGGTATACAGGAAATTATTAGTAGGGCTAAATTCGTGAATGAAACTTGACTTTTAAAAGTAGTTTTAGTCGATATACTTTGAGATTAATTTTCTTTGAGATAATTTCGTACGGTTCCGAGTATGTTGATGTTAACTTATCGGTTTTTCCTCAACTCAAATAATACCTTCCAAAGGTTAACAAGCTACTACGTATATCGGTATAGTTCTTTGATCAATCTTAGGCAACATTTAGTTTGTTTCCGAATTTTACGAGCTTTGACTGCAGTTTCAAGAATCAAATTGGATTTTACTTTTTGAGGGTTGCTCACTTTCAGTCTAATAAGCTATCGACTCATGTTCTTGCTCGTATCGTATCAGTTATAGTGTCGCTTGTATAACATTATGACAACTATTAGTATACGAGGATTAGACTAGTGGAAAATGCCAGTCTTAAATTTCTCTAAGGTTTAATATACATGCGCAAGGCAATTCTTCCAGTCTCTCTGTAGTTCGTCCAGATCGAACGTTTGTTTGGGAATGACAGGTCGTGCTTAAACCGATTCAGTTTCTTACGGTTCCCAGAAAGTAAGAGGCAAAATGGCTATCTCAGTCTGAAGTAATTGAACTAGACCTACCCTGTCGAGATATCATTTTGTTAATATAATGGTAGGCGCGCCTTTCAGTTGCATAGTTATTATGGATCGGGAGGGAGTGTGCAAATTAAGTTAGTCGGTCAACCAGTACCCGGACTATACTGTGATCTCGGGACGATTTTTGAAAGGGTGTTACGAGGCTCATAGTAATCTGTTCTCACTTCCACTGGGTGTTTTCCGATTGTGGTAACATTACCAAGGGCTTTTGATATTCTGTCTTAATTCTAGAACAAGTCAGACACTCGGGTTATCAATAATCTTCCTTTAAATCTTTGTACATCTTATTGGTACCTGGATGCATAGGATCTTTGACTTATGCGCCTCATCCATGATCAGGTCACGTAGTTTATTAAAAGTTGGAATCCACACTTGGTTTGTTTGATGTATAAAGCTTCATTGGTTTTCTTTTCAAAGTTCTGCTCAACTCCGTGCAAGATTTTTTTTTCTAAATGTTATGCTCTTAGAGCTTTCTTTTAGGCGATATAATTTGCCTGATAAGGTTGCATAAACAATCGTTTCAAATGCCCGTATTTTCCAGTGTTTAACTTTATCCCTTCATCTTGACGCATCGGTTTTCACAATTACACTTGTTCCACAACTCTACTCATCTTTCTTATCCCGTATTTAGTTTTTTCAGGTCAATTGCAGGTCATAAACCTTTGGGATTCATGTAATTTGTGCGTTTGATGGCATACAAGTAGCATTCCAATGCATTAGGTACAAAAGCAATCGTTCCATATTCCGGGTCAAGGATATTATAATTTTTTTTCTCGTGCGTTTTTGATTGTCAAGAAACATATAACCTTGTTTCTATGCGTTAGTACGCATTCCAAATCTTTTCGGGATATATCACAATAGTTTACAAGCTCATCAGTCCCTTCTTGGAGAATTAGCATAGGGGTTTGACAAAGTTTCTATCTCAGCAATTAAAAACCCATCTCTTGTTCTTCCCCCAATCATAAAGTCGGTTCAGTTTGGGTTAAGAGGGTTAAAGGTTGGGCTATACTAGATTTTCAATAAGGCGCCGGTAATACCCAACTAATACCAAAATTTGACGAATTTCTCTTGACTCTGGTGTTTGCCATTTTTGCTCGGGTGTATGTGAATTCCGTGTCAACTAATAACGTGTTCTAAGAATCGTACTTCTTGTAGCCAGAATTCGTACTTGGACAACTTGGTATGCAATTCCTCCTTTCTCAACATCTCCAAGATTATTTGTAAATGTTGCTCGTGTTCCTTCTTGGTTTTCGAATATTTAAGGAGATCATTAATAACGTTATAATGAATTTGTCAAGGTACAGTTTACAAACTCGGTTGGTGTGATCCATGAAATTGAAGGTGCATTAGTGAGTCCAAAAGGCATAACTAAGAATTCATAGCGACCTTATTGAGTTTGAAACGCCGTTTTAGAAGTATCTTCCTCTTGAATTTTAACCTGATGGTAACCGGATCGGAGGTCGATTTTTATGAAGTAGTTAGCCCCTTGAAGTTGGTCAAATAAGTCGTCTATTCATGGGGGGGGGGTATCGGTTTTTGATGGTTATTTTGTTTAGTTCTCGATAATCAATACACATTCTAAACCTCCATCCTTTTTCTTGCCAACAACACCGGTGCTTCCCAATGAGGATAGATAAGTTCTATGAAATCTTTATCTAATAATTCTTGTAGTTGTGTAATTAGTTCTTACATTTTGGAAAATGCTAGGCAATAAGGTGCCTTGGTAATAAGAGTTGTTCCTAGGATTAGGTCGGTTCGGAATTCAACTTGTCGGATAGTGGTATTACGGGTAGTTCATCAGGAAAGACATTGGAGTATTCGAGTACTACTAGGATATCCCCTATATGTTTCGTCGGGGTTTTTTATGGTTACATTTCCCGTAAATGCCATACATCCTTGGCGTAAACGCTTTAATACTTTAAGATGAGACACGAGAGGTGATATTGCATCAAACTTCTCTCCCTGTATCATAATTGCTTCATCATCCAAGAGAGGAATTTTAATTATTTAGTCATCACACACGATTTCCACCTTGTATTTAGCTAACCAGTCCATACTAACAATTACTTCGATGCTTTCCAACTAGACCGGGAGTAGGTCAATAAAAAAGGTTGGTTGTTTAGGATACTAGGACAGCCTTGGAGTAATTTGGTTAATAGTTATAGGTTTTCTATTAACGAAATCTATAGCATAGGGGTCTACTAGTTCACTAACTGATTCATTCCCAGGGGTAAGAAGTTAGTAGGGGTAAGAATTCTATTGGTATCTATATCAAAAGAATTCGAAGCATATTAATCAGGAATTACAGATGCACCCTTCACCATATCTAAGTCTTGCTGCATTTTATCGGGTCTGATCACTAATCGCGGCCTCTAGTCGAGTTAGACGTCGATGTTCGTTCTTAGTTTAACTTGGGACAGTTCCTTTTGAAGCGTTTCGTACTTCCACACTCATAACATGCATGAGGGTTTGTCATAGGTTGTGGACGAATTGATTGCGATTGAATTAACTTGGAAGGGTGAGGTTAAAACAGTCTGTTTACAGCACTTATAATGGTTTCACAGCTACAGGTATAGTATCCAATCATCCCGTTTTTATAACATATCTTTATTCGACATTCCTTTATAATGATTACATAACCACACTTTGGTGAAGGTTCCTTGTGTATTTTTCGTTCAGAACTAAAGTTAATCGGCGTATCATTTTGAGTTATAGGGCGCACACAATTTGTTGTAGTTATTGTACCCCAGTTTCGCGATTAGTTCATTTTATACAAGTTGATTTTCCCGGGTATTGTCAAACACTATTTCTGACCAAATCAAAAGCTACCACACCGGCTTGTGTCACGGCATTTCTAAGGATTTAGTGGTAACTGAATTAATTAAATTCCCTACTTCTTGGGCTACTAACTAAGGCACCAGTCGAGCCAGATCGTTAAAACCGTTCGTGTATCCCAACTAGCCTGCACCTTTGTTGTCAGTTTCCCAGGTTCATATTCTAATTTCTAGATTTTATTTCTTGGAAGAAAATTTTTCAGTAAAAGAGTTTTAAGTTTTGCCCAAGTTATACGGTTGGTTGCCTCTTGTTCCGAATTTGTACAATCGTTATCTATCACATATGTGATGATCAATTTCTGGTATTGATAACAGATTTTATCGCTTCGATTCATTTTACTAACCCATTTACCCTTTTAGTACCACTATAATTTATAGTTGCACAACGTAATTTTTTAAACGAGTATTCCCGTTGTGAAGGATCACGGTTGTTACAACTAGTATTCATGTTCGGTAAAAGATTTTTGTTGCCAATGGCATTTAGTGGGGGAAATTATCATTATCGGTAGTAGCATTATTGCTCAATGGGGGAGTATTATTCGTGACAATGTTCGAATTTATCATGAACATAACATTTGTAACTGTATTAGATCCCTAATCGACATAAATCTATTTGTAGGCACTCAGTGCGAGGTCAGCTCGGGGTTCATATACAAGTGTAAATTTATATTAGTAATTGTTTATCGAATAAGAGATTAACCGCTTATTGCGTAACAAACGAATAACCGAACGGGTCTGGTTATGACCCAGATATCTCGGGGGGGGCATCTATAAGTGATATACATTTAATATAAGCCAACATATTGATATTATAGCCTTAGTACAATAGTAAACCAGTTAAACGAAAATATATTCGTTTAACTACCCGCTATGACGTTAAACGCGAAAGATAGTTCCAAAGCAAGCATTGTATCATCCGTCAAGCCGAAAAAGACCTACAAAACACTTATTGGGAATGTTTTAACCAAAAAACGCTCGTTTACGCGTTTTTTGTCATATCCGATATATTTTTGTTGCCAAAAACCGAATCCTAAATAAACTTGGACTTGAGAATTCACGTTTGGGCACTCAAAACGAGGCAAACGGGGCCAAAATTGGGCCCGGGGGGCCTAACTTCCGGCCCACCAAAGTGGACTTTTCCACCCTTGGATATTTTTTGTTTAAAATCTTCCAAACCAATCCATTAGCTAAAGATCTTTCTAGTCTAACTTGTTCCAGCTGAGTTTCTTCATCCACACCAAAAACCCTAAGGTGAGTTGCATATTTTGATCATTTTATACTTGATTAAACATGGTTTAATCATAAAAATGATGGTTTGATTAGTAAAACTCATAGTTAAGCATGTAAAACTCTTTAAAATCATCCAAAACTGTAATTTGATGTTAAACCTGGTTAGAAATCAGAATCATAATCTTTTTTAGCCATAAACACGGATTAGAGGGTTTAAACGACGTTTTGACGGTTCAAAAGTTTGGTTAATAACCCTAATCGAAAACCTAACTTTCAGGCCTGGTCCCTTGATAATACATGCTTGGTTTGTGATATAGGACCTGTACTTAGTTTATATAGAAGCACAAGAACCTGGAAATTGGATTAAGAGAGCGAAAACGGGCGTAAACCGCAAAGGTAATGCCGAAATGCTCGATTACGGGCTGTTTAGGTTAAGGTTGTGATGTGCATATTTTTAGGTCAGGAAATTTTGCAGGGACATCAGCTCAAATTTGGTAATTTTTTGACCATCAGTGAATATTTGGCGAATTTATTACCGAATTGGGACGTTTATTTGGGAAAAATAATTAAAATGCTTGAAAAATTATGAAGTTTTTTGGGGAACTCATATTTAGAATATTATAATCACATATGAAATTTGGGGTCATTTGGAAAACCCTAGGTATGTCTTGTGCATTTGCGTTCATTCGGATTTTCATAGTCATTTTTGGCTCGAAAATGATGTTTGGCAAGATTGTTAGAGTTTGGAATTTTTCTAGATTGTTTTGGGACAGATTATGATCACTCACAAATTTTTGTGGAATTTTTGAAGATCGTTTGGTATAAACGGACGATTTTCGCGCTAAATATAGCTGATAAAATTAATTTTTATAAATTAATAAATCAATAAATAATTCCAAAAATATTTTTATAAAAATCTAAATATTTTATTTGATAAGTGTCTAAATTTTCATGATCTAATGATCAACGGATAATTAATTACGCTAATTTGAAAATTAAACAAATTCAATTCTGACGAAAATCGGCAAGTTCGTGATTAACGAACCTGCTAGAGTATCAGAACATCAAAAACGATCAAGAAGCATATTTTCAGGTTAATTATCTAAAACGAACTTTTTGTGAGAAATCCGGACAATTTGGATAGATTGTCCGTGTTTTTCTCCAACTCAAACTGAATAAACGGAAACGAGCCCCGTAGCAAATCCAAACCCCTAAACTGAGATCTTTCTTTATAACTTAATCATTTTTTCAACCAACACGTTTACCCAAGCTTACATCCCCATAACTGTTTTCTGAACGCATAAACGAACAACTTGGCCCAGCTGGTGAAACGGGGAAACTGAGCCAAGTTCGGTTTTAAACATTAGACATTAAACAACATCACAATCTAAACCTACTGACACTTTCGGGATATTACAGCCACAACCAGACTAGCTATACAGCCCAACTTAGTATAAAGATTATAATAATATTAAAATATTAATATTATTATAATATTGACTATAGGGACTAAGTAATAGCAGGGGAAACGAATCCCGAGCTGACCTCGCACTGAGTGCCTACAAAACGGTGAGTTTCATGACCCCTCTTTTCAAACTGTTTATGAAATTTTTTGGTGTGAAAAGCATATTTATATACGTTTTCTACATGGAAACGGTTCAAGATATAAATTGTCTTAATGTTTACATACAAAAAGTCCCTACAAACATAACGATTGATTGCGAGCGAATGAATAGTGAATAGTATTCTTGAATGACAAATTAAGTGAATATGGTTTGAATACCAAAACATAATGTAATTACACAAATATGCTGTGTATTGTTAAAAAATAACGTGGTTTGTAACGGCCATGGGTGAATAGCGTGATCTATGATGACCATGGGGCTATTGTGGGCAGAAGGGGGGCCACAATAGTACAAAACTAAAGTTGAGTATGGCCTATGAACCAAGTTCTGCTGCAACTTAATAAACTAAAGTTGAGAATGGCCTATGAGCCAAGTTCTGCTGCAACTTAATAAACTAAAGTTGAGTATCGCCTATGAGCCAAGTTATGCTGCAACTTAATAAACTAAAGTTGAGTTTGGCCTATGAGCCATGTTCTGCTGCAACTAAACAAACTAACTTGATTATTACATGAATGTTAAGAAATAATGTGATTATGCGTATTATGGGCGGATGGAGAGCCATAGTGTTTGGTGATACGTGATAAATACTATATATGTATGTGTATCTGTATACATGCTATGTGAATAGACCTAGAAAATACTATGTGTAGAAAATACTAATTATTATGTGTACACTATGTAATGTTTGAGTTTACGTGGAATCATTGTGGGCGGAAGGGGGGCCATAGTGATTGATGATACGAGGAACCGTTGTGGGCGGAAGGGGGGCCACAGTGGTTGATTAAACATGGAAAAATGGAAACACGCAATACGAACAAGCAGTCACATTTTTGTCGTGATTTCGAACTCATATTATAAACTTACATGTGTGCATATGTACACATAAAGATACGGCTGTACATATATATACAAACGTAAATACATATTTTTAGATACGCGCGTATATACAAACTATGACTGTGTGGTACGCAGAACTGATTTCGTTAAAACTTATGAAGCTCACCAACTATTCATAGTTGACCGTTTTTAAACATGCTTTTCAGGTAATCAGAAAGGTGGAATAGATTGATTATGTATTTCGTATTGGGAGTTTGATCGATGCTATGAGCATTCGAGTATGAAGTGAAGTCGTTAACGGACTAGTTTGAGTGAATCACTTAGTTTGTAAAAGATGTTAGAATGATGTAATATATTGTAAATTAGTTAATAATGTCTCTTTATGAACAATTTACTTGATACCAGTTGTATCTGTTACATTTCCGTTTTACGCTTCCGCAGATCGCTCAACGGGGTGTGACAGAAGTTGGCATCAGAGCCATTGGTTATAAAGGATTAGGTTATCTCTTAGGATACCTATAATATAACCGTAGGCTCGATTATCACTGGGTTAGTTAGTAATGAGTAACGATAGATACTGATGGATGCCGGGGTGAACTCGTAGGGCAAGTGAGTTATTTTGGTCCGGAACGTAATAACAGATTTGCTTGTACGAGGGAATTCAAGGAGAAGTCGCGGAACATACTGATAGATAAAAATGGCAACATACGTGTATAAAGGTGATGTTGAGTATATATGTAACGTGCATATGTGCTTATCTGAAACGAGGTATAGGGATATGTGTACGTATGGTACTACCGATATTATGGAATCTTATCGAAACAAACATTATATTCGATTATGATCAATACTAATCCCTATATTAATTAAAATTATATTTTACCAAAATTAATATTATATTTTATTATAATTAATATTATATCTGTACATAACAAATAAAATATTTTATTTTTACCCTAATTAAATATATCCTCTACTCTGATTAAAGCTATTGGAAAATGCTATTTTATGACTAACTGTTACACCAAAGGATATCGAGATCGGGTAGCCTTATGACAAATAAGGAACCAGTGTTGCCTGCAAACGAGAATACGAGAACGCTTAACCGAGTTCAAACTAAATCTGGTGATATGACGGAACCACTAAGGGGCTTAATATGCAAGGCCCGGGAAAGAACCGTTGGAGGCATGTTCTATAGACAATGATTTCAAGAATATATATATATATATATACATATAATACCTCTCACCCTAGGTCTAATCTATATTTCATATACTCGTTTCTTTGACACTAAACTAAACTATTTTCTGGTCATTCTTCCATTTCTGTTGTTTGAAAAACAAACGCCATCCCTGGGGAAAATACTTAGTGATGAATCCAACTTATTGAATTATAAATATAATAACTACTTTATTGAGTCCCTAATTCTATAAACAGACCGTGACTACCAGTGCATATAATGTATTAATGATATTTAAAAAAGAAATATTAATAATAATAATTTCCTTTACATATCACCAGTACAACTAATTTTGATGAACCTTCTTAACTAGCAAACTCTTCGAATCATCTATGTTCGAGAACCTTCAACCTCTCCTATATTTCACTATTTCAATTGATTATTATAAAAGGATAACCCCATAATTACGAAATGATGGCGTGCCCCGACTGGAATGCAACCTACATACCTCAAACCAGTAAACTACTACTTTTATTAAGCCCGACATGCCTACGAATACTGAATGACCTGGCGAAAGAATATATTTTATGATTATAGTTAACAAACATTCAGAAGTCAGGTGGAATATACACATGTATTCCCATTATAACGTACTGATTAAACTCGTAACTAGCAAATATCTACCTACGGGAGAGACCGAACAAAAACAACTTCCCAATAATGGGATCGTACCTGAACAATTGTCGTACAAGTTGTGAACTATTTATAATTGTTATAACGCGTGCTTTGATAGATAAGGATAGTACGGTGTTGTCGTGTATAGCTTCTGGTACTCCATACAAGCATATGGTGGTGCACTATGTTAATATGGAGGACGATTGGGCATTTTTAATACAAACATTGACCCCTATTGGGTTAAAATTACTTGTCATGAGATGACAACTTTCAATATATATGCAAACTTTGACCTTTGCTAGGCTAACTTTAAATACTATCCTTAGTATTCAGACTCGAGAATAAACCCGTGTGATATATACGTGTTAATTGAAATATCTGATTACTTGTTAATGTGATTCCTTTTGTGATCAGTTGCGTAAGTGAATTTTGTTAATTATGGGATAACTAGTTATTGTTATAGAATGGCCCCGAAGAAAGTAAACACGTTGTCTAAGGCAGATATAGCCGAGATGATCGCTCGGCAACTACAAAAAGTACTTCCAACTATAGCAGCACAATTCGCTGCCGGTGTTAATACAACTATGAATACAAATCAAGTACCGAACACTAACACGAGCGTAAATACTAATCCAAATACTAATACAACTACAAATACTTCCCGGATAAATACTAACGCTGTCACAACTAATACTCCCCCGTTGAATGCCAATGCTACTCTCAATCATGATAACCCCCCACCAAACTTGAACAATAGTCGTAACAACCAAAATCCCTCACAACACAGATACCATCTTAAGCACTTCATGATGTGTAAACCTATGGATTTTAGTGGCACTGAAGGACCAAATAGGCTGATAAAGTGGATTGAAAGGATTGAATCCATCATTAATATCACCAGTTGTCCACCATAATGTATTGTCAAATTTGTTACCTCTACATTTGTGGACCACGCCTTTATGTGGTGGAATACAGTTGTGCAAATTTGGGGACAAGAAGTAACCAATCGTATGTCTTGGGAAGAAATTAAAGATCTTATGCTAAAACACTTTTGCCCGATAAATGAAATTCAGAAATTAGAAAAAGAACTTTGGAACCCAGAAATGAGGGGTGCAGATCATCTGGAATATACCCACCTCTTTAACGAACTGGCTCGTTTAGTTCCATGGTTAGTTACCCCAGAACCCAAACGTATTGAACGCTATATTTGGGGTTTAGCCCCCGAAGTCAAGAGTTTGGTTAATTCAACTGGCCCTGTAACTTTCGAAAATGCCATGTTACAAGCCGGCATTGTAACTTTTGATTTTATTAGAAGTGGTGCGTCAAGAATGCCCGGGGAATCATATGGTACAAAACGAACCAACTATGGAGCGAGAAAACAAGAAAGACAACAGAATAAACGTGCGCGCCCTGTAATACAAAATTACGCTATGATCTGTTCCGATGTGAAGCAAGATAGGTATAATGGGCATTTGCCTAGATGCGGAAAATGTGGTTATCATCATGTTGGTGAATGTCGGACCAATGTGTGTCACAAATGTGGGAAGGTGGGACACTATGCCCGAAATTGAAAACCGTTACGAATACTATAAATCCACCAACCCAACTCAAGGACTCACAACTATGCCAACCTCAACCAACACGACAACAACCAGTCTACCAAAACCAACCCATACTAAACCGTTATGCCTGTTATGAGTGCGGTAGTGTAAAGCACATCAAGAAAAACTGCCCTAGATTGAACCCAATTGCAATGGAAAGACAAAGGCAAGGACCAGCATCGACGTCCAACTCGACTAGGGGTCACGTATTGTGAATAAACTGAATAGAACAAATGTAGTAACAGGTACGTTCTTAGTAATGCCTAATATACTTTAGTTTATTTATTACGGGCACTGATAGACATTACGTTCCTACAAATTATTACCTTGGAAAATACACCGGCTAGTAAAATAACAATTCTATATACTATAGAAACCACCAAAAGTAAGACTATAAATACTAACCATACTACTCGAAAAATTACCCTCTTAACCTAAAAAAAACTAGCTATTCCCTATCAATGCACTCCCGGTGGAAGTGAGGAGTTGCTATGTAATAGTCAGTATGGACTAGTTAATTGAGTTCAAATGAAAGTTATATATAGAAATAAAACTGTTATAATGCCTCTTCTAGATAAAGAAGTGATCCAGTACATGGAACAAAACCTAGTACCCTAATGCCTTTCGCATCCCATCTCATGGTATATATCAAAACAAGTTAAATAAGAGGCAATGGAGATTGGGTGGAATTGTTAAACAGTCATAACTGTAAAAAAAATCGAAGAAATTCCTTACTACAAGAACCGAAACTTGAACTTCAAACTTTTATAGCCACAATAATCGGGTGATGAACAAAGAAAAGTCAGGCCAGATGTTCGGTTAGACTAAGTACTAGTGTAAAGATGTACTTTATATTAAGTTTAGGCAGAATACCAAAAACCTTCGGGAACGTTATAATAGCTTGAAATACCTCAATGGAGGGGGGAAACGAATTACAATGGACCTCTTAACACATGTCCCTAAAACATCCCGAGAATGTAATGCAAGCTGCATGATAGTTCATTAACTAACCCACCCTAAATATCTTGTGATTTGCAACAACTATCCAATTGAAAAACTCGCCTTACAAAATCTTATCCTTGGTGAGTTGTGTATGAAACTTTAGATCCCTAATCGACCTGAGCATGGTCTTTAATCCTATAACAAACAATCAAACCAAATAACTAATCAAACATTAGAGGAAAGTGAGACGGTAATTTCAATCCTCGTACATTAACATTCGTTGTAATATTATACAATGTAACGCCCGTAAATTTCGTTAATCGGCTCGATCGTTTATAAATGTTTGTCAAAAAGCCGAGGTTTCATCTTTCTAATTTAAAGCCTTGTAATACGTTTTAAAAGTCTGTTTGTCCATCCTTTTTTCCCAAAACATTCCCTCTTACGGCTTAAAGTATTATACTAGTATGTAGCACCCGACATATTCGTTTATCGGCATGCACGTTGTAGAGTTTGTATATTTATCGGGTTCGAACCGGCTTACTTCGGGGACCTCCTTGTCATACCCATAAGTGGGATTACTTAAGTTTTATTCAAGTGTCGCAATTTTCAACTTGGAAGGGCCAGAACGTAACATTTTATATTATAATCAAAACCTAAAACCCTAGCTCCCATGTCCTGCGATCGGCAGCAGCAGCACCCCCCTTTCTACCTCATTTTGTGTGCAATCAGCCACCGTCCGGCCGTCCAAACTTCAATTCTAGGTCGGTATTATACGTATACAACTCTTTTTCACCTTAATTCATCCTTACGGCGCGCTTATTAGTCGTTAAGATTGAGTTTTGATGATAACAGCTTGCTAGTAGATTCGTATACGTTTATTGTAGGGTCTGTAACGCGATGTTAATCCATTGTTTTTTATCGATTCTTGATTCCATGAGGTTCTAATTTTAGTCTAGTTTCCAGAAAGGTATAATACGTAATTTTTGGACGAGATTTGAATAGTTTTTATGATTTTATAAAATCGAGTGTCAAACATGATGCGGGACGACGGATTCTGGTCCGTCTTCCCGACATCATAACCTTTTTTCGACAAGTCTAAATTGGTTGGTTCCACTTCTGGAAGTTAATATTTTGAGTTAGGAACCAAAACCAATTGGAATAGTTTAATTTGGCTGTGTAATTAATTTTATAAAAATAAAACCATTTTGTTGCGCAGTTGAAATAGCTGCACATACCTTTCTGTGTTGGAAGAATTTTTATGATTTGTGTGTCCACTAGAAAAATATAATAAAATTTTTTTTATAAACTTAAGATATTTATGCAACACTGGTAAAAATTTAATAATTTAATTCCATGGTTTTCCTATGTAATAAAATACATCTTTGTATGCTAAAATCTGCATGTTATATTCGTTATTGATTGATAAGTTCGTTTAGGCTTAACCGGTGGCTGCCCTTCCTCACATCTTTCGGGGCTGTTATAATTGAAGTTCGTACTCCGTCATATTCTTAGGTATGTCACTTACAACATACTAAAATTTTATGGCCAATGGAGGTGTTTAGGTCGGTCAATCGATTTTAGTTCGAAAACTAGGGTTTATCGGGTGTAGGATTGGCAATTGTTGAGTTTGATGCGTTAAATGATCGGATGGCCGACCGAATCAGTTTGTACAGCCCTAGGGGGGGTTTAAGGGCTGTGGGAAAATTATATTTTTGATGCACGGAGCTGTTGTGGTTAGTGCTTCGTCAATTGAGTCGGCGGTGCGCGAATTTTCGTTTAAACGTTAAAGTAAGAGTTGTAAAAAGGAACCGTCAACCCTATCAACTTGGGTGACATAATCTTGATGAATGAAAAGATTTAAAATGGAATTTGATCCATTCGGGGCTGATTCGTTTAACAAATGGTTTTAAGGTTTATTTCGCGCGCATTCGACCCGATTTGATTATCGTTGGGCCTTAGGCCAAGTTGTTGGGCCTTGGGCCAAGTGTTGGGCCTTGGGCCAAGTTGTTGGGCCTTGGGCCAAGTGGTTGGGCCTTGGTCCAAAGTGTTGGGCCTTGGGCCAAAGTATTGGGCCTTGGGCCAAGTTGTTGGGCCTTGGGCCAAAGTGTTGGGCCTTGGGCCAAGTTGTTGGGCTTGAACGGCCCATTAGGCTAGAGTGTTCTTACAGTCTAGTTTAGTAACGCGTTGTGTTCAATTTACAGGCCCTTGCTTGTGATTGTGCACTTAGGGATTTCCTAGTTCATTGCAGGTGTTCGGTTGATTCAGGTGAGTTCATGATGCCCTTTTTACTCTTTTACGTTTTGGGCTAGCATACACACCGAAATACAATTTTAAACGATTTTACTCGTTACAACTATTTGGATGGTATTACATAGCCTTATTCATATTTGTGTATTTATGAAACTATTTGTGAACTATATTTTATGCCTTAGGATATTGCAGACTCGTTTATGGTCTTATATTCCTTAAGGTTATATACCTGAATATGGTCAAGACTCGATGATGTTAATAGGCTTGATAGTAATTGAATGCGAGTAGACCTTTTTACTTAGTTCATGTATTAGACTGATTAATATATATTACCTTATGGCCCATACGCTTACTTGTAATTTGGAATGTCTTGGGATGATATATATATATATATATATATATATATATATATATATATATATATATATATATGTATGTATGTATGAGTATGTGATACCTTATAGCCTACGGTTGTGTGATGATATTTAGTTCCTCGAGACTAAGAATGATGTGAGTAAGCTTATTGATGTGTGTATGCATGGTAATCACGGCCGGGTCAAATTTATTACTCGGGTTTTAAAATTACTTGTGGTCTAGGCTCGAGGTTGCTATTAGGCCTAGTATTAAACGATTTTTCCTGATGACACGTTTAAACTATTTTATATAGGCTTGCTAGTATATAGTTGGCCTTGGAATGTTATAGTATGTATGTGTGTATATATATATATATATATATAAATTATTGTTTGGCATATATTTGGCGATGTTGTAGTCGTTTCGACTACTGATGTGTGTATGCCTACTTTGTGTTTGCATGCACTGATGTTACGTGTTTGGGTTGTACGTGTGCTCGACCCTGATGTTATTATTTGGACGGTATTTATAGGGATATAAATATATGGATGTATATAGATGTCTAAGTACAAATACTTAGTGTTGATGATGGCCTAACTGTTCGTATCCCGTATTATATTTTAAACTCTTGGAATGTTTTATAATCCAGTTTTTATATTTAAACCCTTGGAATGTTTTATAATCTCGTTTTTATATTTAAACTCTTGGAATGTTTTATAATCCAGTTTTTATATTTAAACTCTTGGAATGTTTTATAATCTCGTTTTTATATTTAAACTCTTGGAATGTTTTATAATCCCGTTTTGATATTTAAACTCTTGAAATGTTTTTAAACGAATTTATATAGGCTTGCTAGATATGGTAGGCCTTGGGATGTTAAATATATATATATATATATATATATATATATATATATATATATATATATATGTATATACATTATTGCTTGGCCTATATTTAGCGATGTTGTAGTCGTTTCGACTACTGATGTTGTGTATGCCTACTTTGTGTTTGCATGCACTGATGTTACGTGTTTGGGTTGTACGTTTGCTTGACCCTGATGTTGAGCCGTGATCGGGTCAAATATATTACTTGGGGAAAACCCGGGGTGAGGAGGCCCGTATCACGTGCTTGGATGTATGAGTCGGGATCGGGTCAAATATATTACTTGGGGAAGACCCGGGGTGAGGAGGCCCGTATCTCGTGCTTGGATGTAAAAGCTGTGACCGAGTCAAATATATTACTCGGGTTTGACTCGTGGTGGAGAGGCTCGTGTCACATGCTTTGGTCTTACCGCGTCCGGATCAAATATATTACTCGAGTCTTGACTCGTGGTGGAGAGGCCCGTGTACGTGTGTTCGACGATGATTGTATTACTTGGTGAATTATATATAATTTATTTTATTTATACCTTCTCTATTGTTTATAACTATAGCTTTGAAATATAGTATGAATTATTGTTTATGAAAAGTTGAACTCACTCAGCTCAAGCTGACTTTGTGTGTATGTTAGATTGACTTTCAAGTTGAGTATTAGAGATTTCCGCTTGGACGTGCTAGAGACTACTCGGACGGTTGAAGGCACATCTAGTCGAAGAATTAATAACGCAAACTGTTTCCTTTAAACTATTACCACAAGTATTTAAATTTTGATTTTTGGGCAGTTTCCCTGGTTTTGGAATTTTGATGTTATCTATTCCGCTGTTTACTACTCTGAAACGATTTTAATGAGATGAAGATTTCAAATAAAACGAATATTTTATTTACAATTGATTTTGGACACCTGTACCCGTGTTTTGGGAATTTTAATACTTAAACTTTTCCGTTGTTATTTACTCTGAACTTGTTTTAAATACAAAGAATCGTTTGGTTTTAAATTTTTGTGAATTTGTGGATGTGATTACCAACTGTAGGATTCCCGGGATTCAGGGTCTTACAAGTTGGTATCAGAGCCATGGTTCGAGGGACCCGAGCATTCCCGAATGCTTGGACTCGAACTGTAAAAGAAAAGACTAGAAATGCCAACCGCGAGTAGCTGCACGTCAAGAGGTAATTTTAATTGTTTAGTCATTCTTATAAGTTTTAGAATTTCATTATGTTTATAATTGATTACGTGTTAGATTGTATGCTAATATGGTTAGGGGCAAGGGTGCTTAGGATGGGCGGGTAAAGTAAACAATTAATAACACCTGATCAACGTTATTAGCAGTTTACCGTTACCTACCATGTTCTAAACGCTACCTGTGCTTGACTATGTTAGGGTTCTATCTTTGTAGGGATAGGATATGGCTAATGCTCGTGTCATTAGCTTTAAAGTTCCTCTCATTCCTTAAATTCTCCCGTCCATTTCTTATCCTCTCGAAAGCTTTGCGTGTAATTGTTTAGCTGAGGCTTAGCATACTATCACTCTAGGTTTCCTTACTAATTGTTGAGCTTTATGCCTCGTTTCTGTTTGACTCAGGCGCTAGTAAAGGTTTTGTCCCTATCGTCCCCTTGTGTGATTAGATGATTAGGTTTCCTCTCCATCCGCATCTGTTCCTGTTGCAACGGGATTCGGGGACGAATCCCATTGTAAGGAGGGTGGACTTGTAACGCCCGTAAATTTCGTTAATCGGCTCGATCGTTTATAAATGTTTCTCAAAAAGCCGGGGTTTTATCTTTCTAATTTAGAGCCTTGTAATACGTTTTAAAAGTCCGTTTGTCCATCCTTTTTTCCCAAAACATTCCCTCTTACGGCTTAAAGTATTATACTAGTATGTAGCACCGGACATTTTCGTTTATCGGCATGCACTTTCGAACCGGCTTACTTCAGGGACCTCCTTGTCATACCCATAAGTGGGATTACTTAAGTTTTATTCAAGTGTCGCAATTTTCAACTTGGAAGGGCCAGAACGAAACATTTTATATTATAATCAAAACCTAAAACCCTAGCTCCCATGTCCTGCGATCGGCAGCAGCAGCACCCCCCTTTCCACCTCGTTTTGCGTGCAATCAGCCACCGTCCGGCCGTCCAAACTTCAATTCCAGGTCGGTATTATACGTATACAACTCTTTTTCACCTTAATTCATCCTTATGGCGCGCTTATTGGTCGTTAAGATTGAGTTTTGATGATAACAGCTTGCTGACAGATTCGTATACGTTTATTGTAGGGTCTGTAACGCAATGTTAATCCACTGTTTTTAACCGATTCTTGATTCCATGATGTTCTAATTTGAATCTAGTTTCCAGAAAGGTATAATACGTAATTTTTGGACGAGATTTGAATAGTTTTTATGATTTTATAAAATCGAGTGTCAAACAGTTACGACTCAATAAAATTTCATTGAATAAGTTTGGTGGAATCCACAACGGGGAATCAAACGTGTTCGGAAACAGAAGACCGAATTCCGTAACATATAATTATAAATTTTTTCCCTAAAGGGGCGTAATTGACATATTGAATTTCGGGGACGAAATTTCTTAACTGGGGGAGAATGTGACATTCGTGACAAAACCGGGTACACCTTAGTACTTACAAAATCGAATAAGCGTTTAACCGCTTATTGCGTAACGAACAAACGAATAACTGAACGGGTCTGGCTATGACCCCAATATCCCGGGGGGGCATCTATAAGTGATATACGTTTAATATAAGCCAACATATTAAGATCATGGCCTTAGTTCGATAGCAAAATAGTTAAACGAAAATATTCTCGTTTAACCACCCGCTATGAACTTAAACGCGAAAGATAGTTCCAAAACAAACATTGTATCATCCGTTAAGCCGAAAAAGATCTACCAAACACTTTTTGGGGATGTTTTAAGCGATCCCTGAAAATATTTTTGATTTTTACCACTAAATGGTATGTTTTTATAAATTTACACAAAAATGGCCAAAAAACGCTCGTTTTTGCGCAGTTTGTCGTACCCGATATATTTTTCGCGCCAAAAACCGAACACAAAATAAACTTGGACTCGGGATGTAACGTTAGGGCACGAAAAACGAGACGAGTGGGCCAAATTTGGGTCAAAAGGAGGCCTAAAAATTCCAGCCTGCCAAAGTGGAATTTCCACCACCTTATTCTTTCTTCACATTTAAGTAAGGTTAGAGATATTTTAACTTCATTTTCCAGAAAAATCTGGACATCCAAGTTCTGAACTTTCACATACATACAAAACCCTCAAGGTAAACTCATAATTTTAGGTCATTAGAACTTGATTTTTACATGTTTAATTACATAGAAACATAGTTTGATTATCAAAAATTACTTCTAACCATGTAAAAATCCTAAAACCTGTCCATAAATATGTTTTGATCATACACATGGTTAGGAACCTGATTTGATAAGTTTTTTTGGCCATAAACACGGATTAGAGGGTTTAAACTACGTTTTTATGGTTCAACAGTTCGGTTTAAAGCCTTGACCGAAACCCTAGCTTCCAAGGCTGTTATGTTCATGATATATGCTTGGTTTGTAATATAGGACCTGTACTTAGCTTATATAGAAGCACGAGAACCCAGAAATTGGATTAAGAGAGCGAAAACGGGCGAAAACCGCAAAGGTAATGCCGAAATGCTCGATTACGGGCTGTTTAGGTTAAGGTTATTATGTGCATATTTTTAGGTCATGAAAATTTTCAGGGACATCAGGAACCATATCATTGGTTCTCTGTCCAAATTTGGTAATTTTTCGACCATCCGAGAATATTTGGCGAATTTATTATCGAATAGGAACGTTTATTTGGGAAAAATACATAAAATGCTTGAAAAATTATGAAAATTTGTGGGAAACTAAGATTTGGTATATTATGATCACACATGAAATTTGGGGTCATTTAAAAAATCCTAAATATGTTTTGTGCATTCGCGCTAATTTGAATTTTCATGGTCGTTTTTGGCTCGAAAATGGGATTTGGCAGGATTGTTAACTTCTGGAATTGCTACATATTATTTTTGAGAGTGTTTTGATCACTCAGGAATTTTGGCGGATTTTTCAGAAATTATTTGGTATAAACGGATGATTTTCGGGCTAAATATAGCATATAAAATCATTTTTATAAATCAGTAAATAATTCCAGAAATATTTTTATAAAATTCTACATATTTTATTTGATAATTTTCTAAATTTTCATGATCTAATGATTAACGGATAATTAATTATGCAAATTTGAAGATTAAACAGATTTAATTTTGACGAAAAACGGCAAGTTCGTGATTAACGAACCTGTTGGGATATCAGAACATCAAAAATGATCAAGAAGCATATTTTCGGATTAATTATGTAAATATGAAATTTTTGTGAGAAATCCGGATAATTTGGGTAGATTGTGCGCGTTTTTCTCCAACTCAAACTGAATAAACGGAAAGAGCCCCGTAGCGAATCCAGACCCCTAATATGTGATCTTTCTTTATAACTTAATCTTTATCAACTAACACGTTTACCAAAGTTTACTTCCCCATAACTGTTTTCCAAACGCATAAACGAGCAACTTGGCCCAGCTGGTGAAACAGGGAAACTGATCCAAGTTCGATTATTAACATCAGACATTGAACAACATCACAATCTAAACCTACTGACACTTTCTGGATGTTACAGCCACACTCAAACTAGCAATACAACCCAGCTTAGTATAAAGATTATAATAATATTAAAATATTAATATTATTATAATATTAACTATAGGGACTAAGTGATAGCAAGGGAAACAGACCTCGAGCTGACCTTGCACTGAGTGCCTACAAAATCGTGAGTTTCATGACCCCACCATTTAAATTGTTTTACGAACTTTTGGGGCGAAAAGCATGTTTATATGCATTATCTATCTAAAAACGGTTCTGAAAGTAAAATACCTGAACCTTCATATATGAAAAGTCCCTACAAACATAATGATAAACTACGTGTTGATGAAAGGTGATTATCATCGTGATTGATATATTAAATGAGAATACTACGAATGGCAAAACATAATGAAATCATACGTGGCAACCTGTCTATACAAATACGCTATATGATGCTAAACACAACAAGTTGGGGAAATTACGTGGTCTGTAATGGCCATGGGGATAACGTGGTCTGTGATGATCATGGGACTGTAGTGGGCGGAAGGAGGGCCACAATAGTAATAACTAAAGTTGAGTATGTCCTATGAGCCAAGTTCTGCTGCAACTTATAAACTAAAGTTGAGTATGGCCTATGAGCCAAGTTCTGCTGCAACTTATTAAACAAACTAACTTGATTACGATATGAGTGTCAAGAAAATATTGTGATTATATATGTTGTGAGCGGAAAGGAGGCCACGGTGATTGGTGATACATGATAAATACTACATTTGTGTGATATATAAATATATATATATATCTGTGTATACACATTATGTGAATAGATATAGGAAATACTGTGTGTAGAAAATACTAATTATTTATGTATATACAGTGTAATGTTTAAGTTTACGTGGAACTATTGTGGGCGGAAGGGGGGCATCGTGGTTGAATTTACGGGAAACCGTTGTGGGCGGAAGGGGGAGCCACAATGGTTGATATTACGTGGAAAATGAAGGCACGTATTACGAACGAACAGTCACGATTTTATCGTAATTTCAAATTTTATTATAAACTTATTCAGAAACGTGAAGTAAAGTGCTTATGTGCTATCTGTTTGAGTTGTGATCGATGCTACGTAATCTGGTACAAGCATTTAAGTTAAAAGTGAAACAGTAGACTAACTAGTTTTGATTGTGACACCTAGTTTGTAAAAGAATTTAGAACAATGTAATCTATTGTAAATTAGTTAGTGATGTTTCTTTACGAACAATGTATTTGATACCAGTTGTATCTGTCACATTACCGTTTTACGCTTCTGCAAACCGCTTAACGGGGTGTGATAGAAGTTGGTATCACCACTGAGGCCCCCCTTCCTCCTACAACGGTTCCACATAAAATCAACCACCGTGGCTCCCCTTCCGCCCACATCGGTTCCTCGTAACATCAACCATTGTGGCCCCCCTTCCGCCCACAATGATTCCACGTAAACTCAAACATAACACAGTGTACACATGATAATTAGTATTTTCTACACATAGTATTTTCTAGGCCTATTCACATACACCAAACACTGTGGCTCCCCATCCGCCCATAATACGCATAATCACATTATTTTCTTAACATTCATGTAATAATCAAGTTAGTTTGTTTAGTTGCAGCAGAACATGGCTCATAGGCCATACTCAACTTTAGTTTATTAAGGTGCAGCAGAACTTGACTCATAGGCCAACTCAAATTTAGTTTATTATGTTGCAGCAGAACTTGGCTCATAGGCCATACTCAACTTTAGTTTATTAAGTTGCAGCAGAACTTGGCTCATAGGCCATACTCAACTTTATTTTATTAAGTTGCAGCAGAACTTGGCTCGTAGCCATACTCTACTTTAGTTTGGTACTATTGTGGTCCCTCTTCCCCCCACAATAGCCCCATGGTCATCACAGACCATGTTATTCACCCATGGCCGCTACAGACCACGTTATTCACCCATGGCCGCTACAGACCACCTTATTCACCCATGGCCGTTACAGATAACGTTATTCTTTAACGGTACACAACATATTTGTGTAATTTCATTATGTTTTGGTATTCGTACCATATTCACTTAATTTGTTATTCAAGAATACTATTCACTATTCATTCGCACGTAATCAGTCATTACATTTGTAGGGACTTTTTGTATGTAAATGTTCAGACAATTCATATCTTGAACCGTTTCCAAGTAGATAACGTATATAAATATGCTTTTAACCCCAAATAGTTCGTAAACAGTTTGAAAAGAGGTGTCATGAAACTCACCGTTTTGTAGGCACTTAGTGCGAGGTCAGCTCGGGATTCGTTTCCCTTGCTATTACTTAGTCCCTATAGTTAATATTATAATAATATTAATATTTTAATATTATTATAATCTTTATACTAAGCTGGGCTGTATAGCTAGTCTGGGTGTGGCTGTAACATCCAGAAAGTGTCAGTAGGTTTAGATTGTGATGTTGTTTAATGTCTAATGTTTAAAACCAAACTTGGCTCAGTTTTCCCGTTTCACCAGCTGGGCCAAGTTGTTCGATTATGCGTTCAGAAAACAGTTATGGGGATGTAAGCTTGGATAAACGTGTTGATAGATAAAATGATTAAGTTATAAAGAAAGATAACAAGCACATGTGTTGTAAAGTTGTGCACTATAATAAGTTAAGGTGAAATACTAATAATCCTCAGGAACGTTACAACAGTTTGAAATACCCCATTGGAAGGGGGGACAAACTACAATGGACCTCTTAACACATGTTCCTGAAACATCCCGAGAAAGAAATGCAAGATAAATGATAGTTTCCTGACTAATCCACTCTGAATGCTTTCATCCGATTGGTAACAACTATCCAAATGAAAAACTCGCCTTAACAAAATCTTAACCTTTGTGAGTTGTGTAGGACCCTTTAGATCTCTAATCGACCTGAACATGATCTGTAGGCCTCTAATAAACAATCAAACCAAATAAACTATTAAAACATTAGAGGAAAATGAGATCGGTAATTTCAAACCTTATACATTAACAGTCATCTAATATTATACAAGTGGTTATATAATACATTATACGAGCAAGAATATAACTTGACACCTTATTCAATTGAAAATGATGAGTTAACCCTAACATACGTGGAATTGTACAAAACATAGATTTTGGTGGAATCCACAACGGAGAATCAATCGTGTCTGAAACAGAAGAATGAATTCCGAAACAAAAAATTATAAACTTTTCCCCTAAAGGGGCGTAATTGGCATATGGAATTTCGGGGACGAAATTTCTTAACTGGGGGAGAATGTGCCATTCGTGACAAACCGAATACACCTAAGTACTTAGAAACTCGAATAAGCGTTTAACTGCTTATTGCGTAACGAACAAACGAATAACCGAACGGGTTTGGTTATGACCCGGATATCTTAGGGGGGGCATCTATAGGTGATATATGTCTATTATAGGCCAACATATTGATATTAAGGCCTTAGTATGGTAGCAAACTAGTTAAACGAAAACCTGCTTGTTTAACCACCCGCTATGGATTTAAACGCTAAAGATAGTTCTGAAACATGCATTGTATCATCCGTTAAGCCGAAAAAGATCTACCATACACTTACTGGAAATGTTTTAAGCAATACGTGAAAATATTTTTGATTTTTACGAAAAATAGTAGGTTTTTCTAAATTTACACAAAAATGGCCGAAAAACACTCATTTTCGCACTTTTTGTCGTACCCGATAAAATTTTCGCGCCAAAAACCGAACCCGAAATAAATTTGGACTTGGATTTCACGTTCATGCACACAAAACGAGGCAAATAGGCCAAAGTGGGGCCCAAAAGGAGTCCAACCACCAACTTGGACTTTCCACCCACTTATATAATTAACAATTCTTTCTTCATGTTTAAGAATGTGAACTAGATATTTTTTCATGAGAATACAGACTTTACACCAGCTGCTACTGCTCTTCAAACTCTCCATCAAAAACCCTATGGTGACAAACCAGTTTGATCCATTTTAAGCTTGTTTAAACATGGTTTTTGCATAAGTATGGAAGTTTGATGATCAAAAATCACTCCTAACCATGCAAAAACCCTAAAAAATGTCCAAAAACATTTTTTAATCCTACACATGCTTAACAACCTGGTTTGATAGTTTTTGGCCATAAACACGGATTAAAGGGTTTAAACGACGTTTTTACGGTTCAAAAGTTTGGTTTAAAGCCCTAACTTAAACCCTAAGTTTCAAGGAAGTTATGTCGATGATACATGCTTGGTTTGTGATATAGGACCTGTACCTAGCTTATATAGAAGCACAAGAACCCGGAAATTGGATTAAGAGAGCGAAAACGAACCAAAACCGCAAAGGTAATACCGATTTACTCGATTATAGGGCTGTTTAGGATGCGATTGTGATGTACATATTTTTAGGCTATAAAATTTTGCAGGGACATCAGGGACCATAAGAATGAGTCCCTGTCCAAATTTGGTAATTTTTCGACCATCCGAGAATATTTGGCGAATTTCTTACCGAATTGGGACGTTTATTTGAGAAAGCATAGTTAAAATTCTTGAAAAATTATGAAATTTTGTGGGTAACTCATATTTGATATATTATGATCACATATAAAATTTGGGGTCATTTGGAAAACCCTAGGTATGTCTTGTGTATTTGCGTTCATTCGGATTTTCATAGTCATTTTCGGCTCGAAAATGATGTTTAGCAAGATTGTTAGATTCTCGAATTGCTACAGGCTATTTTTGGAAGTGATTTGGTCACTCTAAAATTTTGGCGAATTTTTCGGAAATCATTTGGTATAAACGGATGATTTTCGTGCTAATTATAGCACATAAAATGATTTTTTTTTAAATTTATAAATCAGTAAATAATTCCAGAAATATTTTTATAAAAGTATACATATTTTATTTGATAAGTGTCTAAATTTTCAAGATCTAATGATTAACGGAAAATTAATTGTGCTAATTTGAAGATTAAACAAGTTTAAGTCTGACGAAAACCGGCAAGTTCGTGATTAACAAACTTGTTAGAATATCGGAACATCAAGAGTGATCAAAAAGCATATTTTCGGATTAATTATGTAAAAACATGTTTTGCGGGTTTTTCTCCAAATCAAACTAAATAAACGGAAACGAACCTCGTAGCGAATCCAGACCCCTAATATGTGATATTTCTTTATAACCTAATCATTTTATCAACCAACACGTTTACCCAAGTTTACTTCCCCATAACTGTTTTCCAAACGCATACACGAGCAACATGGCCCAGCTGGTGAAATGGGGAAACTAAGCCAAGTTTGATTTTAAAGATCAGACATTGAACAACATCACAATCTAAACCTACTGACACTTTCTGGGTGTTAGAGCCACACCCGGACTAGCTTTACAGCCCAGCTTAGTATAAAGATTATAATAATATTAAAATATTAATATTATTATAATATTAACTATAGGGACTAAGTGATAGCAAGAGAAACGGACCTTGAGCTGACCTCGCATTGAGTGCCTACAAAACCGTGAGTTTCATGACCCCTCGTTTCAAAATGTTTACGAACTTTTTGGGGTGAAAAGCATATTTATATACGTTATCTACCAGGAAACGGTTCATGATGTGAATTGTCTGAACATTTACATACAAAAAGTCCCTATAAACATAATGAAATTACACGTGACAACACGTTTATACAAATATGCTGTGTACTGTTAAACGTTACAAGATGGGTGAATAATGTGGTATGTAATGGCCATGGGTGAATAACGTGGTCTGTAAAGACAATGGGTGAATAACGTGGTCTGTAACGGCCATAGGGAATAACGTGGTCTGTGATGACCATGGGGCTATTGTAAGGCCCCGAACTCCGGGAACCCCATAGTTGGTATTCATTCAAAACACTCGTAAAAATAATTAAACTTAAAAACAATTCTTTGCATTAAAATAACATCACAGAGTATAATTCGGCGGAAAACGTAAATAAATGAATGAGTTCCCAAAACCCGGGAATTTAATCCCCAAAACCAAAATTAAGTATAACTTTTATAAGTCTTTTGAGATAAAATGTTCATAAACAATTCTTCATTCCAGTATGCCCTTCACCGTCCAAGTAGCTCCGTGCACGTCCAAGCGATAAGGCATCCTCTTCCTAACCTGAAATCTCACACTAACATGCACACAAAGTCAGCTTAAGCTGAGTGAGTTCAAGTTTTAAATAAGTAGCAAAAGTCTTAATAATCATTCCAACGGTTTTAAAACAGCAAATGGAAGTACATCGGTTAGGTCACCACATTCAATAAATAGTCATTCTTATGTATAAGCATCTCTATACGTGCATTCCTATATATATCAATATATATATATATATATATATATATATATATATATATATATATATATATATATAACATTCAATAATAACATTCAGGGTCGAGAAAACGTACAACCCAAACACGTAACATTCGGCGCATGCAAACACAAAGGAGGCATTCGCAACATTCAGTTGTCGAGACGACTACAACATTCGCCAAATATTGGCCATTCTAAATATATATAAATATATATACATACACACATTCTATAACATTCCAAGGCCTATCAATACTAGCAAGCCTATGTAAAACCATTTAAAACATTTCATCAAGTGAGAAAACACTTAAGTGTGCATGCTAGCCCAAAACTTAAAAAGAGTTAAACGGGGCATCAAAAACTCACCTGAAATCAATCGAACACCTGCAATGAGCTAGGAAATCCCTAAGTGCACAATCACAAGCAAGGGCCTGTAAGGTATACACAACGTGTTACTAAGCTAGACCGTAAGAACACTCTTGCCTAATGGGCCGTTCAAGCCCAACAACTTGGCCCAAGGCCCAACACTTGGCCCAAGGCCCAACAACTTTCAATTAACCTGTCAGGACCATCTATCGGGTGCAAACTTAGCAAAGGTTTGACAAGAACACACCGACTTAATTACTCAAAGACCGATTGAGTATCCCGGCGGAATCAGGATATTTAATGATTGAGAATGAAAGCTTGTGGAGAATTATCAAACACAAAACAATAAATGATAATCGGTAAAGACTATTTCAACGACAAAGATTCACTATATTAAATGATACGTCAATGATACAGTGAATGGAATGTCTAGGGTTTTGTGTGACGGCGGCTTTTGATATTCGTCTGCAAAGATTGTCAGTATGCGTGCCAAAAAACCCGTGCCCTAGTCGTACCCTAGGATGTCTATATATAGACCCTAACATTCCATGTATACGTCCTAGACATTACATAATGAAAGATAAACCTAATACAAGTGTTTCAGACCTCGAGCAAGGTATATACCTTGCTCGAGCAAGCTTCCTATACAAGGTGTGCTCGGAGAGTGTCCTCGAGCATACTTTACTTAGAATATATTCTCTTTCGGAGAATACATATTCTCTTCGAGTAAGCTTCATTCCTCTTGACCTGTTCAAACTTTGCTCGAATAAGTCCATCGAGCAAGCTCATTCTTCTTGATGTCTTCAGCTTTACTTATTTAGCAATCTTTATCATCCTCGGATGTAAATCTTGCTCAGTAACTGAACTGTGCTCGAAGTCTTTGCTTTGATTCATGTGACATCCTCTTATTTCATCCATGCTCGTCCCCATGTGCTCGATCATCCTGTGCTCGTAACACTTGGCTGGAACTTGTATGATCAAGCTGTTTGCTCGATTGGCAATCCATGCTCGATAAAAGAATACCCTTGCTCGTTGAAGTGTAGCTTGCTCGAAGCCTTCAACACTTAGAAGAATCAACCATTTAAGATTCAGAACCTTGCTCGAAGTAGTAAAAACTATGCTCGATCGTCTGGGCTTGCTCGTATTCCTTACTTAGCCGTTTCGGAGGAGGTTGAGACGATTCCAATCTTCCTTATTAAGAAATCCGACCCAACAATCTCCCCCTAGATTGGAACAAGCTCAGATGCACCAAAACATACCTGCATAGAGTTACAAATGTATCAGTTTTCTAGATAAATCATTTAAGAACGTGTCATTTCATTACATAATTGGAATTTTTGCCACATAGGCATTTCACACTAAATTTTTACAACTCAAACAAAATTTAAAGATAAACAGAATTAAAAATCAATCATCCATTAGCTCCATTCTGTTATCTTCTTCCTCTGTTCTTGGCTTCAGCCTTTTCTTTTAGTTTCTTTACATATGCAGCTCTTTGCTTCAGCATGTCAAGTTCAGAGGAGTCAGAGGCATCACTTGGTAATCTTGCATCAATCAAATCTTGTAAATCTTGTGGATGCATATAATGCAGATCACCATCCTCCCTTATGACTGCAATAGGTATCCCTGACTCATTTCTCAAAGTGGTCGAATCATCATTTTGATTGTACGTTATGTATGTGATTCTTCCAAATTGTTGCACTCTTGAGTTGGGTTCCTTCATCACTTCTCTCGTAGCCAAGCACTCTTTTAAGGTCCTCCTTTTCTGATAAGAGCTGCTTGCTAGAGTTCTTTGTTTCTTTGATTTAGTGAGGGAAAGCTCGGATATGTGAACTTCACTTATTCTCTTCCTCCTCTTCTCTTTTTCTGCTTGGCTCCTGATCTCTCTCTTCCTTTGCTGCAGAAATGGGAATCCCTTTTCTGCTTGATCCTTTAAAAACTTTGAGAGATCATTCCTCAGTTGACCAGATGCTTGACTTCTTACTTGATTGTCATATAAATTCAGCTCAGCCATCTTGGTCAGTTGTTCTTCTGAAAAGTTTCTCAAATCATCTCTGAAGATGATGAGATGTTCTGCTTCATCTTCAGTCACAACCCTCAAGGTCTTCGATCTTCTGTCAAAATAGAGATGTGTGGGCTAATTCAAGTTTCTTGGCTGCACAGGCCTCACACTCTCTGACCAATGGGTTCTGCTTGAGCCCCCCATTTCAACTTTCTTAATCTTATCAAGACCCTCTTCAACATACCATCTCTTTATTGTATCTTCAGTTTGCATTAACAGTCTTGACATTTTTACTCCCTTTTTGTGGAGGGCATTCATCATTTCTACTTGAACTTCTTGTTCTGCCTTCCTTCTGTCTTCCTCTAGTTTCCTCTGTGTTTCAAGATACATCCTCTGCTTTCTGTGGTATATTTCCGTTAGCTCAGCAAGAGGCATGTTCTGAAACTGTTCTTCTGATATCCCTTTCTCCATCACAATTTTCTTTAACATTTCCATCCTTTGAGGGTCCTCAAACCACCTCTTTGCTTCTTTATCTTCCTTTTCTTTTTCCTCCCTTTCCTTCTACAATCTTATTTTTAACTCCTGCTCTTTTTCAAACTTTTCTCGACTTTCTTGATCTTTGTGAGAGTCTTTAATTTGTTGAATTCTTCTTTTCAGTTCTTCAGGAGAGAGATTTATCAAGAAGTTGTAGCTGTAGCCATACAACTGAAAGAATTTGATATCTTTGTGTTTTGACTTTAAGGACTCATATTCTTCTTCATCTTTTTGTTTCCTTTCAGTCCTTTTCCTGCTACTGTCTGATTCTTTGAATTCTTTTTCTTTCTCTTTCTTCCTTTCAGACACCTTTCTCACAGTCAGATAGATTCTCCATGAGAGCCCTTTTGTACAAACTATTAATCTTGTCAAATGGTAGTAAGTTCAAGAAAGCAGGCTTGTGACCAGCCTTTATCAAAACTTCCCTTTTACCTTTCCTAACTCTCCAACCATCACCTTCTTTTACCACATCCTCTTTTGATAGTCTTTGAATATACAGAGGATCATAACCCAAACTGATCAAATATTCAACATCTTCATTTGTCTTTTCAGCTCCCTTCAGTTCTTCTTCATTTTCACTTTCACCATCCAAGTCCACCACTTCTTCAAGATTATGAAGAGCCTCAATCATTGGTTCATCATTTTGTTTGGATTGAGCTCTACTTCTTTCTTCTAGCTTGTCTCTCCTCAACCTGTATACCATCTTCTTTACTGAATTTTGTCTCTTAGACTCTGGTGTCTCAATTTCAGATGAAGGTTTTCTTTTTAGTTGTATTTCCTCTGGTTCTTCTAGGATTATTTCTTCATCAACAGACTCAGATTCGTCATTTTCATTTTCAACTGTGTGTGTGTCAACAGGTCTTTCAGTAACTTCTTCAATAATGGGCTCATTTAAGTCATTTTGTTCTTTCAATTTATGTTCCCTTTCTCTGCCCATATTGATGTAATCCTGTTGTGCTTTCTTTGCTGCCTTTACAATGTCTGGGTGATGTTTTTCTGGGTTGTTCAGTATGAGCGTTATATCTTTCATTATCATCAGTTTGACCATTGTAAATGCTGAAACCTCAACTGTTTCATCTTCTTCATTTGTTACAGGACCCAGTCCCAGTTTATCTTCATTCACTTCAAGCTCTTCAGGCTCAGTGATCAAAGGCTCTGCAGCCTTTTCTTGTTCAGGTTCTTGTTGATCAACATTCAAATTTTCTTTCAGTGCATCAATTGTAGCCTTGATTGCTTCATCAGTTTCTCTTAATCTCCTCTGTTCTTCATCCTTCCTCTCTTTCATATCAATCAGAGCATCTATTACTTCTTGAGGGATTTCCTCCTCTTCTTCCACTCTTTCTTCCATTTTAAGGGCGTCCAACTCTTCATTCATTAGATTAATTGCAGTTTTCACAGATTCAGCTTCAGCCATGTCTTTATCAATAAAATCTTCCTTAAACAATAGATCATCAAACTGAACTGCATGCTTGGGTAAAGGATGTAAGTCATCATCTGTGTGGGCAATCCCTTTTCCCTTTTCTTTCCTCTTCAACTTTTCCTTTTCAGATTCATCTTCTCCAGTTTTCTCCCCCTCAACTTCTGACTCATCATTATAGATCTGATTGATCATGTTCAGTGCATCAGATGGTCCAACCTCCTCTTCAACATCAAGATTCTCCCCCAGTTTTGGTGCATCTGAGGTCTTCTCAACCTCAGACTGCCACTCAAGAGTTTGAATTTTCAATAAAGCCTCCTTCAGTGCAGCTTCCAGAGCTGAGTTCTTTGCAGCCAAAATGGCATTCTTCTCTCTTAGCAGTATGTTCTCAAACTCCAGTTTGGCATTTTCACACACAACATCATAAAGGTTTGGACTTGATTGTGGGGTTTCAGCAGTAGGTTTTGGAGCTGGTTCAGAGAATGGTTGAGATTCTGCGGTTTCAGGGGATGGAAGTTTGTATGGTTCTGGGATTTGGGTTGGGAGAGTAGGTTCAGTTTGTTGATGGATAGGTATGTATTGTTCAGTTGGCTCAATTGTGACAGGTGAAGAACGAATCTTAGCATTATCAGTTGGCTCATGAGCTTCTTGTCCAATTTCATACACATACTCTCCAATTACAACCTGTGCATCAGCAGCATTGTCAATAACCATCGCATCTCCTCCATCGGCACCATCATCATCCTCATTATCATTGTCATCACCATCATCAACTTCCTCATCACTGTTTCCAGGAGTCCTTGGTACAGCAATGGCACCCAGTGCAGGTACGAGTAACCATGGGAGTACATCCTAGTCATCATTCTCAATGAAGTTACTCTGAGCATCCTTCATATGTTTGCATATGTTTGAGTCCTGCAACTTCAAAATCTGCCCTGTCCTTTGAATGTCTGGTAAGGCTCTGTTTATTAAGATTTGAAGAAACCTTGGATACATCAGAAAACGTTGAGTAACATTCTTCTCTGCATTTGAGATCATCCCTTGAAAAATAAGTCTTGAAATATTAAAAGGTTGCTGGTTAAGAATGGCGACTGTGAGAGTCCCAAGCTCTCTGCTCAACAACGTCCAAGTCCCTCTCCGAGGAGATAAGGACTAGATTACGTGATGAATCAAAAATCTGTAGATTAATGGAAAACTTCCCTTTTGGAACTGTCCTTCCTTAACGCCTCCCTGATAGCCCATAGTATCTTGAAAAACTCTCAGTAACCTTGGGGCTGAGTAGGACGGCTGATCCTCAAAATTGTCATTAAGTTCCAGTGCAGCTCTGATTGAGGCTTCTGTTATCTCAATGTCATGATTTAGTATTGATGCCTCAATTCTTTCCCCATTGACGTCATTGACATGTGTTGCGGAACCCCAAAAATCCGAAATATGATTTCTGTATATTGTGGGGTCGGTAGTTAAAGCCACCCTTAGATTGGAGTTTCTCAAAAAGTTAATAATTGGCTCCAACTCACGGTTGTTATCATCTATCTCCAACCGAGCACACATATTATGCCATTTTTCAAATTTGAAGGCCATCAGTTCTGCAAGAACAAGAAGAGTTGTCAGTACACAAAGTTGCAGAACTAATCTATGAGAAAAGATAGATGATGAATGGCGTCTTCAATTAACCTGTTCCGTAGTAATATGCGTACCTGCAAAACAAGTAAACAGTTAGTCAAGTTATTCAATTGGAAACCCTAATTTCAAAATCGGTGCGACGATTATCAAACAACGATGTCTTACCGAAGTCGAAACAGAGCTAATGGCGCTAATCAAAGAGAAATTAACGAATAATAGAACAGCGAGCAAGGGGAAGATAGCACGAGCAAGAGGGCGTTCGTTTAGGTTTAATTAGAGAGTAATGTGAGAAAAACTTTCTAAGTCCCCTTTTTATACCTAACGATTTGGTGGTACAGTACCTTGGTTTGTCGTCTAGCACACAACAGTTGTCATTTAATTTCAAATTTACATGTACCTCCCTTGCTCGAGTATATAGCCAAAATAAAAACTTGCTCCCCCTGTACACAAGGACATGGTACAATGCTTGCTCGAGCATACTTAGAAATATATCATACCAATTTCTTATGCTCGAGTGCGTGTGCTCGAAAGCCTTAAAATCTTTCCTAATCCCGCACTCGAGCACAGAAATTGGTACCCTAGTGTGCTCGAAAATTTTGTAGCAATAAAATCATCTTTACTCATCTCGAAATTTTAACTCAATCATTTCTACACGCTCACTAAGACACCGAGCACAGACCTTGCTCGAAACACTTAGATGTTTCCTATCATTCAGTTGTCGTGCTCGAAACACTTAGTTACTCATGTAATCATGCTCGAAGATACATAGTAAAATACAAAGTATATCTTCATGCTCGAAGATCAAAGATAACAAAACACATCAAAAACAAGCTCGAAGTACAATCTAATTCCTAGATCATACTCGAAAATACTTAGAACAAACACAGATAACAGTGGTGAAATCAAAATCATTTGCCTAGAAGTTAAGACAAAAATCACACTCAAACTTTGCAATAATTACGATTACAAGTTAATGAAATCATTCCGTTGGCTCAAGCTTGGGTTTGAGGTGAACAAGAGATCAAAATCCAGTTCAAAAGTTATGTCAATTCATTGGAAAGATCTCAACATGAGATCAGATTGTCCAATCACTGTCACACCACTTCATTCTCAACCGTATTATGAGTTAAGTCAGGCTGACACTAGGTGTAGGTTCTTAGCATGATTCTTATGAATTTTTGTGATATTCTTAAGGTTTAATTAGTTGCTTGAGTTAGAATGGTCACACTTTAGACTTTAGTTGTTCCTTATCTCTTCTCAAAGCTTATTTAGCTTTCTCCGAATCACCCCGAATTGACTTCAACCCCCTGATGCATTGGTCAAAAATAAGTTTTATTTGTCCGAGCAGTTATTTAATAATAACATACATAGATATCAGACCATAAGGTTGAACGTTGGACTTACAAGCCATCCGGACTTACATGCCTTTCATTCAGAGTGTTTAGGACTTATTTGAATGTCCCATTCTTGTAGTTCTGTTAGTGCCCCTTAAGGTCATGATATATTTATTTATCATTAATGATTTTTGAAGCATATTTCATTTTCTTTTTCACTCTTTTTCATTTGCTTCATTTTCTTTTTATGAACTTTCATATATATATATATATATATATATATATATATATATATATATATATATATATATATATATATATATATATATATATAGCTATTTAGTAGCTGCTCATAATTTGATAAACTGTTTTTGGTAGACCAAAATATCAACAGGCTCGTGTATGATTGGATAATTGCCTTTCTGCCTATCATTCGGAGAGATGTGCAAGGAAACATACCTTAGTTTTTAAATGAATCACCACATCAAACTTAGCATGATTGTAGTATTTGTATCACATAGTTCACTGCACTCATGAGAAGAAGCTACACAAATTGTCAGTTTACAAAATAGAAACCTTTTAAGCCTATAATCCATGAGTTAGGTGATTAGACAATATACTATCATTTCCCACATTAGTTGGATTCAATCTCCACCTGAATAACAATATTCATTTATGAATATGAACTTGGATAATATTATCATCTCTCATGTTTGATCACCAAAACAGTGTTGCTTATCATAAAACATGTTACATTTTCAAAATCATTTATTTGATAGGTCATTTTTAAGGTTAGATTCTGAAATTATTATAGTCTTGTAGTCACATTTGACAAGCAGACACTTCACAAGTGTCACACACATAATACTCACATCACACATTACAATCAGCAAAGCACACAATACAGTGGAGCATGCTTAGAAATCCATCGAGCATACTCGGAAGTCTGTAGCAACCTTAAGATGTATCATTACAGAGTTTGTGCTCGACAGAGTTGCACATTGTGCTCGAGCAAGAAACTTGTGCTATGAATACTTAGAAAGTTTTCCATAGTACATGTCCATGCTCGAACATCAAAACATATCATTTATGCTCGAAATATGGTTTGTTTGTGCTCGAAGAACAACATACACCATAAGTACAGAACCATGCTCGGAATACTTAGAAAAGTTTTCCAAAGCAAGTCTGTGCTCGAGCAACTGAGCAACTGACATCTGTGCTCGAATGAGTTAGAATTGTCTTTGAGAAGCCTATGCTTGTGCTCGAAGAGCAATAAGCACAACATCGAGCACAGATTCATGCTCGAAGTACTTAGAATCATAAAAATTTATCATGCAAGCACAGATCAAAGTACTAACAGCTGTAAATATCAGATTTAACAGAAATTTGACATACACACATTCACAAACATGATTATGACACCCAGAACAATCACACACATGATGAAGGCAAACAGAAAATTCAGATTAGCACAACTATCAATCATGCAAACATTCACAGTGAGAAACATGGATCATCAGTAAGCACCTCACTTAAGCACACATCCTAAATCATACTTCATCAGCATTAATCATTCCTAAACATTTTAACAGAAAATGAAATCTGGTCTTATCTAAAGGTTTGGTGAACAAATCAGCCAAATTATCAGATGTATCTACCCTCTTCATTTCTATAAGCCCTTTTTCCTGACAATCCCTAATGACATGATGTCTAATTTCAATGTGCTTAGTTTTAGAATGTTGAACTGGATTCTTAACAATGAACATAGCAGCCGTGTTATCAATTAAAATAGGTGTGAGTAAGAAATTCAAACCATAATCCTGCAGTTGGTTTTGAATCCACAGAACCTGTGCACAGCAGGCAGATCAGCAATGTACTCCACTTCAGCAGTAGAGATTGACACTGTGGTTTGCTTCTTGCATTGCCATGACACCAATCTGTTTCCAAGAAACTGACATCCTCCTGAGGTTGATTTTCGACTCATGTTGCATCCATCATATCACTATCAGTGTAAGCCATCAAATCAAAGGAAGAGTTCTTTGGATACCAAATTCCCAGGTTTGGTTTTCCTCTCAAGTATCTGAATATTCTTTTCACCACTAGCATATGTGACACCTTTGGATTAGCTTGAAACCTTGCACAAACACACACAACAAACATAATATCTGGCCTAGATGCTATAAGATACATCAATGATCCTATCTTGGCCCTATATTCATGCTGAACAACTGGCTCCCCCTTTTCATCAGGTACCATTTTCTCATGTGTGTCCATTGGTGTTGATACTGTCTTGAAGTCTTGACACTTGAACTTGGTGAGAATCTCTTGAACATATTTTGATTGATTAATGAAAATTCCATCTGGCTTCTGTTGCACTTGCAATCCAAGGAAGAAATTCATTTCTCCCATTGAACTCATTTGGTATTTGGACTTCATCACTTGCTCAAATTCTTTGAACATTTGTTCATTTGTTGACCCAAAAATGATATCATCCACATATACTTGCAGCAGCAGCAGATCCTTTCCTCTCCTTTTGTAAAACAAAGTCTTGTATATGGCTCCTTTACAAAAACCATGTTCTAACAGATGGTTTGACAGCTCATCATACCAGGCTCTTGGTGCCTGATGTAATCCATACAATGCCTTGCTAAGCTTGTAGACTTTGTTTGGATGAAGTGGATCTTCAAATCCAGGAGGTTGAGTGACATACACTTCTTCATCTATCTTTCTATTCAGATATGCAGATTTTACATCAAGCTGATAGACTTTAATGTTCATTGATGCTGCATATGCCAGAAAAATCCTAATAGCCTCTAGTCTTGCAACAGGAGCAAATACCTCTTCAAAATCTACTCCTTCTTCTTGTAAACATCCTAGAGCTACCAATCTAGCTTTGTTCTTTATCACTATCCCCCTTTCATCCTTCTTGTTTTTGAAGACCCATTTTGTACCAATTGCATACCTTCCTCTGGGATTGTCCACCAAGTCCCATACATGTAAGTCTCTAAACTGAGCTAATTCCTCCTGCATAGCTTCCACCTAGCTATTGTCCTTCAAATCTTGATTGATGTTCGTTGGTTCAACTTGGGATAGGAAACAGGCATACAGGCAGATATTTGCTTTATCAGATGCACTTTTGGTAACTCTTTCATGTAGATCTCCAATAATGTTCTCTGCAGGATGATTTCTTTCATTTGAGGTACTTTGTACAACTGGAGGTACACACACTTCTGCTTCTAGATTTGAAAAATTTAACTCAACAGATTCATCTTCAGATGTGACTTGAGTCTCAGTAGAAGTTTGAACAAGATTGAGTTCTGATGTAGATGCCTCATTTCCTCCTAGCTGCAATGAGTCAAACAGGGATTGTAACTGACACATTTCTTCAGTTTGAGAAGGTTATTGACTTTGGATGGGTTCACTTTCAATAACACTTGGACCTTCATTTGAGATTTCAACTTCAGCCTCTTTTCCAACTCTCTTTAGATCATCTTCTCCTTGGATAGTACCTCCAAAGGTAAATCCATTTCCTTCAGACGCAACTGAGGTCCATAGTTTTTCCAGATCAACTTGCTTTGCTTTTCCTTTTTCTTCAAAGCTGGGTCTGTACATACTATCATCCATATCTTCACGGTAGATTTTAAATGATTTGATCATTTTCTCAAGATCAAATAACCATTTAGGACCATCAGTATTGTTGAACTGGTTTTCATTGAAGATAATGTCAGACGATTCAATCACCACCCTGTGCTCTTTCACATAACTCTATAAGCTTTTGAGTGAGATGAGTAGCCCACAAAGAAACATTCCAGTGATTTGGACTGGAATTTATTCAAGTAATCCTTTGTGTTCAAGAGTGAGCATTTGCATCCAAAAGGCTTCAAGAACTTCACATAAGGTTTTCTCTTGTGGAGAATTTCATATGGTGTCTTGTTTTGAGCCTTGTTAAGTAGAACCCTGTTCTGCACATAACATGCAATGTTTATTGCTTCTGCCCAGAAAGTAACAAGCAGGTTGGCATCAGCAATCATGGTCCTTGCAGCTTCAATTAAAGTTCTATTTCTCCTTTCTGCAACACCATTTTGTTCAGGGGTTCTAGGAGCACTATACTGCTGGAAAATACCCTTAGAAGTGCAGAATTCACTCATAGTCTCATTCTTGAATTCTAACCCATTATCACTTCTAATCACTTTCACTCTCTTCTCAAGTTGATTTTCCATCTTCAAAACATAAGCCTTGAGTAACTCTGGAGTCTCATCCTTGCTTCCCATGAAAAGACCCATGTAAACCTTGAAAAATCATCAGTTATTACTAGGCAGTATCTCTTCTTTCCAACACTTGGAACACTCACTGGACCAAACAAGTCCATGTGAAGTAGTTCCAAAACCTCATCAATTGTGTTCAGCAGTTTGCTCTTGTGTGAGAATTTGTGTTGTTTTCCTTTAAGGCAAGATGTGCATTTGTCTTCCAGCTTGAACTCTCTTGTGGGAAGACCAACAACATGATCACCTTTCACTAGCTTGTTCATGTTTTTCAAATTTACATGACACATCTTCCTATGCCATAAAACAGATTCATTCTCAATCGCCTTTGATACAAAGCATGAACCACCTCTTGAAGTTGCAGTATTCATTCTCAGTTTATAGAGATTGCCATTTCTTGGAGCCATCACCATAATCATTTCTGTTGGTATCACAAACTCTGGCTTCAAAATCAGGCAATGTTCATCATTAAAGGAAACCTTATATCCTTTGTCACAAACTTGAGAAATGCTCAGCAGATTGTACTGTAGTCCTTCAACATGTAGAACATTCACAAAGGATACTTTGCCATTCGTGAGTGTTCCCTTGCCAACAATTTTTCCTCCGTTTTCATCACTCCCAAATGCAACTGGTCCCTCATACTTCTTCACATAATCTATTAATGCAGACTTGTCACATGTCATGTGCCTTGAACATCCACTGTCCGTATACCATAAATCATTTTTGCTCATGGACTGATCCTGCACACACACAAAAGAAATCAGTTTGATTCTGAGTTACAAACTCCATCAGTTTGTAATTCAGAGAAAGTGGAGGATGTATCAGAAGTTTGAATTGGAACTGGTGGTGGATCTTCATACACAACTTCACACTCATCATCAGTGTCTAATTCTGATCCAATGTGCACTGCAGACACTGTAAAGCTTCCATCACCTTATCCTTCCCACCGTCTACTTCCTTCTTTACTTTCCACTGAAATCCACTTGGTTCAAATCCTTGTTTTAACAGAAACTTCTCATCACCATTAAGAACACCTGATCTCTTCTTAGCCTTTTCTTCATTTGGAGATCTTTTGTTCTTGTCTGCTGTTTTCAGGATTCTATCATCTTCTTTAAGCTTCAAATTTGTTTGAGTCTTTGGTCCAACACAGACTGATAGTTCTTCTCTTCAGATGGATTTTTTATTCCCTTCAAGTATCTCTCATACATTTCTTTGTAGCTTTTCATATCATAGCCACTAACCACATCTGGAATTTCAAAACTATCCTCAAGAATCCAGCAAGAGTCAGTGTGATGCCCATATGCATCACACATTTTGTGCATAACACTTTAGCAAAGTTTCCCAAATCCTCAAGAAGTTTCTTGTCCTTGATCTTGTCACTTGGTTTAGGAAATTCAAACCCTAAAGATGTTTTTGAGTACAAAGTGTTGGAAAAGTCCATCTTGATTGGCTTGCTGAGATCAATTGGTTGGGAACATTTTTCTTTAACAAAAACAATCTTCTTCAGCTTAGATGGCAATTGTGAAGAACTTTCCTCTTGTTCTTTTGAACATCTTCTTCTTGGTGCATAGTCCACATCACCCACATCAAATAATTCATGATTAGAGAAAACTGGGTAGATAGGTGGACGACTTTGATCATAAGAGAATTTGCTTTGTGTTTCTGTTCTCTTCTTGATGGCTGGTGGTGATCTAGCACATATACCAAATGGAACATGCTCTCTTCTCATTTTCTCATGATGCTCTCTCACCTTTGATGTCATAGGTGGCAAAGGAGGAATTTTGTCACCTTTCTTCTTCTTTGCTCCTTTCTTCTTCTTCCTCTTTGATGACTGAGAGCTTCCACCGCTACAATTGCTTTCTTCACTGGAGTATTCACTCCACTTCTTTTTCTCTCCTTGAAGCTGTTCATCCACCACAGTTTCTTGCTTGTCAACCTTTTTCATTACAAATTCTCCATTCTGATCTACCATCACATCATCATATTGCTTGATAAATTATGGCTTATCATCAAACACATTTTTGAACTGTTTGAGATACTCATTTCTACTCTCTTTATCAACTTTCAATGGGTAACTATCACAGAACGGGGGTAGAACCTTCTTATACTTCTCTTCTTCAGTCATCTTTTCAACATGCCCAACAATGTTTCCAGTAGAGACTAGGTTTTTTAAAAACTCAATTTCAATCAACAAATCAGCATTCTTGAGTTCTCTTCAGCAAACATCTTCTTCAGTCCTTCTATCTCAATTCTCATTCTGGATTGAGCTTGATATGCTACCATGCAATCATCCTCCAAACCTTTGATTTGACTTTCATATGTAGCCTCACTTTCAGCATACACATTTAGAAAGACATCCTTCCTACCACATTCAGTTTTCCATTTTCCAACCTCCTGATTTAATTCTTTAATTTTAGTAAGAAGATCAGAAATAGAAGTATCAGAATGTACCTGAGTGTTTGAAGATTCAGCCTTCTCATTAATTTTGGCCATGAATGCAATATTTGCTCTTTCTATTTCAGCAGCATGATTACTCCAGTCAAACTCTCCATCCTGAGCCACCCTTGCAACGGCCACATTCCCTTGATCTTTTTGCTGGTTCACACCATTTTGAGATGGTCTGCTTTGATTTGTATGAACCTGCATTGATTAGTTCTCTGAGGTTGAAATGTTTGTTGCTGGGTTCTATTCTGATTTTGATAGGGATTTTGATTGGGCATTTGAGTCCTTTGCTGCTGAAAGTTCTGATTCTGATTCTGATTCTGATAGAACTGACTTTGATTGAGTTGATTTCCAAACTGTCTTGGCATGTTGCACTCTCTTGCAAGGTGTCCAGGTTGTTGACAGTTATAACAGATGGCCTTGGATTTGTCAAATCCAATTCTTTCATTTGGTCCATTGAAACTACTTCTGCCAGTTCTGTTATACAACCTTTTACTTCTTACTGCCAACATGGCCGCTTGCCATTTGATGTCCATATCTTCTAAATCATCAGCATCAATTTGTTCTAAGTCTTCTTGCACGATGCTTGTGTTTATCAGATTCTTGGCCACAAAGGCATGATAAGACTCAGTGAACATTGAGAACAAGGCCTGATAGTCTGTTCCTTGAGTCTGGTTGTGATATGCAAAAATTTGATTGCCCATTTCCAGTAGATGAATGGTCATCTTCAATCTGTTGCACATTGAATCTTGACTGATTGTTACATGAGGAGTGTGCATCTGATGGTTCCTCAACAATAGGCTGTTGATTCTTGACAGAGAGGTTGCCCATGGGTGCCACAAGTGCATTGTTCATTTGGAAGCTTGGCTTGTCCTCTCGAATCATGTGATTCTCTATCATTTCATGTTCAGCAGCCTTGAGGAAGTCAATCACATCATCTAGTTTGAAGGTAGGAAAACTTGCCTTTTCTTTTATGAACTTGCTTGCAGTATACCATTCCCTAGATAGAGATGATAAAAGCTTCTTGTTAAGCTCAAAGTCGGAAATCTGCAAATCAGTGGTCCTTATTTCATTTACAATGGTCATGAACCTTTGTAACACTGACTTTAGACTTTCTCCTTCCTTAAACTTGAACATGTCCAACTGCTGCTTTAGTCGATCTTTCTTTATGTCTCTTAACTCAGTATTACCTTCAAACATTTCAATCACTGCATCATACATATCCTTAGCATTCTTATGATGATTTACAGTGGTTAGAATCTCCCATGAAAGTCCCAACTTCAGCATGGACAGTGCTTTGTCATCCCTCTTTTTCATTCTCAGATCTACCGCAGCACTGTTATTTGGAGCGGCTGAAGGAGTGTAATTCCCTTAAGTAAAAGCCATCCAAATTTCTGGATCGTTGTAGTTCACAGCAGCCTCAAACAACACCTTCCACTTTATGAAGTTCTCTTGTCCAAGTAATCTTGGAATCTTGTTGGTTGAAACTTCTTGATCTTCCATTTTATCAGATCTGATGTTATCAATAGCAATGCACAGTTAATCTTCACTTTTCCTCACAAACCTTCAGTCCCGTGGTCTTCAGTGAGCTTACTCAAGCTTTGATACCACTTGTCAGGACCGTCTACCGATGCAACCTTAGCAAAGGTTTGACAAGAACACACCGACTTAATTACTCAAAGACCGATTGAGTATCTCGGCGGAATCAGGATATTCAATGATTGAGAATGAAAGCTTGTGGAGAATTATCAAACACAAAACAATAAATGATAATCGGTAAAGACTATTTCAACGACAAAGATTCACTATATTAAATGATACGTCAGTGATACAGTGAATGGAATGTCTAGGGTTTTGTGTGACGGCGGCTTTTGATATTCGTCTGCAAAGATTGTCAGTATGCGTGCCAAAAAACCCCTGCCCTAGTCGTACCCTAGGATGTCTATATATAGACACAAACATTCCATGTATACGTCCTAGACATTACATAATGAAAGATAAACCTAATACAAGTGTTTCAGACCTCGAGCAAGGTATATACCTTGCTCGAGCAAGCTTCCTATACAAGGTGTGCTCAGAGAGTGTCCTCGAGCATACTTTACCTAGAATATATTCTCTTTCGGAGAATACATATTCTCTTCGAGTAAGCTTCATTCCTCTTGACCTGTTCAAACTTTGCTCGAATAAGTCCATCGAGCAAGCTCATTCTTCTTGATGTCTTCAGCTTTACTTATTCAGCAATCTGTATCATGCTCAGATGTAAATCTTACTCGGTAACTGAACTGTGCTCGAAGTCTTTGCTTTGATTCACGTGACATCCTCTTATTGCATCCATGCTCGTCCCCATGTGCTCGATCATCCTGTGCTCGTAACACTTGGCTGGAAATTGTATGATCAAGCTGTTTGCTCGATTGGCAATCCATGATCGATAGAAGAATACCCTTGCTCGTTGAAGTGTAGCTTGCTCGAAGCCTTCAAAACTTAGAAGAATCAACCATTTAAAATTCAGAACCTTGCTCGAAGTAGTAAAAACCATGCTCGATCGTCTAGGCTTGCTCGTATTCCATACTTAGCCATTTCTGAGGAGGTTGAGAAGATTCCAATCTTCCTTATTAAGAAATCCGACCTAACATAACCAAATCCACCCTACGATTAAGGTCGGGGCTAACCATGATGCACCACTCGCCCGTCGGCAATCAAATCGAGTCGAATACGAGCGTAATAAACCTTAAAACAAATTGTTAAACGAATCAGCCCCAAATGGGCCAAATTTCCATTTTAATATTTTCCTTCATCATAATTATGTCACCCGAGTTGATAGGGTTGACGGTTCCTTTTTACAACTCTCAATTTAACATTTAAACGAAAATTCGCGCACCGCCGACTCGATTGACCAAGCACTAACCAAAACAGCCCCGAGCATCAAAAAACTAATTTTCCCACAGCCCTTATACTCCCCTAGGGCCATACAAACTGATTCGGTTGGTCATCCAACCGAATAACGCATCAAACTCAACAATTTGCAATTCTACACCCGATAAACCCTAGTTTTCAAACTAAAATCGATTGACCGACCTAAACACCTCCAATGGCCATGAAATTTTAATATGATGTAAATGCCATACCTGGGGATCTTTCTACACCGGAAACTCTAATTTTTATCCACAGGAAGTGGGTCAATTACACCTTGGCCGGAAATATGTCCAACGAAAAGTTTCGGCAAAATTGAGCATCAAAACGATTAAGGGTGAACAAAAAGAGTGTTGGGGATTGTAGTACATACCTTGAACTACTTCTAGGAGCTTGGAATTGATCAAAAAGTCGAAGCAATGAAGTTAGGGGGGGCTGGTCTCTTGGCCGATCGATGCTGCAGCTGCTACTAGGGTTAGGTTTTTTTATTAGTGTTATATTATAAAACATTTTCATTCTAGCCCCCGGAATTTAATAAGAATGCAACTCGGAAGAAATGTTAAGCGATTAGACGTACCGGGATGACGTAAAAGCTTCCGAGAAACGTCGGATAAATCCCGTGAATTATACATACTCTACAAGCTTTAATTCTTGAAACCGGAATTAACGGGCGTTACAGCTATTGTGGGCGGAAGGGGGGCCACAATAGTACCAAACTAAAGTTGAGTAAGGCCTATGAGCCAAGTTCTGCTGCAACTAAACAAACTAACTTGATTAGGGCATGAATGTTAAAAAACTAATGTGATTATGTGTATTGTGGGCGGATAGGGAGCCACAGTGTTCGGTGATACGTGATAAATACTATATGTGTATGTGTGTCTATATACATGTTATGTGAATAGGCATAGGAAATACTATGTGTAGAAAATACTATTTGTGTGTACACTTTGTAATGATTGAGTTTACGAGGAATCATTGTGGGAGGAATGGGGGCCACAGTGGTTGATGTTACGAGGAACAGTTGTGGGCGGAAGGGGGGCCATAGTGGTTGATTAAACACGCAATTTGGAAACACGTAGTAAGAACAAACGATCATGATTTTATCGTAATTTCAAATTTATATTATAAACTTACATGCCTACATATGTACACACAGAGACGCAGCTATACATATATACAAACGTAAATATATTTATTTATATATATATATATGCGTACATGCAACTATGATCGTGTAGTACGCAGAACTGATTTCGTTAAGAAACGTTCATAAAGAAACGTTACTAACTAATTTACAATATATTACATCGTTATAACATCTTTTACAAACTACGTGATACAATCAAAACTAGCTCTTCAATTACTTTACTTCTAACTCAAATGCTCATAGTGCCGACCATAAACCAAACCTGTAACACATAAGCATTTACTTCATTTTTCTGATTACCTGAAAACTATGTTTAAAGAAAAGGTCAACTACGAATAGTTGGTGAGTTTCATAACTTTTAATGAAATTAGTTTTGCGTACCATACAGTCATAGTTTGTATGTACGCGCGTATGTAAAAATGTATTTATGTTTGTATATATATGTATAGTCATATCCTTGTGTGTACATATGCACGCATGTAAGTTTATAATATGAGTTAGAAATTACAATAAAATCGTGACTGTTTGTTCGTATTGAGTATTTCCAATTTCCGTGTTTAATCAACCACTGTGGACCCCCTTCCTCCCACAACGGTTCCACATAAAATCAACCATTCTGGCCCTCCTTCCGCCCACAACGGTTCCACGTAACATCAACCACTGTGGCTCCCGTTCCGCCCACAATGATTCCACGTAAACTCAGATATTACACAGTGTACACACAAATAATTAGTATTTTATACACACAGTATTTTCTACGCCTATTCACATAGCCTGTATATACACACACATACACATATAGTATTTATCACGTATCACCAAACACTATGGCTCCCCATCCGCCCACAATACGCATAATCACACTATTTTCTTAACATTCATGTCATAATCAAGTTAGTTTGTTTAATTGCAGCAGAACTTGGCTCATAGGCCATACTCAACTTTAGTTTATTAAGTTGCAGCAGAACTTGGCTCATATACTCAACTTTTGTTTGGTAATATTGTGGTCCCCCTTCCGCCCGTAATAGCCCCATGGTCATCACACACCACGTTATTCCCTATGGCCGTTATAGACCACGTTATTCACCAATGGCCATTACAGACCACGTTATTCACCCATGGCCGTTACAGACCACGTTATTCACCCATGGCCTTTACAGACCACGTTATTCACCCATAGCCATTACAGACCACGTTATTCACCCATGGCCGTTACAGACCACGTTATTCATCCATGGCCATTACAGACCACATTATGTTTAACAATACACAGCATATTTGTATAAACATGTTGTCACGTGTAATTTCATTATATTGATGATACATGCTTGGTTTGTGATATAGGACCTGTACCTAGCTTACTTAGAAGCACAAGAACCCAGAAACTTGCATAAGAGAGCGAAAATGAACGAAAACCGCAAAGGTAATGCCGAAATGTTTGATTACGCGTTGTTTAGGATTCGATTGTGATGTACATATTTTTAGATTATGAAATTCTGAAGGGACATCAAGGACCATTTCATTGAGTCCCTGTTCAAATTTGGTAATTTTTCGACCATCCGAAAATATTTAGCCAATTTATTACCGAATTTGGGCGTTTATTTGGGAAAAATAGTTAAAATGCTTGAAAAATTATGAAATTTTTTGGGGAACTCATATTTGATATATTATGATCACATATTAAATTTGGGCTCATGTGGAAAATCCTAGTATGTTTGGTGCATTTGCGTTTATTCGGATTTTCTTAGCCGTTTTTGGCTCGAAAATGATATTTTGCAAGGTTGTTAGCTTCTGAAATTGTTACATGCTATTTTGGGAAATGTTTTGGTCACTCAGGAATTTTGGGGATTTTTTAGAAATTATTTGGTATAAACGGATGATTTTCGGGCTAAATATAACATATAAAATGAATTTTTATAAATCAATAAATCAATAAATAATTCCAGAAATATTTTATTAAAATCTAAATATTTTAATTGATAAGTGACTTAATTTTCATGATCTAATGATTAACAGATAATTAATTGTGCTAATTTGAAGATTAAACAAGTTTAATTCTAACGAAAACCGGCAAGTTCGTGATTAACGAACTTGTTAGAATATCAGAACATCAAGAGTAAGAAAAAAGCATATTTTCGGATTAATTATGTAAAAACGAACTTTTTGTAAGAAATCCGGACAATTTGGATAGATTGTGCGCGTTTTTCTCCAAATCAAACTGAATAAACGGAAACGAGCCTCGTAGCGAATCCAGACCCCTAAATGTTATCTTTCTTTACAACTTAATCATTTTATCAACCAACACGTTAACCCAAGTTTACTTCCCCATAGCTGTTTTCTGAACGCCTAAACGAGCAACTTGGTCCAGCTGGTGAAACGGGGAAACTGAGCCAAGTTCGATTTTAAACATCAGACATTGAACAACATCACAATCTAAACCTACTAACACTTTCTGGGTGTTACAGCCACACCAAGACTAGCTATACAACCCAGCTTAGTATAAAGATTATAATAATATTAAATATTAATATTATTAAAATATTAACTATAGGGACTAAGTGATAGCAAGGGAAACGCACCCCGAGCTGACCTCGCACTGAGTGTCTACAAAACCGTGAGTTTCATGACCCCTCTTTTCAAACTATTTACGAACTTTTTGGGGTGAAAAGCATATTTATATACGTTATCTATCTCGAAACGGTTCAGGATATAAACTATCTGAACGTTTAAATACAAAAAGTCCCTACAAACATAACGATTGATTACGTGCGAATGAATGGTAAATAGTATTCCTGAATGGCATGTTAAGTGAATACGGTACGAATACTAAAACATATCGAAATTACGCGTGACAACACATTTATACATATACGTTGTGTATTGCTAAACATAACGCGGTCTGTAACGGCCATGGGTGAATAACGTGGTCTGTAACGGCCATGGGTGAATAACGTGGTCTGTGAAGGCCATGAGTGAATAATGTGGTCTGTGATGACCATGTGGCTATTGTGGGCGGAAGAGGGGCCACAATAGTACCAAACTAAAGTTAAGTATCGCCTATGAGCCAAGTTCTGCAGCAACTTAATAAACTAAATTTGAGTATGGCCTATATGCCAAGTTCTGCTGCAACTAAACAAACTAACTTGATTATGGCATGAATTTTAAGAAAATTATGTGATTATGCGTATTGTGGGCGGATGGGGAGCCACAGTATTTAATGATACGTGATAAATACTATATATGTATGTGTGTCTATGTACATGCTATGTGAATAGGCGTAGGAAATACTATGTGTAGAAAATACTAATTATTGTGTGTACACTGTGTAATGTTTAAGTTTACGTGGAATCATTGTGGGCGGAAGGGGGGCCACAGTGGTTGATGTTATGAGGAACTGTTGTGGGCGGAAGTTGGGCCACAGTGGTTGATTTTATGTGGAACCGTTATAAGCGGAAGGGGGGCCACAGTGGTTGATTAAACATGGAAAAATGGAAACACGCAATACGAACAAACAGTCACGTTTTTATCGTGATTTCGAACTTATATTACGAACTTACATGTGTGCATATGTACACACAAAGATACGGCTGTACATATATATACAAACGTAAATACATATTTTCACATACGCGCGTACATACAAACTATGACTGTGTGGTACACAAAACTGATTTCATTAAAACATATGAAGCTCACCAGCTATTCGTAGTTGACCGTTTTTAAACATGCTTTTCAGGTAATCAGAAAGGTGGAATAGATTGCTTATGTGTTTCGTATTGGGATTGTGATCGATGCTATGAGCATTCGAGTATGAAGCGAAGTAGTTAACGGACTAGTTTGATTGAATCACTTAGTTTGTAAAAGATGTTAGAACGGTGTAATATATTGTAAATTAGTTAGTAATGTTTCTTTATGAACAATGTACTTGATACCAGTTGTATCTGTTACATTTCCGTTTTACGCTTCCGCAGATCGCTTAACGGGGTGTGACAGGAACCAACTTCTGTCACACCCCGTTAAGCGATCTGCGGAAGCGTAAAACGGAAATGTAACAGATAAAACTGGTATCAAATACATTGTTCATAAAGAAACATTACTAATTAATTTACAATATATTACATCGTTCTAACATCTTTTACAAACTAAGTGATTCAATTAAACTAGTCCGTTAACTACTTTGCTCCATACTCGAATGCTCATATCATCGATCACAATCTGAAAACGAAATCACATAAACAATCTATTCCACCTTTCTGATTACCTGAAAAGCATGTTTAAAAACAGTCAACTACGAATAGTTGGTGAGTTTCATACGTTTTAACGAAACCAGTTCTGTGTACCACACAATGTACGCACGTATGTAAAAATATATATTTACGTTTATATATATATATGTACAGCCATATCCTTGTTTGTACATATGCACACATGCAAGTTTATAATATGAGTTCGAAATCATGACAAAATCGTGACTGTTTGTTCGTATTGTGTCTTTCCATTTTTCCATGTTTAATCAACCACTGTGGCCCCCGTTCCGCCCACGAAGGTTCCACATAAAAAAAACCACTGTGGCCCCCCTTCCGCCCATAACGATTCCTCGTAACATCAACCACTGTGGCTCCCTTTCCGCCAACAACGGTTCCACACAGAGTCAAACATTGCATAGTGTACACACAATAATTAGTATTTTCTACACATAGTATTTCCTACGCCTATTCACATAGCTTGTATATAAATACACATACATATATAGTATTTATCACATATCACACAACACTATGGCTCCCCATCCGCCCACAATACGTATAATCACATTATTTTCTTAACATTCATGTCATAATCAAGCTAGTTGGTTTAGTTGCAGCAGAACTTGGCTTATAGGCCATACTCAACTTTAGTTTATTAAGTTGCAGCAGAACTTGGCTCAGAGGCCATATTCAACATTAGTTTGGTACTATTGTGGCCCCCTTCCGCCCACAATAGCCCCATGGTCATCACAGACCACGTTATTCACCCATGGCCATTACAGACCACGTTATTCACCCATGGCCATTACAGACCACGTTGTTCACCCATGACCGTTACAGACCACGTTATTCATCCGTGGCCATTACAAGCCACGTTATTCACCCATGGCCGTTACAGACCACGTTATTTTTAATAGTACACAACATATTTGTATAAACGTGTTGTCACATGTAATTTCATTATGTTTTGGTATTCGTACCATATTCACTTAATTTGTCATTCAAAAATACTATTCACCATTCATTCGCATGTAATCAATCATTATGTTAGTAGGGAATTTTTGAAAGTATACATTCAAACAATTCATATCCTGAACCGTTCCAGGTAGATAACGTATATAAATATGCTTTTCACCCCAAAAAGTTCGTAAACAGTTTGAAAAGAGGGGTCATGAAACTCACGGTTTTGTAGGCACTCAGTGCGAGGTCAGCTCGGGGTGCGTTTCCCTTGCTATCACTTAGTCCCTATAATTAATATTATAATAATATTAATATTTTAATATTATTATAATCCTCATACTAAACTGGGCTTTATAGCTAATCTGGGTATAGCGGTTACTCCTAGAAAGTGACAGTAGGTTTAGATTGGGATGTTGTTCAATGCCTAATGTCTAAAATTGAACTTGGCTCAGTTTCCCCGTTTCACCAGCTGGGCCAAGTTGTTCGTTTGCACGTTTGGAAAACAGTTATGGGGATGTAAGCTTGGGTAAATGTGTTGGTTGATAAAATGATTAAGTGATAAAGAAAGATCAGAATTTGGGGGTTTGGATTTGCTACGGGGCTCGTTTCCGTTTATTCAGTTTGAGTTGGAGAAAAATGCGCACAATCTACCCAAATTGTCCGGATTTCTCACAAAAATTTCATTTTTACATAATTAATCCAAAAATATGCTTCTTGATCGTTTTTGATGTTATGATATCCCAACAGGTTCGTTAATCACGAACTTGCCGGTTTTCGTTAGAATTGAATTTGTTTAATCTTCAAATTAGCATAATTAATTATCCGTTAATCATTGGATCATGAAAATTTAGACACTTATCAAATTAAATATATAGATATTTATAAAAATATTTTTGGAATTATTTACTGATTTATAAGTTTATAAAAATAATTTTATATGCTATATTTAGTCCGAAAATCATCCGTTTATACCAAATAATTTTCAAAAAATCCGTTAAAATTCCTGAGTGATGAAAACACTCCCCAAAATAATATGTAGCAATTCTAGAAGTTAACAATCTTGCCAAATCCCATTTTCGAGCCAAAAACGAACATGAAAATTCAAATAAGCGCAAATGCACAAAACATATTTAGGCTTTTCCAAATGACCCCAACTTTCATGTGTGATCATAATATATGAAACCTGAGTTCCCCACAAAGTTTCATAATTTTTCAAGTATTTTAGGTATTTTTCCCAAATAAACGTCAGAATTCGATATTAAATTCGTCAAATATTTTCGGATAGTCAAAAAATTACCAAATTTGAAAAGTGACTCAATGATATTATCCTTGATGTCCCTGCCATATTTTATGACCAAAAAATATGCACATCACAACCTTAACCTAAACAACCCGGAATCAAACATTTCGGTATTACCTTGCGGTTTTCGCCCGTTTTCGCTTTCCTAATCAAATTTCTGGGTTCTCGTGCTTCTATACCAGCTAGGTGCAGGTCTTATATAACAAACCAAGCATGTATCATCAATTTACCAGCCATGAAAGTTAAGGTTTTGGTTATGGTTCTAAACCGAACTTTTGAACAGTAAAAACTTCGTTTAAACCCTCTAATCCGTGTTTATGGGCAAAAAAAACTATCAAACCAGGTTCTTAAATATGTGTAGGATCAAAACATGTTTTTGGATAGTTTTTAGGGTTTTTGGATGGTTAGAAGTAATTTTTGATAATCAAGGCTTCATTTTCATGTAAAAACCATATGTTAAACTAGTTTAAATGTTCAATAATTAGATGTTTACCTTAGGTTTTGGCTATGTTGTGTGAAGAACAGCAGGATCAGAAGAGGAGGGTCTGGAATTTTGTCTCAAAATATCTAAGTATAACTTAGTTATAAAGGAAAGTAAAAAGGTGGGGGTTTAGTCCACTTTGGTGGGCTGGACTTCTTAGGGCCTCCTTTGGGCCCAATTATGGCCCATTAGTCTCGTTTTGCATGTCCAAACGTGAAATCTCAGGTCCAAGTTTGTTTCGGGTTTGGTTTTGGGGATCGGGTATGACAAACATGGCGAAAACACTCGTTTTTGGCCATTTTTGTGTAAAATTGGAAAAACATAGTATTTGCTTGTAAAAATCAAAATATTTTCACGGATTGCTTAAAACATCCTCAAAAAGTGTTTGGTAAGTCTTTTTCGGCTTAACGGATGATATAATGCTTGTTTCGGAGCTATCTTTCGCGTTAAAATCCATAGAGGGTAGTTAAACGAGAATGTTTTCGTTTAACTAGTTTGCTATCATACTAAGGCCTTAATTTCAATATGTTGGCTTATATAAAACGTATATCATGTATGGATTGTCCCCCGAAATATCTAGGTCATAACCAGAGCCGCTCGGTTAATCGTTTGTTTGTTACGAAATAAGCGGTTAATCAATTGTTCGATAAACGAATACTAAGGCATACTCGATTTTGTCGCGAATGTCACATTCTCCCCCGGTTAAGAAATTTCGTCCCCGAAATTCAATATGCCAATTAAACCCCTTTAGGGAAAAAAAATTATAATTATATGTTACAGAATTCATTCTTCTGTTTCCGAACACGTTTGATTCCCTGTTGTGGATTCCACCAAACTTATTCAACAAAATTTTATTAAGTCTTAACTATTTGATTTTCCCCGTTCAACTTTTTCATGGGTTCCTTATAAAGTTTAGTTGTATACAAGTTTTCAGATGGTACTAATTTCGTCCTGACAGTAAGGCACTTTTTTTGATTCGATATATGTAAAATATCGAAAGTGAGATAAATACGTTATAGGGTTAACCTTCGAGGCAATTTTTGTGCAGTTCCATGTATTTTCAAGTTAACTCGTCGGTTTCATTAACTCAACTAACACCCTTCAAGAATCATCATTTTCTCACATATATTGGTATAGTCCTCTGGTTAGCCTCAAGCGGCTTTCAGTTTGTTTTTAATATTGCGAGCATTATCTATGGTTTCCAAAATTGATTCAGATTTTGTATTTTGGGGGTCGCCAATTTTCAATTGAATAAGGTGGCGAGTTATATTCTTGCTTGTATAATGTAGTATACAACCGCTTGTATAATATTACAACTACTGTTAATGTACAAGGATTGAAATTACCGTCTCACTTTCGTCTAATGTTTGATTAGTTATTTGGTTTGATTGTTTGTTAGAGGATTACAGACCATGCTCAGGTCGATTAGGGATCTAAAGTTTCATACACAACTCACCAAGGATAAGATTTTGTAAGGCGAGGTTTTCAATTGGATAAATTCGACACTCAGTGCAATACATTACGGGGTTAACCTTCGAGGCAATTTTGTACAGTTCCATGTATTTTCAAGTTAACTGTACAATGTGGTTATGACGATTCTTGAAAGGTGTTAGTTGAGTTAGTGAAACCGACGAGTTAACTTGAAAATACATGAAACTGTACAAAATTTCTTCGAAGGTTAACCCCGTAATGTATTAAACAAAATTAACTCATTCCCGATATTTTATATATATTGAATTAAAACGAGTGCCTTACTAGCAGGGCGAATGTAGTACCACCTGAAAACTTGTATACAACTAAACTCTATAAAGGAACCCATGAAAATATTGAACGGGGAAAATCAAAACCAATTGAATCGAGTTCTCAAACAAATCGAATCATGTTCTCAACGAATCTAATCGAGTTTTCAAATGAATCGAATCGAGTTCTCAACAAATCAAATTGAGTACTGAAACAAATCGAATCAAATCGAGTTCTCAACATAATCGAGTAGGGTACTAATCGAACCTAGTTCTCAACCAAATCGAATCGTGTTCTCAACAAATTGAATCTGAGTTCTTTACAAGTCGAATCAAGTTCTCAAACGAATCGAATCGAGTTCTCTACAAATTGAATCATGTTCTCAAACGAATAGAATCAAGTTCTCAAACGAATCGAATCGAGTTCTCAAACAAATCTAACTGAGTTCTCAACAAATCTAATCAAGTTTTCAAACTAATCGAATTGAGTTCTCAAAAAATCAAAATCGAGTACTGAAATAAATCCAATCAAATCGAGTTCTCAACAGATTCGAGTAGTGTACTAATTGAATCTAGTTCTCAACCGAATCGAATCGTGTTCTCAACTAATTGAATTGAGTTCTCAAATAAATCGAGTTCTCTATGAGTCGAATCAAGTTCAAAAAACGAATCGAATTGAGTTCTCTACGAATCGAATCATGTTCTTAAACGAATAGAACCGAGTTCTCAACCAATTGAATCGAGTTCTCAAACAAATCGAATCGTGTTCTCAACGAATCTAATCGAGTTTTCAAATGAATCGAATCGAGTTCTCAACAAATCAAATCGAGTACTGAAACAAATCGAACTCTCAATAGAATCGAGTAGGGTACTAATCAAATCTAGTTCTCAACCAAATCGAATCGTGTTCTCAACGAATTGAATCGAGTTCTCTACAAGTCGAATCGAGTTCTCAAACGAATCGAATCGAGTTCTCTACAAATTGAATCATGTTCTCAAACGAATCGAATCAAGTTCTCAAACAAATCGAATCGAGTTCTCAAACGAATCTAACTAAGTTCTCAACAAATCTAATCGAGTTTTCAAAGGAATCAAATCGAGTTCTCAACAAATCAAATCGAGTACTGAAAGAAATCGAATCAAATCAAGTTCTCAACAGAGTCGAATAGTGTACTAATTGAATCTAGTTCTCAACCGAATCGAATCGTGTTCACAACGAATTGAATTGAGTTCTCAAATAAATCGAGTTCTCTACGAGTCGAATCAAGTTCAAAAAACGAATCGAATTGAGTTCTCTACGAATCGAATCATGTTCTTAAACGAATCGAACCGAGTTCTCAACCAATTGAATCGAGTTCTCAAACGAATCGAATCGTGTTCTCAACGAATCTAATCGTGTTTTCAAATGAATCGAATCGAGTTCTCAACAAATCAAATCGAGTACTGAAACAAATAGAACTCTCAATAGAATCGAGTAGGGTACTAATCAAATCTAGTTCTCAACCAAATCGAATCGTGTTCTCAACGAATTGAATCGAGTTCTCTACAATTCGAATCAAGTTCTCAAACGAATCGAATCGAGTTCTCAAACGAATCTAACTGAGTTCTCAACAAATCTAATCGAGTTTTCAAATGAATCGAATCGAGTTCTCAACAAATCAAATCGAGTACTGAAAGAAATCGAATCAAATCGAGTTCTCAACAGAGTCGAATAGTGTACTAATTGAATCTACTTCTCAACCGAATCGAATCGTGTTCTCAACGAATTAAATTGAGTTCTCAAACGAATCAAATCAAGTTCTCAAACAAATCGAATCGAGTTCTCTACGAATCGAATCATGTTCTTAAACGAATCGAACCGAGTTCTCAACCAATCGAATCGAGTTATCAAACGAATCGAATCGTGTTCTCAACGAATCTAATCGAGTTTTCAAACGAATCGAATCAAGTTCTCAACAAATCAAATCGAGTACTGAAACAAATCGAATAAAATCGAGTTTTCAACAGAGTCAAGAAGTGTATTAATCGAATCTAGTTCTCAACCGAATCGAATCGTGTTCTGAACGAAATGAATCGAGTTCTCAAACGAATCGAATCAAGTTCTCTACGAGTCGAATCAAGTTCTCAAACGAATCGAATCGAGTTCTCTACAAATCAAATCATGTTCTCAAACGAATCGAATCGAGTTCTCAAACGAATTGAACCAAGTTCTCTACGAATCAAATCGAGTTCTCAAACGAATCGAATCGTGTTCTCAACAAATCAAATTGAGTTCTGAAACAAATCGAGTTTCAATAGAATCGAGTAGTGTACTAAGCGAATCGAGTTATCAATCGAATCGAATAGTGTTCTCAACGAATTGAGTCGGGTTCTCAAACAAATTGAATCGAGTTCTCTATGAGTCGAATCAAGTTCTCTACGAATCGAATCATGTTCTCAATTGAATCGAATCGAGTTCTCAAACGAATCGAACCGAGTTCTCAACGAATCAAATTGAGTTCTAAAACATATCGAATCAAATTGAGTTCTCAACAGAATCGAGTAGTGTACTAATAGAAACTTATTGTGGAGAGTCATTTTGAAGATGTTTGCATGTCAATAGAATCATTTCTCCGAATGATAGGCAGAAAAGTAATTATCCAGTTATACACGAGGCTGTTAGTGTCTTGATCGCCAAAAATATTGTATTTCATAAAAAAAAGGTAAATTATTATCATTCAAATATTTATTTTGACAACCCGTAATATCCATACAATTCTTAAACAATACTTAGAAATAATTATAGTACATAAATGCCTAGATTAGATTCATATTCATTATATCATCAAAAGTCTAACAAATTGCATTCACTTATGTCATACACGTTAGATGATTATAGGGATTACCGGGCACGCGCACAAACACTTGACACGACGATTGGTAATACTATATTTTATACAGTAAAGTAATAGTTTTATATTTGAAAGGAAAAACGACACAAAATATTTATATATGCTCATATAAATAACGACTCTGAACCATGTCCAGAACGTAACGGTACTTTATAAGTTGATAGGCAAATTCGCGTAAATGACGCACATTATGACTAAATATAAAAGTAAATTTAGACTAATTAAATAGTCTCTTAATAATTTTCTACACAAATACGAACATCGTAAACACATGATTAAGTCCTAATTACATTAAAGTAACCAATTATATAAATGACCTCAACTAATAATTAAAGGTTTGTATCTATACTAGTTAAACAAACCTACACATTAATTCTGGCATGTGAGTAGATAACTTTGATGCCCAATTTGTGCATGCATGCACAAATCCAAGTCTCCATAAAAACACTAGTTTATGAAAGAATCAAATGGAAAAGCAAATATCAGTTGGCATTTGACTAAAATATTACCTTTCATGAATATTAAACTAAAAAGAAAGGAATATAAGTCAAACCATAAAAAAACACTTTCAGCCCTTACTCTCTTTTGATACTCGTTTAAACACACACACCATGATATTATGTAGAAACAAAGAAGAAGTCAAACCCATTATCCTCACATTTAAACATGCACTGTTAATTCTTATCTTTTTGTAGACCCAGGCTATACCAAAGTACACACCAATAGGCTTGGGTAGATGTTGCAATAATAAATTCCTTAATCAAATTCACATCCGTAAATCATTTCCATCGTATCACCACCAACTATATCCAACCGTCTATATTGAAAGTATGAATCCTTATATAAACAAGCCATAATATTCATCAACCATCACACCTCCACCATACAATTGAGCACCAATGCCAAACACACTTCTTTTAACCGTTTTCCCTTCGGGCGCCACCACCTAGCACCATCGCCACCCCACAGACCCTCAACATCACAATTTTGGGTATACACTCAACCACCTACTTGTTTCACCTAATTGTTTCTTGTCCTCTTTAAACCAAGATTTCCAACATCACCACCTTTTAAGCGTCAAGACATTTTGCTAGAACAAACATGGAGTAGGAGCCCAATAATTGGTGCATAAAGGCTTATATTTTCTTATTTTTCTTAAATTCGTCATAAAGCATAGTGAGCTTCTAATCTTTCTTATTTCCTTAATTTGCTTACGTTGATGTTAGTGTTTTTATTAAATCATGTTCACCCAAGTGTATATGCAACAAGAAATGCTAATAAAAATGTATATCTAATATCATGTAACTTAAAACATAACACAAAAGTACGGATTAAACATTTTCTTACTTTAAATATGATTTTTAAACATAAATCTAGTAAAAAGACACATAAGACTTACCATCCATGAGTGGATCTAACAATTATATGCTTAACCAATGAACATATTAGTTTATTTTAACAATAAAATTATGTTGAATTTTGAAAGAACTAATGGTTACTCTTTAAAAAGGGTTTTCATGTATAAGGATTTTATTAATAATTAGTTACTTAACTATAGAAAAATATAGATTGTTATATATATTTTTAACTCAATACTTCCAAAAATAAAAAAATAATGTCATATATATTTGGTCATAATTTAATATCAAGATAAACATATAGTTGAAGTTATTTATATTCATAAACACGTTAAACATAAGCGTATCTTAAGTGAGTCGTGTCATCACATAAGTCTAGGTTTTGGGTGAACACGTAGCATAAACCGATATACTTATTTAATGTGTCGAGCCGATCTTAAGTTATATAATACGATAATAGTGAGTAAGACATAGAATCTTTATTTGAGCATGAGTTCCACGAGGCCCATAAGATCTTCGTATCAATACATTCTATAATCATTAACTATGGGTTTAGCCGAGGAATATGTGGGTAGTACTATCGGGATTGATCCCCTCCGCCCATGGTTAGTCGCTCTAACCGAAATGTTAATGGGAACATATATTCAATAATTCACACCGTGATGGCACGGTTATCGGGCATACATATGGATTTGGGTTTGATTATAGGCTCATTGTCATATATTAATTTGTATTCTTAGCTAGTCTACAAAGGATTATCGATCTTGTTTAGGTTATCGTATATATCATATTGCATCGCATACACTCACTTGTATATAAAAGGGCCTTTAAGTTCGTAAACGTAAACTTTTTGGACAACGTTTTAATCGGGAAAACGCACTCGTAACAAACAGAGTTTTCAACTTTATAAATAAGTTTCAATGTACGTTTTAATCACGAAGTCATAAATAATCTTTGAAATACGTTTTATTTACGTGAACATAAACAAGTTTTAAAGCACGTTTTGTCATGAAAATATAAGCTGCTGATAAGTGTTTTAATCATGAAAACTTATATTTGAGAAATCATTTCTTGTTTTATACATTTTAAACAACTGAAACTCAACATTTTCAAAACAACGGGTTTAAACATGCATTTAAAACCTGTGAACTCACCAACATTATGTTGACTTTTAAGTTTGTTTTTCAGGTTATTAAAATAAGGAAGAAATTTATTGGCATATACAAGCATCGCATCGCATCTAGGATCACAACGTTAATCAATAGCTGTGATTATCCATGAACGTCGCGCGCCCGCGTTTCCGCCTTAGCGGGGTGTGACTGATTGGTATCAGAGTCATTGGTTATAGTGAACTAGCGAGTCTAGTCTATAACTAAATGACTCATAAAAGCATTTTCATTGCATTTGCATTTAGATAACATACATAATATTATATGGATATTAATGTCATAAAGGTGTCGTCCTCAACATTCACTCACTCAGCGCATTCTTCCTTGAAGAAACACTAATTGACCCCGGGCAGATTACGGATAATCTGGGGGTTAAATAGATGTTTCTCACGAGGGGTTATGTCCGGCAAAGATGGTTCTTCTGGTGACCTGCAAAACAGACACCGTGAGCTCGTCACTTAGAAGGGGGGGGTACCTCCTTGTGACCACCCTCCGGCGTGAGAATCAGACTAGATTGCTCTTGAATATAAGTGTATATTAAGAGATTGCTAGAAAAGATAAGATGTGATAAGGTAATGTAATGTGTCAATACCATTCCAAGGTGTTGGAGTATTTATAGCCGAAGGTAGGTTTCCAAGCAGGTACAGCCGGCTGAATAGTATTCCTGTTCTGCCAACTGTGGGGTACGCACGTGCCATGCTGGTGGTTGGTGGGTAGGCAGCGGCTGATAGTGACCAGGCCGGCTGTGTACTATTCCTGTTCCACCAACTGCAGGCTATGCACGTCCTCCGACAGGTTGGTGAGTAGGCAGCGGCTGATAGTGACATACAGTACAAGAGCGTGCTGCTCGTCATACTGTTGTCAGTGAGCTGTCGTATCTTTGGTCAGATCTTTTGTCCATACCTCGTCAGGGTCAGTATAAAAGATCCTCCAGTATCGTACGGACTGGCTCATTTGTGCGGGAGTGTTCCCGGCTTTGTGCGGGAGTGTTCCCGGCTTGCTCACTCCTTCTTCAGGTGACATTACTGAATTATTTAAGAGTTAAGTGCCTTGTGCGTGTAGCCTTGCTGCGCGGGTAGCCTTCCCTGATTGCTAGTATCCGTTGCTGCGGGAACAGGCGGAGTACGTCGACCATTGGGAGGCTTTTCCTGCGGGAACAGCTTGCGTACTGCACGTAAGGACGTCACGTCTCTGAGCATGGTGGGTCCTGCGGATCCAGTTGGTTTCTGCGCAGACGCCTCTTCAAGTTGAGTCTTGCGAGTTTAGCCTTTGCGCAGACGTCCCTGTTGAAGGTGAGTCTTGCGGGTTCAACTGCGCAGACGTCCCTCTTTGAGGTGAGTCTTGCGGGTCCAACTGGGCTCTGCTGGGACCTACCTCTTCAAGTCCCCCCAGTCCAATGTTCTTCTCATGAATTGTTAATAAGTGAGGTGAACTTTTGGACTTAAGCAAAGGGTTTTGAAAAGGGTTTAGTTTTAAGGTTTTCCATGGGGATTCTTCCCGCGGAAGTCCTAATGCCACGTGCAGAAATTCCCGACTTTTCTGCTTGATCTTTGGGTATGATGCGGGTAGGTCTGTAACCTCCTCGCAAGTCAGGAGCGTTGAGTTCCACTTGTATAGATTCTTCATGAGGTTTTGGTAGTTTTGAACATAGTGATCAATTATGTTAAAACAACCAATTCCATCTTGGAGCTTCAAACAATCTAGTTCTCGACGTTCCCGCTATGCGGGGATGTTATTCCCGTTATCGCAAGCATGGCCCAGAAGATCCTTCTTGGTTTCAATTCCCTGCGGAGTGCTAGGTATGTGAAGGGTTTCGCCTTGACACTGTACCCGCACTCGTCTTATAGTTACTTTACTTCCAAGGTATTCCTGGCTTCAATTCCCTGCGGGTGCTAAGTATGTGAAGGGTTTTGCCTTGACACTGTACCCGCACCCGTCATATAGTTACTTGGTCGCCGAGGTATTCTTGGCTTCAATTCCCTGCAGGTGCTAAGTATGTGAAGGGTTTTGCCTTCACTGTACTCACACCTATCTTATAGTTACTTGGTTGCCAATGTAAGGGGTATAGTCCCGCTTACTTTTGAATCTTTTTGAATCTTTTTGAAATTCGAAGAGTTGGTGAAAGGATAAGAACAGTCCAAACTGTTGAAACGTTGTCCGACGGTTTCTTCTGACAGTGTCAGGACGTGCAGGAAGTTATGACGACGTGACAGTATATGGTCATTCCAGACGCTTTTTCAGGCGCGTGGGCGCGAGTTTTCGGGCGCGTGGCCGCGAAGTTTACGGCACGCGTCCTGTCAACAGCTGTTGCCAGCTTGCTTTTTCCACGTGTCATAGTTTCATTGCACCAGCGTTTTCCTCTCTCTTCCGCATTAAATTCATCGCATTCATTGCGATGAGTATATAAAGGGAGGAGAGGTTGCATCTCAACTCACAGTTTCACCTCTCTTCTTCTTCTAAACGATTTCCGGCGAATACTCTAACTTTTCTGTCGAGCATTCTCCTGAAATCGTTCTTGTTTTACATCCCAAACATGTCTTCTCATGATCCTGAGGTTACTGTCGAGGAGTCCGATGTATACCTTGAGAATCCGTCGTCCACGTCGGACAAGGATGACAAGAGTACTGCTGGCGAGTGCCAGTGTGCTCTTCCGGTCGACCTTTATCAGTACGTCGTCAGGAAGTTCATGCTCGAGCCTTTCGAGCCTGAGTTTCCTGCACCTCATCAGACGGTGTACGATGCCCCCAAGGGCAAGATAGGGGTGTACGCTGCATTCTTCGTCTATGGGAATCTCAGGTTCCCATTGACGAAGTTTGTATACCGTGTTCTGGAGAGACACGGTGTGCATCTGACTGAGGTACACCCAATGGCGATCGCCAAGATCCGCCATTTCGAGTGGGTGTGTCTCATTCTGGGTGTGGAGCCCCATGTTGACCGCCTGATGACCTTCTATTCCTGGAGGTGCATCCAGGGGTGGTATACCTTGGTCAATCGGATCAAGGGTTTGAAGATCTGCGCTACCGAGCGCAGTCTTCGATCTTGGAAGCGGGAGTTCTTCTATATCTCCGCTCGCGTCGTCCCCATAGCGATGACGTTCAAGAACGAGAGAGCTCTCCCGAACCTTCACGCCTCCAACTACCAGGAGGCGGAATGGTTCTCCAAGTTTTCCCGGATCCATTCTCCGGTTTACCGCTTTGCGGAGTCCGGGATGGTGATGCTCGGGATGAGCCGGGTGTGGAAGGAGGCGTCACAGATTCCCATCGTCCTCGAATACGGTTTGAACTCTGTCCCTTACGATATGCTTCATATTATCCGTTAATTTAGGGTTTTTGTTCTAACCGTTTTTTCTTTTTGTTTTCAGAGGGAAACGACTTGCAGTCTCTCCTGCAGCCGCGGGAGAGTGATGGTCCCGCTCGGATGGGTACTCGTGCTCTAGATGAGAACGAGTTGCCCATCTTTGAGCAAACGGCGGATCGGTTCGTGGAGGTCTACCCGCCAGGCCACGAGATCCTGAGCGCCAGGCGGCCAGGTAAAGAACTTTTTGACCCTCGCCCTCTCAATGCTCAAACCTCTGCGGGAATTCCTTTAATTTTGTCATCTTCTGATGAGGAATCCGCAGATGGTCCTTTCTTGGCGAGGAAGAAGAAGGCTGTCGGCGGGAAGGGCAAGGCGAAGGTTGCCTCCACTGCCGATCAGGGGAATCGGTCAGAGTCGGAGACCGAGAGTGAAGAGGTGGCGGGGAACCCTGGTGGTGATGAGACCACTGTTCCGGAGGTTGAGACAGCTGTCACCTCCGGGCAGCCTAGTACAACGACGGTGACCGGCGTGAAGAGGCCGGCTCCATCGGGTTCGTCCCCGCCTATTTGCACCTTCAAGCTCAAGAGGACTCGTAAGTGTAAACTTTAACTTTAACTTCATATCTTTCCGCCATTATATTTAAATATGTTGTCTTCATGCAGGCGTGGATGCAACCGCATTCCAGGGTGGAGCGGGGAGGAACACTTCTGGACCCATGACGGTAGGTTTGGTCAACCTAACTGAGGCGATGACCCAGGCGGCTGCGCCTGCTTCACGTGTTGGTTCAGTTGCTCACTCGGTTGAGGCAACTGTTCCAACTGTGACGTCGTCTCCGCCGGCTGTCAGTGCCATATTCACTGATTTCTTCACTGAGCCGGCGGTGAGTTTTTCTGCGGGCTCTTCCGCAGCGGCGACCACGGTTGTGAGTTCACCTCTGTTGGTTCCTACGACGGCGGCTTCAACTGCGCCTCCGGCACCGGCGACCACCTCGCCCCCGGCCGGTTCAGCAGGTATGTTTGGGGTTGGGGCGTCTAGCCAATCTCTGCCTCCTTCCCATCTGCCTGACCTCTTGGATGGATATTCGTTAGGTTCGGGTGATGGGTTTGGCGGCTACAGGCCTGTCGTCGACCCTACAGGTGCGTAGGGTTATTTTGGCCTGTTATGTTTTTTTTTTATCATCTTTTCCTAACTGCTTTTTGTTTTTGCAGTGTCGGATTCGAATGAGGTGTTTGTTCCGCGGTGGAACATCCGCCGGGGAACCACCCTTCGGACGGCTGTGGACTGCGTCGAGTGGGCGCGCCACACCGCCCCCAGTGGTGCACTGGGAGAAGCTATGTCAAGCTACCAGGAGGGTAGGCTGACAAACGAGCTTCGAATTCTCCTTGCCCGGATGCAGCCGCGCGTCGAGCTGCTTTGTCGTGAAAACGACAAGTTAAAAGCAGCTCGTATCCAAGAAGTAGCTCAGGCGCGGGCTGTCCGGGAGGAGAACAGGAGGCTCTCCGCCGTTGCTGCGGAGAAGGAGAAGGCCTTCAAGGCCCTTGAGGTTGAAGTTCAGGCCCGTCTCGAGGCCCGTTCCAAGGCTGCCCAAGCTGTTAACGAACAGCTTCGGTTAGCTAAGGAAACCGCTCGGAACGCAACTGAGAGGGCCACCAGGGCTGAAGCTGTTGCTGAGCCTCTACGCACCGAGAATGAGGAGCTCAAAGCCAAATTAGAGAGGCTCCAGCAGGCTCATGACGCCTTGGCCATGGAAGACGCCAAGAAGCTTCAAGAAATCTTGGACCAGAGGGGTATGCTTGACCATACTGAGCGTATGCTAAAGGGCGTTGAAGAGGCTGCTGCTAAGGAAGTGTTGCTTGCCAACCTTAACAAAAGTGAAGCCGAACGCGCCCGTAACCAAGCTCAAGCTGCCCTCCAGGAGGCTCTGGTTACCAAGGAATGGCTTCTACGAGAATCGTTGTCGCAGGTAAGCTTAGCTTCATAATGTCTTCACGCTTTTCTTTATACTTAGAAAAGGTTTTGATACTTGTATTTTTGTTCTGTAAGTTGTGCATCGGGTCTTCACGGATACATCATATGACGATGCCATGAGCGCAGCCCTCAACGCTTCTCATGAGGATGGGGAAAAGGCTGGCTTCCTGCTTGGTCTAGGGTTCGTTGAGAAGGGCATCCCGCCTTCCAACTTCCCTTTATATGATGTGGATACTGAAGCTGCTTATGACCAAGCAGTAAACCAGTATGCTGCCTTCCCGCATCCAGTGGTGGAGAAGGTGAACGAAGTTGCTGCTGCTGATGATGGGTTAACCATTCTCAAGACCTTCCTTGAACCGCCACAGCCAAGTGATGGTGCGGGTACAAGTGGGTTTGGAGGAAGTGGTCCTGAAGCTTGAACCTTTAGATCCCTTTCCACTATTAGGATAGGTTTATGTTTTTGTATAGATTTACACTCTTGTAGGCGGGTAGATACCCGGCCATTCTTGTAATACTTGATTTTTTATGGAATGTAAATCCTTTGTGCGGGTAGGACCGTCACTCTTGCTTTATAAACGTTATACGACTTGCTCATGCATATTATAGTTTAATTTGGCACTTGTATTGCCGCATAAACAATATATGATTCGCTTGTGCATACTTTAGTTTAACTTAGCAATTTCTTAAGTACTTTGAATAAGTTAACCTATCAACGTGGCAGATAATAGGTTAAAGTTTTGCTTCCTCTTTCGTGATTGTGCGGGTAAGACCGTCACTTGCACTTAGTAGGATGGCTAAACTTTACCTATATCTGACCTGCGTGGAGGTTTTCCTCATTTTTTCCTTGAAGATATTTTCTAAGTGTTCTGAATAAGTTAACAGTTCGACGCGCGGTTGTCAATATGTTAAAGTTCAGTTTCCTCTATCATGATTTGTGCGGTTAGGCCCGGTACTTTCATTTAGTGGGATGACCGAACTTCACCTATGACTGACCTGCGTGAAGGTTTGCCATTTTTTGTGTTTATGCGGGTTTTGCCGCCTTCCACACGCAACGATTTCTTCACATTTATGCGGTGAAAACCGGCATATCAGTGTTTTGAATAAATTAACCGTTCGACGCGCGGTTGTCAATAGGTTAGTTCGGTGTCCTCTATCATGATTTGTGCGGTTAGGACCGGCACTTTCATTTAGTAGGATGATCAAACTTTACCTATGACTGACCTGCGTGAAGGCTTTCCTTATATTTTCTTTAAAAATTTGTCGTTTTGTGTTTATGCGGGTTTTGTCGCCTTCCACATGCAACGACTTGTTTTCCCACTTATGTATGCGGTGAAGACCGGCATATCAGTGTGGAAAGTTCATTAAGTATAAATGTAAGACCATCAGCGTCAATGTAATAAGGAGAATCATTTCCATTAGAAGTGGCTCTAGGCCTTTTCTTTTACAAGTTTGGAATTGATCTACATGCAGACTGTGTAATTGAGATCCCTTCCATGTTCTTGGGAGAGTCATCGAGCCTTTCGAGCCAATATGCACTTGGTTCGGAATCTCGTTGTTTCGCAGTATGTAGTCTCCGACATTGAAGCTGCAGTTTTATTCGTGTTTTCCCCAACTGGGGTTCTACACGCATTAGCCTGCTCAGCGTTCATTACGCCACGAGGTGCGTGAGCGTCCCATCTCTGACAAATGCTTCGACGATGTCCTTCAAGTCTACGCATTCCTCGGTGTTGTGGCCTCTTGTCCTGTGGAAGTCACAGAATTTGCTCTGATCAGCGTTGTGACGCTCTCGGATTATTGTAGCCTTTGGCCATGGGAGTCTCTCGGTGTCGAATATCTCGGTGACGCTTTTGGTGAGTGGCGTCCATCTGGAGTTCCGGTTTGACAACGGCATGTTATCCTTTCCGCCTAACCGAGGGTGCGAGCCGGATGAGGTGTCAAAGTTTACCCTTGACTGCCAAATGCCTAGCTTCCTCTTTTTGTTTAATCGGGCGGTAAGGACATTGTTTTCTCTTGTTTTCTGGGTGTAGAGGTTTGTGCTCTGGGGAAGATCTCTACCCAGTTGCTTTTCCATTTCCGCGAAGCGTTTAGCTGCTGTCATGATGGCATCCCATGTGGATGGCATGCCATCTTTACCCGTTAAGGTGCGGATGAGCTCTGGGTCTTTTGTGCCCTGGATGAAAGCAGCGCGAACAAGATCTTTGCTAATATTACCCAGACTTAGCTTCTTTGAGTTGAAGCGAGTGATGAAGTCTAGCAAAGATTCATCTTCCTCTCGAATGCAATTGAGGATTGTCCATTGCTCTTCGGTATACTTTCTTTGTTGGCTGAAGTGTTGGCTAAACTTCTGTTAGAAGTCTGCCCAATCATAGATGTGGTGGACCGGTAGACGGTCGAACCACGCTCTGGCTGCTCCAACCAGTGTCATCTGGAACATATAACACCACGTGGGTTCCGTCCAGTTGCTGACGGTTGCCCCCGCTATGAATCTGTTCAAATGATCGTCTGGGTCGGATATACCATCATAAGTGCCGATGTTGGACATCTGTTTGGCACTTCTTTGGGCGATTGCTTCCGTAATGTCCCTTGCAAACTTGGAGGTTCCCGCATTTGCAGCGGTTGGTCTGAAGGTTTTAGAGAAGTCACGTGGGTTTCCACCCGCGTTTTTTGGCTTGAAGGTTTCTCCAAAATTCCTTCTCAGTTGGAAGTCCGTTTCCTTACGCTTCCCTTTCGCCCTATGGCGAGGGTTTGCGTCGGTGACGGATTCCTCCGAATCATCGTCCAAGTACTCTCACTCATTGCTCATGTTGAGCTGTTGAGTGCTTCCGAATTCATCAGCCTGTTGGAGTGAACGCAAGCGTTCATCCAACTCAGCTTGGAATTCCTTCTGACGTGCTTCGGCCCACGCTTTAACTTGATCGAGTGTTCGGGGGAGCCTCGTCTGTTGTCTCTCCAACTGGGTATTGGTGAATCCCAGTGAAGGATTGTTTACTGCACTTGCCCCGACTCGGGTAACCGGGGTAGTGTTCGTAAAATTTACTGCACTTGCCCCGGCTTGAGTAACCGGGGTAGTGTTCGTAAAATTTGTGTGCTCGCCGGTGTTCCTCCCAGTAGCTGGGGTTATGATTACCGGGATTTCTTGGTCACCCGCTGGCTTTGGCAACGGAGTAACCTTAACCATCTTTCCAGAAGTTTGAAAAAACTGAATGAATTAGTTCTAGCTTTTATGCACGGATGGCGCCAATGAAGAAACACTAATTGACCCCGGGCAGATTACGGATAATCTGGGGGTTAAATAGATGTTTCCCACGAGGGGTTATGTCCGGCAAAGATGGTTCTTCTGGTGACCTGCAAAACAGACACCGTGAGCTCGTCACTTAGAAGGGGGGGTACCTCCTTGTGACCACCCTCCGGCGTGAGAATCAGACTAGATTGCTCTTGAATATAAGTGTATATTAAGAGATTGCTAGAAAATATAAGATGTGATAAGGTAATGTAATGTGTCAATACCATTCCAAGGTGTTGGAGTATTTATAGCCGAAGGTAGGTTTCCAAGCAGGTACAGCCGGCTGAATAGTATTCCTGTTCTGCCAACTGTGGGCTACGCACGTGCCATGCTGGTAGTTGGTGGGTAGGCAGCGGCTGATAGTGACCAGGCCTGCTGTGTACTATTCCTGTTCCACCAACTGCAGGCTATGCACGTCCTCCGACAGGTTGGTGAGTAGGCAGCGGCTGATAGTGACATACAGTACAAGAGCGTGCTGCTCGTCATACTGTTGTCAGTGAGCTGTCGTATCTTTGGTCAGATCTTTTGTCCATACCTCGTCAGGTACAATACAAAAGATCCTCCAGTATCGTACGGACTGGCTCATTTGTGCAGGAGTGTTCCCGGCTTTGTGCGGGAGTGTTCCCGGCTTGCTCACTCCTTCTTCAGGTGACATTACTGAATTATTTAAGAGTTAAGTGCCTTGTGCTTGTAGCCTTGCTGCGCGGGTAGCCTTCCCTGATGGCTAGTATCCGTTGCTGCGGGAACGGGCGGAGTACGTCGACCATTGGGAGGCTTTTCCTGCGGGAACAGCTTGCGTACTGCGCGTAAGGACGTCACGTCTCTGAGCATGGTGGGTCCTGCGGATCCAGTTGGTTTCTGCGCAAACGTCTCTTCAAGGTGAGTCTTGCGAGTTTAGCCTTTGCGCAGATGTCCCTGTTGAAGGTGAGTCTTGCGGGTTCAACTGCGGAGACGTCCCTCTTTGAGGTGAGTCTTGCGGGTCCAACTGGGCTCTGCTGGGACCTACCTCTTCATTCCTCAACACTATAAACAATTAATGGGCTCCTGATCGCCATGCTACCGAATAATGTGTTGCACTAGTCATCACACCCGCATCAGCCGCCACACCTTCCGAGTGGATGGATACCTATACGAGTGACGACTCAAAGTTGTGTTCCAACGCATCTAAGAGCAAGTGGTTGGAGGACTACTCTTCCTGTGTTCAGATTAAAGCTTCCACATAACTTCCTAACTCGAGGACGCATCCGGGTGAACCCCTCTCGTCCATCCCATCCTTTACAACTTTAACAATAGGCTAAAATTTTCATTTTCCTTAGACATTAAAAATATTCGATATGTGAGAATGAAACTAAATGAATACCTCGGTTACTTGAACCAGGAGCTCGAATTTGGAAGGCGCCCGAACGATCATGCAAGGCAAATTATTATTACGAGTGCATGCGTAATAATGAGAAACTTTGCAAGAAAAGCCTGCCGAATTCTATGGTTCGAGCACATGCTCATATATTCCATAATTGTAAGTTCGTTAGCCGAGACTGGCCTCTAAATAAAACGAATGTCTATTAGGATAACCAAAACAATACCCTAAGATACACCGAACTATTGTTGACCACACAAAATATTTAGCATTACACATTATTACTTCGATTGGTAAAAAAAAAATGTTGCCCTCGGCGACAAAACTGATTAGCATTTCGTAAAGTTCATTCTATTAGCTTATGGGTTTCCCCACCCAAGCCAGTTTTGAAAAAATTTGTGACTTGTGAATTCACCGGGAATTAACAACATAAAGACTTTTCATTTATAACCTAGGTTTTTCTATCACTTTATCATGTGTTTCCTAGTATAGCACAAGTCACCATTTACCTCACTTCCATCTAATGGTTATAAGGACTTCTATTAATCCTAGCTATAGTCAGAGTGATTTTACTGTGATCGACACACCGTATGTTGTAATACAACGAAAAATCCAAGATTTCTTATTTGTAAGTAGAATCGCACTCCTTAATGCAAAACTCTTTGTATAAATCTTCTCATCATTTGTATTCATTAAGATCCTTCATATATGCGCAATCATCTTCGACGTCTTCAGCATGGCCTTCTGAAAGGACTAACGATTCGGATGTACCCTTCCCTTGTTGTTACTGTTGTAGTATCCTATCGAGAAACAAATTGTTTAATATAACTCTATTGCTTATTTCATTCGACCCATTAAGTAGATTTCACAAACCTTCACTCTGTCCCGACCATTTTTATTCAGGTTTATCGTCAACATTCCAACTTCCTCTCATCGTTGGGCAAAAAAAAAATAATAAATAAATACAAAAAAATAAGTGTTAACCACCATGACAACACATTAAATGGCAGTCGATTGCTTCATCTAACATGATGATCGAACCCTATGTCCATCTTTTCAACGTTCATTAACCAGTCTTTCCTTGGATAAAATTAAATTTTTATTTCATCATTCGATACATATAAGACAAGTATAAAGCTCATATATTTTACTCCTGCATCTCATCTACATTCTTTGGTATGACTCCTTCATCTAATCTTACCTTAGTCACAAACGCTTAAATCTTATTTTTTTTATGTTTACCAATACCAAAATACCTTCACTACCGGCTAATTTTTGTTTAAATTAAATTAAAGCCATGTGCTAAATCATACGATTTCATATTAAATACTCATATTCTTTCACAAACGTCACATTTACAAATGCACACCTGAGTCTAGATTTTTTTTTCTTAACTCTACATACTACCCTATTTTTACGAGTTTAATAAGAATCTACAAACATTTTTTTCAAAACTATCACCTTTACATGAACGTGTTGTCTTTTATACAAGAATTTTCAGAATGTCATATCGTTTATGCAAGAAGGTTTTATTAGCAATCATATAATTCACAAAACTTAAGAGTATATAGGTTTTCATAGTAACTATGATCTTTAAACTCTATTGGCGTTTATATAATGTAGTAAAATTAAAAGTTCACTAGTAGATTTCTTAGAATTATGGACCAAATAGTTGTCTCTGAACTAATAGTTTAGAGATAAATAGACTGTCATTTCAATCCAAAATTCTATCGCCACCTTACTTTCGCACAATTCTGCTTTTCTACATCAAACCATTAAGACCACTGAAGCCTCATTTTGCTTCATATCTACTCCTCATTTCACGTGTGTCCTTCCTATAAAATCTTATTGGCATCTGCGCCGTTACAAAAGGAAAACACAAAGTACTTGCATCTTTCATTTGGTGCGCTTTCAAAATTTCCGATCAACCCATAACTCAGTAAATACACCTCCTTGAAATGTATTCTCTAGGGAGTCGAATCAACATGAACCCTCGTGTTTATCATTAAAGAAAGACGACTGCTATGATTCCTATTTCATAATCTTATGCGCCTCCCCACTTCGTTTATTGATTATCCCAAGGCCACGCTAATGACCCGATTCAGATAACGTTAGCAACTGAATTTCGGGACGAAATTCTCTTAACAAGGGGAGAATGTGTCCGTACAATTCTTAAACAATACTTAGAAATAATTATAGTACATACATGCCTAGATTAGATTCATATTCATTATATCATCAAAAGTCTAACAAATTGCATTCACTTATGTCATACACGTTAGGTGATTATAGGGATTACCGCGCACACGCACAAACACTTGACACGACGATTGGTAATACTATATTTTATACAGTAAAGTAATAGTTTTATATTTGAAAGGAAAAACGACACAAAATATTTATATATGCTCATATAAATAACGACTCCGAACCATGTCCAGAGCGTAACGGTACTTTATAAGTTGATAGGCAAATTCGCGTAAATGAACACACGTTATGACTAAATATAAAAGTAAATTTAGACTAATTAAATAGTCTATTAATAATTTTCTACACAAATACGAACATCGTAGACACATGATTAAGTCCTAATTACATTAAAGTAACCAATTATATAAATGACCTCAACTAATAATTAAAGGTTTGTATCTATACTAGTTAAACAAACCTACACATTAATTCTGGCATGTGAGTAGATAACTTTGATGCCCAATTTGTGCATGCATGCACAAATCCAAGTCTCCATAAAAACACTAGTTTATGAAAGAATCAAATGGAAAAGCAAATATCAGTTGGCATTTGACTAAAATATTACCTTTCATGAATAATAAACTAAAAAGAAAGGCATATAAGTCAAACCATAAAAAACACTTTCAGCCCTTACTCTCTTTTGATCCTCGTTTAAGCACACACACACCATGATATGCATTTCCCATAAGATATTATGTAGAGACAAAGAAGAAGTCAAACCCATTATCCTCACATTTAAACATGCACTGTTAATTCTTATCTTTTTGTAGACCCAGGCTATACCATAGTACACACCAATAGGCTTGGGTAGATGTTGCAACAATAAATTCCTTAATCAAATTCACATCCGTAAATCATTTCCATCGAATCACCACCAACTAAATCCAACCGTCCATATTGAAAGTACGAATCCTTATATAAACAAGCCATAATATTCATCAACCATCACACCTCCACCATACAATTGAGCACCAATGCCAAACACACCTCTTTAACCGTTTTCCCTTCGTGCGCCACCACCTTGCACCATCGCCACCCTCACAGACCCTCAACATCACAATTTTGGGTATACACTCAGCCACCTACTTGTTTCACCTAATTGTTTCTTGTCCTCTTTAAACCAAGAACAAACACGGACTAGGAGCCCAATAATTGGTGCATAAAGGCTTATATTTTCTTATTTTTCTTAAATTCGTAATAAAGAATAGTGAGCTTCTAATCTTTCTTATTTCCTTAATTTGCTTACGTTGATGTTAGTGTTTTTGTTAAATCATGTTCACCCAAGTGTATATGCAACAAGAAATGCTAATAAAAATATATATCTAATATCATGTGACTTAAAACATAACACAAAAGTACGGATTAAACATTTTCTTACTTTAAATATGATTTTTAAACATAAATCTAGTAAAAAGACACATGAGACTTACCATCCATGTGTGGATCTAACAATTACATGCTTAACCAATGAACATATTAGTTAATTTTAACAATAAAATTATGTTGAATTTTGAAAGAACTAATGGTTACTCTTTAAAAAGGGTTTTCATGTACAAGGATTTTATTAATAATTAGTTACTTAACGTTAGAATAACATATATTGTTATATATATTTTTAACTCAATACTTCCAAAAATAAATAAATAATGTCATATATATTTGGTCATAATTTAATACCAAGATAAACATATAGTTGAAGTTATTTATATTCATAAACACGTTAAACATAAGCGTATCTCAAGCGAGTCGTGTTATCACATAAGTCTAGGTTTTGGATGAACACATAGCATAAACCGATATACTTATTTAATGTGTCGAGCCGATCTTATGTTACTCGTACTTGTCTTAGGACGCACATAGGACGGATACAAACATGAGTTCTTACAAATCACTCACCGACGCTGAGGTGAGTTTCATGGCCCCTTTTCTCTTTTACTGTTTTACAAACTATGGGAGAAACATACTAAACTTATTTGATAACTTTGCATTAACTTAGTAACCTTGGATAAAGTTATTTAGTAACTTTTTATAAACTCATTTGATTACGTTTCATAAACTTATTTAACCTTGCATAAACATATTTTATAACTTTATATGGACTTATTTCGTAACCTTGCATAAACTTATTTGACAACTTTGCATAAACTTATATAATACGATAATTAGTGAGCAAGACATAGAATATTTATATGAGCATGAGTTACACGAGGCCCTTAAGATCTTCGGATCAATACATTCTATAATCATTAACTATGGGTTTAGTCGAGGAATATGTGGGTAGACTATCGGGATTGACCCCTCCGCTCATGGTTAGTCGCTCTAACCGACATGTTAATGGGAACATATATTCTATAAAATCACACCGTGATGGCATGGTTATCGGGCATACATATGGATTTGGGTTTGATTATAGGCTCATTGTCATATATTAATTTGTATTCTTAGCTAGTCTACAAAGGATTATCGATCTTGTTTAGGTTATTGTATATATCATATTGTATCGCAACACTCACTTGTATATAAAAGGGCTTTTAAGTTCGTAAACGTAAACTTTTTGGACAACGTTTTAATCGGGAAAACGTACTCGTAGCAAACAGAGTTTTCAACTTTTTAAATAAGTTTCAATGTACGTTTTAATCATGAAGACATAAATAATATTTGAAATACGTTTTATTTACGTGAACATAAACAAGTTTTAATGCACATTTTGTCATGCAAACATAAGATGCTGATAAGTGTTTTAATCATGAAAACATATATTTGAGAAATCATTTCTTGTTTTATACATTTTAAACACTTGAAACTCAACATTTTCACAACAACGGGTTTAAACATGCATTTAAAACCTGTGAACTCACCAACATTATTTTGACTTTTAAGTATGTTTTTTAGGTTATAAAAATAAGGAAGATATTTGTGGGCATATACAAGCATCGCATCGCATGTAGGATCACAACGTTAATCAATAGCTGTGATTATCCATGAACGTTGCGCGCCCGTGTTTCTGCCTTGGCGGGGTGTGACACCACGTAACTACAGGGGTAGGGCATATAAATAAGTCCTAAACACTCCGAATGTAAGGCTTGTAAGTCCGCACGGTATGTAAGTCCAAAGTTCAACCTTAAAGCTTAAAATTATTATTGTATAGAAAAATTCTTTTGATCAAGTAGTAGGGGGTTGGAGTAAGATCTGGGGAAAGCCAAATAAGCCTTGAGAAGAGATACGGGGCATCATAGGTCCATAAGTGATGTCCATATATATTTTATGCCTAATTGAATCTAATCGTGTCACTGGCGCAATGAAAATATGCTAAGTTTATAAATACGTACTATCAACCTTTTCACTATGTCACAATAACGCTGAAAATGGATCATTGTTAAAATATCTTAATCAATATGATTTCATGTTTGGATCTTTTCTTAAAAAAGGTTGCTTGTTTTAAAACAGCTGAAATTTGATCCCAAAATTATGATAAATCTACCGAAGGCTAGATAGGTAAATTTTCTTTGTTTTATTTTAGTTTTTAATTCTAATTTATTTTATTTTTAATTTTTATTTTTACCTCATGCCTACTCGTGTCGAAACAAATGTCTTTAAGAAATCACTTCTACATTAATCGGGATTGTGTTTAGATAATCAATTTTTGACAACTGTTTGGCCCAACGGACTCCGCTGCTATGAGTTCTCGACTCAAGATTGTTGTTCTCGGTCCATATATGCTCTCGGTCCATATGTGTTTTCGGTACAGATTGATGTGTCTCGGAAGTTTAGAAGGCACTCATTACACATCATTAGTCATTCTGGAAACTCACAAACACTCAAGAACTTTCATCTTCCTTAATCTTCTAAGATCTTCCGAAATCAAAACTATCTAATCATCCCGTACCCATCCTTTCATGTCTTCACCTAAGCTATTATGCAGAAACTCTTGAGAGAGGTAAGAAAATCTATCAAATATCTATCTTTGATTCTTGGGTATGACAATTTCGAGGTAACCGTGACTCGATCGGTTCAAAGTTTTAGTCTGTATTTTCGGTTTGTTCTTGAAGTTACTGATTGTTTTTTAAATGAGGATGCAGCTTTGGTCATCAATGGTGATTGGTAGGATGGAGAAGACGATGGGTCGTGTCCATGTATTCTTGATGAAGATTGACCGAAATCTCTTGGTCAACCAGAGAATTCCTTGGTCAACTGACATCTCAAGGAGCTCTCGAGCAAACCTTGACCGAGAATCCATTAGTTCAACCGAAAACATACCGAATTCGACATTTCTGAGTCGATTGAACCTAAGAACTTCTATTATTTTCTTTAACCATAGGCATGAGTATCTACTTCTATTGACAAGTAGTATGACTTGTGCCGGATTGTTAGCCGGCCCCAAGATTTCAGGCATAAAGGCACTAAATAAGACACTCAACCTTCAAGTGTCTATTCTAATGCCACGATATATATGCCGGAAGGAAGATGTTAAGGAATGGATGCTGATCAATCAGGTTGGGAAGCAGTTCCTACTCCAGAAAATGCTACATCAAGTGGCGGCTGAGGAAGCTGTTAAATCTGACCAAGCTCAATAGACGAAGGATATGGATGCATGTTAATCGTCTGTAGTTGATATTTTGAAGATAACTGAGATTAAGCAATAAACCAAGGGGGAGAGTGTTGGGCCGTAGTTTGTGGTTTATGCTTTGTATATTAAGCTTAGTTGGGCTTACATATGTAAACCGAGATCATTTGATCTTGGTAGGGTTGTTCGTCCAAGTTTATCGATCACCCGTGTAAGTTTGTCAAGGGCTTAAGCACCCGACGTATTAATATATGTGTGTTTTGAAGCTTATTCTTTGTGTTTGTGTTTGCTTTGTAGAATCGGCTTGGTGATTAGTTTCCGCCTAATCATTGATTTATTTGATATCACATTGAAAGATCCTTTCTCGGGACTTACAACCTAAATATACTGGGAGCTTGAATCAGAAATGAAAAGAAAATACCCACATTTATTTCAGTAAATCTCGAGGACGGGATTATTCTAAAGGTGGAGAGGATGTAACGCCGCGAAAATTTCCAACTTAAGTTGTGCCAAAAATGTCAATAATCAAAGTTCAGGGACTTGAAATGAAAATTTTTGAATTTCTCATTCTTCGCGCGATGTGAAGAAATTATGCAAACACACTTCGCGTGATGCGAAGTTAGCCAACACACAATTCAAAGCAGAACAAGTTCGCGCTATGCGAAGTGGCCCTTCGCGCAACGCGGAATTTCATTAAGTAATCGGGGACACGTGTCCAACCACGTGGCATCACCAGGCAGGCCACGTGTAAAATTGCGGCACTGAGGCAGGTTGCGCGACGCAAAGGAGCTTCGCACGACGCTAAGAGTGCCAAATTTCACCTATATAAGGGGGAGTCGGGTTTGAAGCATTTCACACCAAATTTCAACATCACTTTCACACACTTAGTATTGGGAAGCGTGCCCAATCGCCATGAATTTCTGAGGTTCTGATTACTCGTGATTCTTGCAAGTAGAGGAGCTCTGACGCCCTTTAGGTCAATTAAGCGAGTTAGAAACAAGATTCTGCCAGTCAAGCAATCGCTCTTACCCTAGTGTTAAGCATCTCAAGTACTCACTAAGGTAGGATCCAAGTTTAAGTTATTTGAATTAAATTTTGAATAGCTTAGACTCAGTCAGGGCTATGGCCTTTAACCTTAAAAAGATTTTCAAAGCATTTACAAACAGTTTTCAATAAACATAACTTCTATAAGGGTAATGTTACACAAAACTATATTTTGATGGGCATGTAGTAACTGGAAGGGGGATATCATTAGTAGACTCTTCTTGCCTAAGGTAAGTAATTCGTACAAATCACAATCAACTACGGGACCCGTTTACTTACCTGAAGACGTTTGCCAACGTGATAGACTCTATTAGGCCAAAGCATGATATACCAAACGTCACAAAAATATAGTTATATTTTTTAAACAATCACAAACCTAATCAAGGTTACAACCAGACTTAAGGTCTGCAGTCTAATCAAGAAACACCATCAAGGTGATCATTCAAACCTATTTGTTAGGTTAAATATCATTCACAATCAAGAAGGTTTATCAATCAATCACACTGAAGGTATAGGTGAATACGTTAAACCTTTACAATCAGTCAAAACATATTTATCCTCTATAAGATGAACAGGTTGTTTGTCTTAAAGAGTCAGTCAACCGTTTACATGAGATTACGTGATCTCTAAAATGTTATAATACAACTCAGACTGAATACACATGTGTCTGGATCCAAACATAACTGTTCAGCCTGTACAGTCAAAGGCTACGTGGTCGCGGGCTAACGGTCATATATAGTTCTCCGGTATTGGCTACGTGGCTCGGAGACTTGTGTGTGTGTAGGGCAGTATTACAAATACCGGGTATAGAAATATATCTGTTGAGCTTGTCAAGAAAACTATATTTGTATTATAATTGTTATTTAAATGCTTTTAGAGCCAAATGATTCACCAGCACATTGCTGACGTATTTTATTCCCACTTGCAGGTAATTAAGTTTGATGATAAGTAACAAGGATTAGAGTCGTCAAGGAGATAGAAGCTCGCAAATCAAGATGGCTTAATTTTTGAATATAATAATCCTTGTAATATAAAAAAAATATTTTGTAAAACATATACTTGGGTATTTAAATCCCAAGTAAATTTTCAATGTAAATTAATATTATATTACTCGTAAGTCTTCCGCTAAAATTAACCCATAAACTCTGATACATTTACAAAACAGGTACCAACTTATGGTCACACTCCAAGGCCCTAGATCAGGGTGTGAGAGGTGGGTCTCGAAACTGGACCCAAACTGTCCACTGGTCCATTTACGACAATAAGCGTGAAACCCACAATCGACTTGAGTGCATGGCGGCCAGAGCAAAGAACTCGAGTCCTCAAATTGACTCGAGCTGCATACTGAGGGTAAGCTCAATGGAAATGGTCCGCACTGTTTGAATCGCATGACAGTGAATGATGCGCTCGAATCTCGTGCGACTCGATGGAAACCATTTGCTTGACTTAAACCCTAACCCCTCATGCGACTAGAATTCAAAGTCAGGAGACTCAAATTCAGGCGATTGGAATTCGTGCGACTCGTTCTTGTGTGACTCGTTTCCCTCGTGCGATTCATTTGGAAATCCTCATGCGGCTTGATTTATATCCTCATGCGACTCGACCTCATGTTCACCGTCGCCATGATTTTCCGAAGGAGGAAAAGGGGGGAACGACTGAGAGTAAGGACGGGGAAGGTGGGGGGTTAGGGTTGTCTTTTATAATTAAGATGGAGGAGGGCATTATGGTAATTAATAATAATAATAATACATAATAATAAAATTATAATCATGGGTGCAAGGACTTAAAAGAGACCCGAACCCGAGACCCAACTTGTTTAGAACGTGTAACCCGACTCATAATAGACTACCAACTTATGGAACTCGTTCAAGAATACTTAAACATGTAGGTTCATTAACTAAGTAGTTAACTTATAAAAGATATGAACTTAGCCGAACTTAATTAAAATGTAAACTTGACACGAACCCAAGGAACGTTAAACTAATAAGGTCGGTTCATTAACATAAAAAAGATAAGTTTCACTATAGTTATAAGTTCGGTTTCGTTAACTTAAGAAAATAAATAACAAAAAAATAGAGAATTAATACTTGTACGTTATTAACAGTTAGTCGAGCTCGGTTGAAGAAAGGCATTACGATTAATTCCAACAGGAACCGACGACATGTGAGTTCTAGCTCCTTTTCTGTGTTACGTTTTTAGGGGCTGTGTGCATACTACAATGTGTTAGATTAATACACTTACCTTCAATGGTAAGTGTATAGTAAGTATATATTTGTGTATGTATGCGAATATTAATGAATAATTAATTAGTATGCACGTAGATATGAATAACTACATTATAACTAAAGGTAGTACAGGTATGAAGGGCGCCGGACCCTAATATATCCGAGGTATGAAGGGCACCGGGCCTTAATAATATCTGAGGTATGGAGGGCACCGGACCCTAATAATATCCGAGGTATGGAGGGCGGTATGGAGGGCACCAGACCCTAATAATATTCGCGGTATGGAGGGCACCGAACCCTTATAATATCCGAGGTATGTAGGGCGAAATACTATTTAAAAACGAACAAGCAATGTGAAAGAATTGTAGGAATATGAATTATGAAAGTATGTAAGAACGTATGTATGTATGTATGTATGTATGTATGTATGTATGTATGTATGTATGTATGTATGTATGTATGTATGTATGTATGTATGAATCACAGACTAGCAGGTAAGTATTTAATACGTATCTTTGGACGCGTATTAGCAAGTAAGTGAATATAATATATGATTAAATGATTAACTAGAACTCACCCAGCGTAGCTGACTTTTAGTATGCAAGCAGGTGAGTAAGATGAAGCAGGTTGCTTGATAGAGACACGTGGCAACAAGATGAAGACTGACATCGTTATGAAGGAGATTCACGTGTTATTCATGTTAAATGTTAAGACTTATGTTATTTCAGTTTAAGCAAAATACTTGTGTTATGTATGAATGGTTGACTTTATATTCCGCAAATTGTTTTAATTAACTATGATTTCCAAATTATGTGAATGAGTAAATCCAACCTGAGCGAAAGTAGGGCACCCGGGACCGGGGCCTTACAATTACAACCCTAGAAATCTAATCTACTAGTTTCTTCTATGTTCGATTTAAATTAGTTTGGGGGGTTTTGATTAATGGCTTAAGATGCTTCAAAAACACATAATAATTACCTGGTAGCGTTATTGATTGATGGTGAACGACGAGTTCGCCGGAGTTAAACTTGGATGAATGATTGTCGGATTTATGGAGTGTTTTAGGGAAATTAGCTGTTATGAGCAAGTTTGATCAATGATTTACGTTCTATTTTTAGTCTAAATTGTGCCGTTGGGGCTTAATTGATCGTAAATGCATTTTTAATAAAATCCGGCCGTTGGAAGGTTTAATTTGATCATTATCCGATGTTAATACGTGTTATATGTAAGACCCGAATCCCGGGAATCCTACAGTTGGTAATCATACAAGAAACTTATAAAACTTTAAAACCAAAGCAATTCGTTTTATTAAAACCAGTCAGAGTAATAAACAGCGGAAATTAATAAGTATCAAAAAAGTTCCCAAAACCGGGAAAATATGCCCAAAACCAAATTTAAATGCGTTTAATAATAAATAAAAATAAACAATCTTCATTATTAATTTTCCCGACTAGCTATGCCTTCAACCGACCGAGTAGTTTCGAGCACGTCCAAGCGGTAAGCATCCTCCTCTTAACCTGAAACTCACACTAACATATACACAAAGTCAGCTTGAGCTAAGTGAGTTCAAGTTTTAATAAACAACATTATATAAAACTTTCCAAGAGTTTAAATATAATACGGGATATGAGCAGTTAGGCCATAATAAACAATAAGTAGTCATACTTATATATCTATATAGTTATATCCCTATGCATAACATCTAAGTAATAACATCAGGGTCGAGCACACGTACAACCCAAACACGTAACATTCCATCCGATGGTGATCATGCCACACAAGCCTCCCCCCTTATGGGCTTTCCAGGGCCAGCCACAGGATTTTAGAACCTGAGTAGTATAGATTGGCCCGGCCAAGATCACCACCCACATCAGGGTCGAGCACACGTACAACCCAAACACGTAACATTCCATCCACCGTATGCAAACACAAAGTAGGTATACGCAAACATCCTTAGTCGATAACGACTAATTAACATCGCCAATAATTGGCCATAAAGTAACACATGTATAAACATACGTATATATTATTCCAAGATATACCATACTACAAGTAAGCCTGTGGGCCATAAGGTATCACATGTGTATACATACTTAAATATCATCACAAAATATACCATAGTACAAGTGAGTCTATGCAAAATCATTTAAGCGGTTTATCAAGTAAAAACAGTTCCTCAAAACTTGAAAAGAGTATAAAGGGGCATCATGAACTCACCTGACAAGAGGCACACAATCACCACGAGCTAGAGAACTCCTAAGTGTTTCCACAACTCACACGCCTGTCGGATTATACACATTAATTACTAACGACATCGAAGGGACTCGTTTACCCTACAACATGTTCTAACATGGTTTGAGTTACCTAAGGCCTCGACCTCACCAAGTTCAATTATAACAGCCCCCAGGGCCTTATATTTACCAACACGACCCTTAGATACCCCCGGGAATAAAGAATTCCCAAATTGCCCCCCGGAAGTGCTAGGAGAGACGAATATGCGTGTTTACGAGTTGTTTAGGCACTTAACATCAAACTCAGCCCCGTGTTGACCAAATTTAATAAAATCACAGCCAACAAGTCCACATGACACTACACGAGTTGGATGGGCCGGTAATTCGCAAGCACAACGCACAAACTACCAATAAACTCGAATTTGCGTTGTACCGACCCGTTTGGGAAACCGACAACCAATTCAGGCCTAATAATAAAAAAAATAGTTGTTCACAGCCAACCAATCATACCGATGCTACAACATTTGAATTGGTTGTTAATTCCCTCAAACAACGCGCTAGACACAACAATTAGCAAACTAGACTACCGAAACTTGGTTTTCACATTATCAACAATAGACCACTCTAACGAATGCCAAGACTCATAATACTAAATTATGATATACAAGACATACCTAGGAAGATGATGGAGCAAGAACTTCAATTAAAACAGCCCCGAAAGGACCTCAATTGGTCAGCCACCGGTTAAATCCTAAACCGAAAGAATTAATCAATGTCGAGTATAAGGAGCAGATTTTAGCATGCAAAGACGTATTTTATTACATAGGAAGAACCAAGAAATAAATTATGAAATATTTACCAGAGTTAAATAAATGTCTTAGGTTTATAAATATATTTTTATAATATTTTTCTAGTGGACACAAAAAGCATAAAAATTTCACCAACACAGAAAGGTACGTGCAGCTATTACAGAGCGCAGCAAAAGTGTTTTATTTGTTTAAAAATCATTACCAAACCAAATTAAACGATTCCAATTGGGTTGTAATCTTAACTCAAAATTTGAACTTTCAAAAGTGGAATCAACCAATTTGAACTTGTCAAAAAAGAGTTATTATGTCGGGAAGACAGACCAGAATCTGTGTCTTGGATATCTAAAAATATTTTTATTATATTTTTCCAATTCACACAAAAATCATAAAAATTTCCCCAACACAGAAAGGTACGTGCAGCTATTACAGTGTGCAGCAAAAGTGTTTTATTTTTTTAAAAATCATTACCAAACCAAATTAAACGATTCCAATTGGATTGTAATCTTAACTCAAAATGTGAACTTTGAGAAGTGGGATCAACCAATTTGGACTTGTCAAAAGAGAGTTATGCTGTCGGGAAGACAGACCAGAATCCGTCACCCCGCATCAGCTTTGACACACGATCTTATAAAATCATAAAAACCATTCAAATCTTGTCCAAAAATTACATATTATACCTTTCTGGTAACTAGACTCAAAGTAAAATATCGTGGAATCAAGAATCGATCAATAACAATCAATTTTCATCGAGTTACAAACCGAACAATAAACGAGTACGAATCTGTTAGAACTGTTTTATTCAAAACTCAAACCCTAACATGTTTAACAAAGGGTTTAATGGTGAAACAGAGTTATATTATGATAGAATCGACCTTAAAATAGACTCGGGAGGCCGGATAACGGCTGGATTCTGCACGGAAATCGAGGAGGAGCCTCCCATAGCTGCTGTCGATCGGAATTATGGTGGGGCTAGGGTTTTTCTTGTTATGATATAATAATTAACACTTTAATCCCTCAACTAGTAAAATATAATAACTTGAATGAAAGGTTAGATAATTAGACTTTCGAGAATGACAAGGATGTCCCTGAAGATGCCACAATGGTTCTCGGTTAAAGATACAAACTTACAAGGCATAAGTTCTTTTAACAAAAATTTACGGGCGTTACATTATAATGGTCTAACTGTTAGCCATTAGTGGAGATAAGTGTTGGAATCTTTAATTGACATTAATTTGGCGTTTTGGTTGTGTTACAAGGTTGCCGGAAAGTGGGTCTCGTCGCTGGCGTTTCTGATCGGAGAACCAATGGGGAAGAAGGGGTGGGGGTGGCGTTGGATATTAATTTATTATTATAATTTAAATACATTTTACACTTTTGGCCCTTATACTTTCAAGTTACATTAAAATTAAAACTAAAATAAAATTACAAATTAAACCTTGAACTTTGAAACATTATTCGAAAAAAAAATAATAAAAATAAACTTGAATACTATTATACTTGTGAAGTTTGCGAATTGTTTAAACCTATAAACCTTAAAATCCAGAGGTGTCGTTAATTTAACCAAAATGTATAGAAGACGAACAAACGATAATTGTGAATCCTCGATAATATTGTTTAACAACAAACGATGAACAATAATAGATTGGAACGATAAACCGGGCCGGTTTAATGAATAAACATTGACGAACATCAAACGAAACTTGAGAATGTATATATATATATATATATATATATATATATATACATAAACCGAAAATTCAAAATGTGTCGGGTTTTCAGGTTTAAAAAGTAACGAATGTTATAGGATTCACAACTTTTGGAAATTTTGTCCTGAAATTAAAATAAAAATAAAATGTTAAAAGAAAACATCTAATGCATGGAGTTGTTTAAAAGTTTTAACAATTTTGCAAATACATACTTAAAAAAAACAATACCTTCGATCTTTGAATGACTCGAAGGATGCCACAAATGGGATATGGTAAGGACACTTGTAACACCCGTTAATTCCGGTTTCAAGAATTAAGGATTGTAGAGTATGTATAATTCTCGAGATTTATCCGGCATTCCTCAGAAGCCGTTACGTCATCCGGGTACGTCTCACCGCATAACATTTCTTCCAAGTTGCATTATTATTATTTTCCGGGGGCTAGAATGAAAAAGTTTTATGATATAACACTAAAAAAAAAACCTAAACCCTAGTTACAGCAGCTGCTGCGATCGGCCACTTCCAGCCCCTCCCCCCTTTAATTGCTTCAACTTTTTGATCGATTCCAAGCTCCTAGAAGTAGTTCAAGGTATGTACTACAATCCCCAAAACTCTTTTTGTTCACCCCTAATCGTTTTGATGCTCAATTTTGCCGAAACTTTTTGTTGGACAGATTTTCGGCCAAGGTGTAATTGACCCACTTCCCGTGGATAAAAATTAGAGTTTCCGGTGTAGAAAGATCCCCATGTATGGCATTTACATCATATTAAAATTTCGTGGTCATTAGAGGTTTTTAGGTCGGTCAATCGATTTTAGTTCGACAACTAGGGTTTATCGGGTGTAGATTTGCAAATTGTTGGGTTTGATGCGTTAATTGATCGGGTGACCGACCGAATCAGTTTGTACAGCCCAAGGGGGGTTTAAGGGCTGTGGAAAAATTATTTTTTTGATGCTCGGGGCTGTTTTGGTTAGTGCTTCGTCAATCGAGTCGGCGGTGCGCGAAATTTCGTTTAAATGTTAAAGTAAGAGTTGTAAAAAGGAACCGTCAACCCTATCAACTCGGGTGACATAATCTTGATGAATGAAAAGATTTAAAATGGAATTTGGTCCATTTGGGGCTAATTCATTTAACCAATGGATTTAAGGTTTATTACACGCGCATTCGACCCGATTTGATCACCCTTGGGCCTTGGCCAAGTGTTGGGCCTTAGGCCAAGTTGTTGGGCCTTGGGCCAAGTTGTGGGCCTTGGGCCAAGTTTTGTGCCTTGGGCCAATTTGTTGGGCCTTGGGCCAAGTGTTGGGCCTTAGGCCAAGTTGTGGGCCTTGGGCCAAGTGTTGAGCCTTGGGCCAAGTTGTTGGGCCTTGGGCCATGTGTTGGGCCTTGGGCCAAGTTTTTGGGCCATGGGGAAAGTGTTGGGCCTTGGGCCAAGTTGTTGGGCCTTAAGCCAAAGTGTTGGGCTTGAACGGCCCATTAGGCAAGAGTGTTCTTACGGTCTAGTTTAGTAACATGTTGTGTATAATTTACAGGCCCTTGCTTGTGATTGTGCACTTAGGGATTTCCTAGCTCGTTGCAGGTATTCGATTGATTCCAGGTGAGTTCATGATTGCCTTTTTACTCTTTTTACTTTTGGGCTAGCATGCACACCTAAGTGTTTCTTACATGATGAAATGTTTTACACGAATTTATATAGGCTTGCTAGCATATGGTAGGCCTTGGGATGTTAAATAGATATATATATATATATATATACATTATTGCTTGGCCTATATCTGGCGATTTTGTAGTCGTTTCTGTTGGGTTTTATACAAGTTTATCAAAGTCAAGTTAACCATATTTAACTAGAAAACACAACGGAAGCTTAGATTTTAAATCTTGTTATGAACATACCAATATGTTAAAACTAAAAACCCAATGAACAAGGATCAATATTACAAGAACAATATACTTATGAAATGTAAAAGTACCTCCTTATACCTTATAAGAAGATGTAGGTTGTTGAAGGGGATGGTGGTTCAATGGCAAGCCTCCAAAGTAGAAGACCTCAAGATAGTAATACCCCAAGCTTTTTGTGACAACCCCAACTTGATTGCTAGGATTAGAACACTTAAACAAGCTCAACAAAAACCCCAAAAATTCTGCCCACTTTGGCCGTGGGTTTTGAGAGAAAGAGAGAGAGAATGTGAACTTGATTATTCACTTGAAAATTCAAAAATGAAAGATCAGTTGCATGTCTTGGATGTGGAGATTCATAAAGAGCTTCACATGGACCAAAAGGATTTGATTGGGCCAAAACCTTCCACCCACATGGGGTGGACGGCTCCCTTTTCTTTCCTTTTTTTTTTTTTTTTTTTTTTTGTTTCTTATTTTGTTTTAACCATTTAAAACCATCTCCATTTATTTTATAAAACTAATTTTATAAAACATACATGCTATCTTAATTATTTAACCAATTAAATAATTAATTTATATAAATAAATTATCCAGATAATTTATTTAAATTATCAAGTGTGTTTGTTTAGAAAACCAATTCTCTAAACACTTAGTGTTCGGTATTCGTTTAAATGATCAAATCATAAAAGAATACATTTGGTGTTGTCTAGCTTGTTATTGGGTATGACCCGACTTGGATCAAACACAGTTAGCCACATTAGTATAAGTATGTGTCTCGGGCATACGTAATTCCAACAATCTCCCACTTGCACGAGATACATAGAAAATTAATGTAAGTGGTGAATACCGCCTAACAACAGTTCACCACCCCCAATGTGTTTGACGAAGTGCCATTCAATAACATCATCCCTTCAAGTCCCTTACTTGATATGATTTAGGTGAATCTATCATTATATCCCTTTGTTGCTAGATGTCATGTTGGATCTAAGAGACATAGGTGATCATTCTCTTTACAATTCAACTTTATCAGGCCTTAGACATCTAAACTCTCAACACATAAGAGGAACAAATTCCGTCTTGACTGTATACGCCTCTCACTATCACTTTATACTCCACCCGAGCTCATCCTTATGTACCATCTTTTACGAATAGCGAAGGGGAGAGTCAAAGTATAATACTCGGTGAAAATCAAGACCCAATATACATCTCAGGTCTAAGGATAATATGAAATTCTCCTTTACTCAAGATTACTAATGATCAAGTCAATCGACTCCATGTAGTAATATTGAGAGCGGGTCAGTCCAATATTTGTATCCCACAAATATCTATGAACTTTGGCAGCAAACCTATGCTCCATATTCATTCCTTATGAATAACCACCAATCCTAGTTCATAATAGTCTTGCTTCATATTTGTTCCCACAAATGTGATCGACTACGGACTTTTAGAATAAGATAACTTATTCATGGATTAAACATGCAAAATTAGAATTTAACTCAAGATTCCATAATCATATAAAAGAGTTAAATTACAAAAGTCTTTTAAACTTTAATACAAAATAGATCAAATCCAATTACTAGAATATCGAAGTCCTAAGCCACTCGCATGACGCTCATGTTTCGGTCTTTCTAGGAGCTTCGTGAATGGGTCCGCAAGATTTTGATCAGTTCCAACTTTGCGAATACATATCTTTCCCTTTTCAACTTCATCCCTTATGTAGTTGAATCTCCGCTCTATGTGCCTCGTCTTTTGGTGCGAACGAGGTTCCTTGATTTGAGCAATCGCACCCTCGTTGTCACAAAAGATTTCTAGGGGGTCTTGAATGGAAGAGACCACCCCTAGATCAGTAATGAATTTCTTCAACCATGCAGCTTCCTGAGCTGCTAATGAAGCGGCGATGTATTCTGATTCTGTAGTGGACAATGCTACCACTTCCTGTTTTGAGCTCTTCCAAGAGACAGCTCCTCCATTAAGAGTGAACACATACCCAGATTGTGATCGAGAATCATCTCGATCAGTTTGGAAGCTCGCATCCGTGTAACCTTTTATAGCGAGTTCCTCCTCACCAGATCCATATATCAGAAACATATCCTTAGTTCTCCTAAGGTATTTCAATATGCTCTTAACAGCCATCCAATGACTGTTTCCTGGATTCTGTTGGTATCTGCTTGTCATGCTCAAAGCGCATGACACATCCGGTCTAGTACATATCATCGCATACATGATGGATCCTATAGCAGAAGCATATGGGATTTGTTTCATCATCTCTTGCTCACCCTTTGAGCTTGGACATTGATCTGAACTCAATACGGTCCCTCTTTGAATAGGTACAAAACCTTTCTTGGAGTTTTCCATCTTGAACCTTTTCAAGATTTTATCAATGTATGTACTTTGGTTCAAACCTATCAAGCGCCTTGACCTATCCCTATAGATCTTTATTCCCAAAATATAGGCAGCTTCACCAAGATCCTTGATGGAAAATCTACTTCCAAGCCAAGCCTTAACGCTTTCCATGGTTGGAATGTCATTTCCAAATAGTAGAATGTCATCGACATACAATACTAAGAAGGTAATTATACTCCCACTAGCCTTTTTATACACACAAGCCTCATCAGCGTTCTTGATGAAACCAAAATTTTTGATTTCTTCATCAAAACGATGATTCCAAGTTCTAGATGCTTGTTTCAATCCATAGATTGATTTCTTTAACTTGCATACTTTATTAGGATGTTTTGGATCGACAAAACCTTCAGGCTGAACCATATAGACATCTTCCTCAAGATATCCATTTAGGAAAGCGGTCTTGACATCCATTTGCCAAATTTCATAATCATAATGTGCAGCTATGGCAAATAATATCCTAATAGACTTTAGCATTGCTACAGGCGAAAAAGTTTCATCATAATCAACCCCTTGAGTTTGAGTGAAACCTTTAGCTACAAGTCTTGTTTTATAAGTATCCAAGTTTCCATGCATATCAGTTTTTCTTTTGAAAACCCACTTACTTCCAACAGTTTTGGTGTTAAGTGGTGGTTCAACCAATTCCCAAACTTGGTTGTCATACATGGATTGCATCTCAACGTTCATGGCTTCAAGCCATTTGTCACAATCATTCTTGGACATTGCACCACGGTATGTGGTTGGTTCATCCGAATCTACCACGTAGCAACCTTCTACAAAAAATCCATATCTTTCGGGTGGATTGCTAACTCTACCAGATCTGCGAACGTTTTGTGTGTTTTGATCAACCACTTGATCACTTTCAACAACCTCTTGTTGAGTGCTAGTATCAACCAATTGTGTATCATCTTGTGATTCTTGATCCTCATCAAATTTCACTGTTCTACTATTAGTTCCTTCCTTAAGGAACTTAGTTTCCAAGAACTTACCCTTTCGAGCAATAATAACATTTTGCTCACTAGGATCGTAAAAGTAATATCCTATATCATCTTTAGGGTAACCAATAAAGATACACTTAGTGGATCGGACTTCTAATTTGTTTGGGGTGTATTGCTTTACATAAGTTTCACAACCCCAAACTTTTAAGAATGATAGCGATGGAGCCTTTCCATGCCATATTTCGAAAGGTGTCTTCTCCACTTTCTTGGTTGGAGCCATATTCAATATGCGAACAGCGGAAAGTAAAGCATAGCCCCAAAATGATAGAGGTAAAGTGCTTCTAGCCATCATTGATCGAACCATATCTAATAGGGTACGATTTCTCCTTTCAGACACACCATTATGTTGTGGTGTTCCAGGTGGAGTAAGTTGTGAAATAATTCCACAACTCTTAAGTTGATCTTGAAAAATACCACTTAGGTATTCACCTCCTCTATCACTACGAAGTACTTTGATTGTGGTTTTGAGTTGTCTTTCTACTTCAGCTTTGAAGTCTTTGAACATTTCAAAAGCTTCATCTTTGTGTTTCATTAAGTACACATAACCATATCGACTATAATCGTCAATAAAGGTAATGAAGTATCTTTCACCATTCCTAGTCATTGGTCTAAAAGGACCACATACATCCGAATGTATGATACCCAATAATTCTTTTGACCTTTCAAAAGTCTTATTAAAGGGTTGCTTTGTCATTTTGCCTTGTAAACAAGATTCACATACATCAAATGAATCAAACTCATTGGTTTCTAGAATACCACTCTTGCGAAGAGTTTGCATGCGATTCTTGCTTATATGTCCAAGGCGACAATGCCAAAGATAGGAATCACCCAAGTCCTTCTTGAGTTTCTTGGTGTTGACATTATACATTGAACTACTATGTGACATACCACTTTGATCTATTTCATATATACCATTCATGGGTATAGCTTTAAAATAAAATATGCCATTCATCAAAACATGAATATCATAATCAATAAACTTAAGATCAAAGCCACATTGTTTTAAAAGGGACACGGAAATAATGTTTCTCCTTAACTTAGGAGCATACAAAACATTTTTCAAAATTACTTCCAAACCACTTGGAAGCTTTAACATGTAGTCTCCTTGAGCTTGGACTTCAACTCTTGCTCCATTGCCCATAAAGAGACTAATGTCCCCTTTGTTGAGTTGCTTACTTCTTTTGAACCCCTGCAACAAATTGCAAATGTGAGTTCCACATCCGGTATCAAGTACCCATGTATTTGAAGAAATAACATTTAGTTCAACATATATAGTAAAGATAATACCTGAGGTTTGCTCCGCATCCCTCTTATCTTTTAACGCTTTGAGATAGGTCGGACAATTTCTTTTCCAATGACCTATCTCTCCACACTCAAAGCATGGATCTTGCGTCGCAACCTTTTGCTTCTTTTCCTTCGGTTTGTAGGGCGTGATGGCTTTCCTCTTTCCCTTTCCTTGGACGTGGCCCTTGCCCTTAGCAACACTTGCTTTGGGGTTGGAGTTATGTCCCCTTTTGCCTTCATTGATTGTTAGAACGGGTAAAACCCTTTTACCCATTCCCGCTTCGGCCGTTCTTAGCATTGCGTGAAGCTCACCAATGCTTTTGTCCCACCCGTTCATGTTATAGTTCATGACAAAGGTTTCAAACCTTTTGGTCAAAGAGTTGAGGATCAAATCCGTAGCCAACTCATTAGAGACGGGACAATTCAACCTACGAAGCTTTTCAATGTAGCTTTTCATCTTTAGGACATAAGATGAGACGCTTTGGGTTTCCTCCATACGACATGCATGAAACGCTCGAACCGTTTCGAAACGTTCCGCTCTAGCTTGTTGAAGGAACATTTCCTTCAATTGAGTTATCATGTCGTATGCCCCATGATGCTCGAAATCCTTTTGGATTTCGGGAATCATAGTTCCCAACATGAGGCAAGAGGCTTGCACCGAATCTTTGGTGTACTTAACCCAATCGTAATAAGCCTCCTCATCTTCCACGTTAGGCTCGTCGGGAATGGGATCGTCTAAGACATATGATATCTCTTCTTGCTTGAGAACTATTCTCAAGTTGCGATACCAATCCATAAAGTTATTATGGTTTAGACGATCCTTTTCAAGGATGGTTCTTAAGGATAGGTTACGGGTGTTATGGGTAGAGGTGTTTGCATTGTTAGCGGCCATCTACAAAATTTAACAAAGTTCTATTTTAGTATTATAAACAATTTAATTATTAATACCCTTTTATTCCAAATTTTTAAAATAATAATTAAATTCTAGAATCCAACGATAAATCAAATTTCGGTTAGGTGACCTTTATCCCGTTATTTGATTTAACAAGGTAGTCATCCTTGACAATTGCAACCCTTTGCAACTTCTAGAGGTATGGGACCATTCGAAATCCTTATTTCGTGTTGGCATGTTTATCCCATCAACACCATTGGACCCCATGCTTAGGTGACCTTTATCACATGGTTTCCAATTCAAGTCGTCCTACTTGTATAAACATGTAAGATTAACATACAAGTGGTTAGGTGACCTTTATCCCACAAATATGTTAATATTACCCTAAGTATATTAGTTTGCTCAAAATGGTTAGGTGACCTTTATCCCATTTAAAGTTCCCTAATACGTTAAGTGTCTTACAAAAGGATGGTGTTAGACTTGCTTCCATGGTAATTATGAAAAAGGGATTTTTTTAAGTTTTCCAATATTCTAGTTTGAAAAACATTATGCCATATCCTAACATGCATTTAGTAATATGGCGATTTTGAAAACCAATTTTCAAGGTTCTAGTTATAATAAAACCAATTTTATTATATGTGAGTAATCGCTTAGTTTTAATAAACCCATTTTATTAACTAATTGACGCGATATTACCAAATATATATTAGAACCCGTTTTATGCTAGTTGTCGTTCCTATGTGACGGTTTGGATATCCTAATATCTATCAACCACACATTACATAAAGTAAAACAAACAACCAAGCATACATGCAAAATATAGTCATAACCGAGAACCGCTAAGTTTGACCATACTTGTTAGCCGAAACAAGTATAGGTCATAAGTCTCACCTAAGGGACAAAACATGACACAAGGATGGAATGTTGACTCCCACTTGACCTTGCATCCAAATGCTTCAAGTATCCTTTCCAAGTTGTTGTGTTCTTGTTGGGCTTGTAAATGGGCTCCAAACTTCCAAAAGTCTTCTTGGGCCCAAGAGTGAAATTTATGGGCCTAATGGGCTTGAATCCCATGATGGGCCGGTGAGGCCCAACAAGCCCAAAATTTCGGTCCAAGGCCCAAATCCACCAATTCTTGCATCTTCAATTTTTACAAAATGTATCCTAATACATATTTTTCTAAAAAAGGAAAATGCAACTAATCTATTTATTACAAACCAATTTATGAATAAATAAATTACACAAGCCTAAGATTATGAATTATTACAACCATATTGAATAATAAACATAATCAACATACAAAAAAAAAAAACAACAATCAACACATCCAAGGTCTCGGTTTCGGTTATGACACAATCAAACATACCAAATGTTCTAAGCATGCAACCTAAGCAACCAATGCCCAAAATCACCAAAAGGAATCGGCCCCCCCCCCCCAAGAGGCTACGGCCCATCCCCCCCCCCAAAATTTTTGCAATTTTGATATTTCAACATCCAAATGTTAAATGGTTTCCTAAGATCTTTGCATGCATGTCAAGATCTTACAAAACCATGAGGGGTAAAATCCACCGAAATTTCGGACCCCTTTTTCACCCATGAAAAAACCGAAATCTATGAACACAAAAGAAGCATAAGTCCTTGTAACCGGCTCTTGATGCCATTGTTGGGTTTTATACAAGTTTATCAAAGTCAAGTTAACCATATTTAACTAGAAAACACAACGGAAGCTTAGATTTTAAATCTTGTTATGAACATACCAATATGTTAAAACTAAAAACCCAATGAACAAGGATCAATATTACAAGAACAATATACTTATGAAATGTAAAAGTACCTCCTTATACCTTATAAGAAGATGTAGGTTGTTGAAGGGGATGGTGGTTCAATGGCAAGCCTCCAAAGTAGAAGACCTCAAGATAGTAATACCCCAAGCTTTTTGTGACAACCCCAACTTGATTGCTAGGATTAGAACACTTAAACAAGCTCAACAAAAACCCCAAAAATTCTGCCCACTTTGGCCGTGGGTTTTGAGAGAAAGAGAGAGAGAATGTGAACTTGATTATTCACTTGAAAATTCAAAAATGAAAGATCAGTTGCATGTCTTGGATGTGGAGATTCATAAAGAGCTTCACATGGACCAAAAGGATTTGATTGGGCCAAAACCTTCCACCCACATGGGGTGGACGGCTCCCTTTTCTTTCCTTTTTTTTTTTTTTTTTTTTTTGTTTCTTATTTTGTTTTAACCATTTAAAACCATCTCCATTTATTTTATAAAACTAATTTTATAAAACATACATGCTATCTTAATTATTTAACCAATTAAATAATTAATTTATATAAATAAATTATCCAGATAATTTATTTAAATTATCAAGTGTGTTTGTTTAGAAAACCAATTCTCTAAACACTTAGTGTTCGGTATTCGTTTAAATGATCAAATCATAAAAGAATACATTTGGTGTTGTCTAGCTTGTTATTGGGTATGACCCGACTTGGATCAAACACAGTTAGCCACATTAGTATAAGTATGTGTCTCGGGCATACGTAATTCCAACAGTTTCGACCACTGATGTTGTGTATGCCTACTTTGTGTTTGCATGCACTGATGTTACGTGTTTGGGCTGTACGTTTGCTCGACCCTGATGTTATACGTGGATGTTATATATATATACTGTGATATATATAGAGATGAAATTGAAAGGATGTTTACATATATATTTTGTATATGTATGTATGAGAATGTTTAGCTTTCAGTAATGATGATTTGATGGATGCACCCTTTTACTTTTACTTTTTAAAACTTTTGGTATGACTATCATAACTATTACTACTGATATTATTTACTTAAAACTTGAACTCACTCAGCTTAAGCTGACTTTGTGTGCATGTTAGTGTGAGTTTTAGGTTAGGAAGAGGATGTCTTATCGCTTGGACGTGCACGAAGCCACTTGGACGGTGAAGGGCATATGGGAATTGAAATTTTACTATTAAACAGTTATTTTTAGAAGTTTTTTTATTTAAAGATAACTATGTTGATTTTGGGCAAAATTCCCGGGTTTTGGGAACTTATTTTATTATTTATGTTTTCCGCTGAATTATACTCTGTGATGCTTATTTTAATGAAAATAATTGTGTTTAAGTTTAATTATTTTACTAGTGTTTCGAATGAATACCAACTGTGGGGTTCTCGGGGATCGGGGCCTTACAAGTTGGTATCAGAGCCTTGGTTCGAGGGATCCAAGCATCCCCGAATGCTTGGACTCGAACTGTAAGAAAAGAGACCAGTATGCCCACCGCGAGTAGCTGCACGCCAAGAGGTAACTTTAGATTATTAGTCATTCCTTTAAGTTTAAAAGTTTCCAGTATGTGATTAACTGTTTAAGTGTTAGATAGAAGGCTAATGTGGATAGGGGCAGGGGGTGATTAGGACGGGCGGGTAAAGTAAACGACTAATTACACTTGATCAACGTCATTAGCAGTTTACCCATACCTTACATGTTCTAAATGCCACTTGTACCTGACCATATTAAAATTCTGTCTTTGTAGGGATAAGTCATGGTTAATACTCGAGCAGCTAAGAGAGGTGGTTCTAGTGTTCGTGGTCGTGGTCGTGGTCGTGGTCGTAAGCCACGTGCCAAAGCCAAGAGTGAGATTCCTACTTCCCAGCAGGACACCCCGATTCATGAGGAGGGGGATAACCCCGCCTTAGATCCTGCTATGTGCGCGGCTATCGCGGATGAGGTTTACCAGGTGCTCCATAGCGCCATTCCAGAGATCGTTGCTGAGGCCGTCAGGGCCATGGAGGAGTCACTGGTTGGTAAGGGTTCGGATAGGTGAAGGAAGAGTACGGAGGTACAGGTCAAAGAGGAAGAGGAAGTGTATGTGCCGAGTGGGGATGAAGATGAGGTGCGGACAGTTAGTGTATCGACCCGGGGTTGCTCGTATGGTGACTTTAAGAGGTGCGACCCCCCTTCCTTCAATGATACTAAAGATGCTTTGGCAGCGCATCAGTGGGTTAGAGAAATGGAGGCCGTTCTGAGGGTTAGTAAGTGCAAGGGGGATGACATGGTCACTTATGCTACCGCCTCGTTTCGTTCCGAGGCATTATGTTGGTGGGATAACTTGGCGCAAGCTATGGGTGATCGTTCGATTAGGAGGATGACGTGGGATGAGTTGAAGAAATTGGTTCTCGATCAGTTTTGTCCTCCGCATGAATTAGATAAGATAGAACAGGAATTCTTGACCTTGGTGGCTGGTACTATGTCACATCGGGAGTATACCACCAAGTTTAACAAGATGGCTCGTTTATGTCCCGATTTGGTTACACCCGAAACCAAGAGGATTAAGAAGTACGTGAAGGGGCTTCCGGTGGATATTCGTAGGGGTGTGTTGACTAACGACATGAACTCTTTTCACTCGGTGGTCACTCTAGCAGGTACGCTGTATGATCAGAGGGAGAAGTTACCGCCTCCCAAGAATAGGAAGGCACGGAACTCAAATTCGTACGGTAAGCGGCCCGGGGGAAGCAATTTTAATCCGTCTGAGAAAAGGGTAAAGATTGAGACTTCTAAGTTTAAAAGGGGTGCGGAGTTCGGTAATTGCAAGACCGCACAAGGGGGAATGTAGGATTGGGTCTGGCACTTGTTTTCGTTGTGATAAGGTAGGACACCCCCATTTCGAGTGTCCGACATTGACATGTTTCCGCTGTAAGGGTTCGGGTCACTTGGCATCAAACTGTCCTTCCAGTAAGGCGGGGGGAGGGGTCCGGGCAGGGGACTTCCTCGAGGGGGAAGATGGATGAGAAGCGAAGGCCAGGGCGAGGGCCTTCAACATCTCCAAGAAGGAAGAGAAAGAGGATGCGGATGTCGTTTCAGGTACCTTTCCTTATTTAGATTTCATTCCACCGTTATAATTTCTTGTTCCTTTGAAATCGTATGTGTTGACCGTGTAGCTAAGCAGTAGTATAATATCGTCCCGGGTACTTTCCTACTAGATGAGTTACAGGCTTCAGTTTTATTTGATTCGTGCGCTAGTAGGAGTTTTGTGTCTACCGCTTTCTGTTCCTTGTTGAATAAATCACCCGAGCGTGTAGTCGATGGGTTTGAGGTTGAGGTCGCTGTAGTAAAATCCGTGTCCGTGTCTAGGGCTATTCAGGGTTGTTCCATCGAGTTGTCTGGTTATAGATTTCCGGTGTGATTGTATTTGGTGCCGCTTGGTTGTTTCGATGTGGTGCTCGGGATGGATTGGCTCGCGAATGTTGATGCTCAGATCATTTGTGGTCAGAAACTCGTTCGTCTAAGGGCCCCGAATGGGACTCGAATTACGGTCTTCGGTGATCGGAATGTTGCGACGCCACATATTATATCCATGCTTAAGGCGGGAAAGTTGATGCAGCGGGGGTGCGGGCCGTATCTGGCGTATGCAGTGAATGTGAATACCGAGGTGGCTACCGTCGGTGATGTTCCTATTGTTCGGGATTTCCCGGATGTATTTCCAGATGATTTGTCAGATGTGCCGCCGGATCGCGAGGTCGAGTTCTAGATAGACCTTGTACCGGGCGCCAAGCCCGTTGCTCGAGCTCCCTACCGCCTAGCGCCGAATGAAATGAAGGAACTTATGGCTCAGTTGGAAGACTTGCTCGATAAGGGCTTTATTCGACCAAGCATCTCACCTTGGGGTGCCCCGGTCTTGTTCGTTAACAAGAAGGACGGTAGCATGCGAATGTGCATTGACTACCGTGAGTTGAATAAGCTCACTGTTAAAAATCGGTACCCGCTCCCGAGGATCGATGACTTATTTGATCAACTCCAATGGGCTAATTGGTTCTCGAAGATCGACCTTAGGTCCGGGTATCATCATCTAAAGATTCAGGAGGAATATTCCTAAGACTGCCTTCCGCACTCGTTATGGACATTACAAATTTCAGGTGATGTCTTTCGGTTTGACCAACGCACCGGCTGCGTTCATGGATCTTATGAACCGGGTGTGTAGACCGATGCTCGATCGTTCGGTTATTGTGTTCATCGACGACATTCTTTTGTACTCTAAAAGTGAATCCGATCACGCCGGTCATCTCAGGGAAGTGATGGAGGCTCTGCGGAAGAACAAATTGTATGCGAAATTTTCTAAGTTCTCCTTCTGGTTACGTGAGGTTCAATTCTTGGCCTATGTTATTAACTCGAGTGGTATTCTGGTTGACCCTGCAAATGTGGAAGCCGTGAATGAATGGGAGTCTCCTAAGTCTCCAACTGAAATCCGTAGTTTTTTGGGTTTGGTGGGGTATTACCGTCTCTTTATTCCCGATTTTTTGAAAATTGCTTCTTCACTGACCAAGCTGACTAAGAAGAGTGTTAAGTTCGTTTGGGGTACGGAACAGGAGGAGGCTTTTCTCGAGTTAAAGAACAGATTGACGCATGCCCCGATCTTAGCTTAACCTGATGGCACCGATGATTTGGTGATGTATTCTGATGCCTCTTATCAGGGGCTTGGGTGTGTTTTGATGCAGCGAGGTCGGGTCATCGCTTATGCCTCACGGCAGTTGAAGCCTCATGAGGCGAATTATCCTACCTACGATTTGGAGCTGGTGGCGGTGGTGTTTGCGCTTAAGTTGTGGTGACATTATTTGTACGGTGTTCCTTGCGTTATTTATACCGACCATAAGCGTTTAAAATACTTCTTTGAACAAAAGGAACTGAATATGCGCCAACGTCGATGGTTGGAGTTGATTAAGGACTATGATTTGGATATTATGTACCACCCCGGTAAGGCTAACGAGGTGGCCGACGCGTTGAGCCGGAAGGAGAGACCGAAGCCGATTCGTGTGAAATCCTACCAGCTTATCCTCAAACCCGACATTTAAAAACAAATAGCCAACGTCCAGAATGAAGCGTTGCAGGCGGAATGGATTATGTCAGAACGTGTTTGGGGTCAGGAGAAATTGTTGGAAGACGTCGGTGACGGGGTGAACTATAAGGATCGTCGTTTATGGGTACCGAGGTATGGGGGATTCAGAGATAAAATTTTGGATGAGGCGCACAAGTCGCGCTATTCCATTCATCCGGGCGCGACCAAGATGTAACAAGACTTGAAAAAGAATTATTGGTGGATTGCGATGAAGTTTGAGGTGGCTCAGTACGTGAGTAAGTGTTTGACGTGTCTACAAGTTAAGGCCGAGCATCAGAAGCCATTTGGGAAACTTCAGCCGTTGGAAATACCTGAGTGAAATGGGAGCATCTTACTATGGATTTCGTGACTAAATTGCCTCGTACTCCTAGGGGTAATTATGATACCATTTGGGTAATCGTGGATAGATTGGCCAAGAGCACTCATTTCTTGCCGATTCGAGAGACTTTTAACTGGCCGATGTGTTTATTCGTGAGATCGTCACTAGGCACGGGGTGCCGGTATCTATTGTTTCGGATAAGGATACGCGTTTCACCTCTAGGTTTTGGAAAAGGTTTCACGAGGAGATGGGCACCAAACTCCTCATCAGTACTGCTTATCACCCGCAGACGGATGTTCAGTCCGAGAGGACCATTCAGACTCTCGAGGATATGTTGCGGGCTTGCGTTATCGACTTTGGTGGTAGTTGGGACCGTCACTTACCGTTGGTAGAGTTCTCGTATAATAACAGTTATCACGCCACGATTGGGATGCCACCGTTTGACATGTTGTATGGTAGGAGGTGTAGGACTCCAGTCTGTTGGGGTTCCATTGGTCAAAAGCAGTTGGGTAGTTTAGAGGTGGTCGAGGCTACGACTGAGAAGCTCGACAAGATTAAAGCATTTATGAAGGCCGCGTAGGATCGTCAAAAGTCTTATGCAAATAAAAGGCGAAGGCCTATTGTATTTGAGGCTGGGGATCGGGTTATGTTAAAAGTTTCTCCCTGGAAGGGCATTATTCATTTTCGTAAGAGGGGGAAGCTCAGTCCGAGTTTTGTTGGCCCGTTCCGTATATTGGCCCGAGTCGGTGAGGTAGAATATAGGCTGGAATTGCCCGAGGAGCTCGCGGGGATTCATCCTACTTTTCACGTGTCCCATCTGAGGAAATGCCTAGCGGATGAAGAGGCCCATGTGCCTCTTGATGATATCGAACTCGATAGTAAGCTGAACTACGTTGAGCAACCGATTGCTATTCTTGACCGTCAGAAGAGGAGTTTGAGAAATAAGGTGGTTAGACAGGTGAAGGTACAGTGGAAACACCGTAGGGGTTCCGAGGCCACTTGGGAGTCTGAAGGCGATATGATGAAGCATTATCCGCAGTTGTTCCTGTCGCATCGGGATTCGGGGACGAATCCCATTGCAAGGGGGAGGACTTGTAACGCCCGTTAATTCCGGTTTCAAGAATTAAGGATTGTAGAGTATGTATAATTCTCGGGATTTATCCGACGTTCCTTAGAAACCTTTACGTCATCCCGGTACGTCTCATCGCTTAACATTTCTTCCAAGTTGCATTATTATTATTTTCCGGGGGCTAGAATGAAAAAGTTTTATGATATAACACTAAACAAAAAAAACTAAACCCTAGTTCAGCAGCAGCATCGATCGGCCGCTTCCAGCCCCTCCCCCCTTTCATTGCTTCGACTTTTTGATCGATTCCAAGCTCCTAGAGGTAGTTCAAGGTATGTACTACAATCCCCAACACTCTTTTTGCTCACCCCTAATCGTTTTGATGCTCAATTTTGCCGAAACTTTTCGTTGGATAGATTTTCGGCCAAGGTGTAATTGACCCACTTCCCGTGGATAAAAATTAGAGTTTCCGGTGTAGAAAGATCCCCAGGTATGGCATTTACATCATATTAAAATTTCGTGGTCATTGGAGGTGCTTAGGTCGGTCAATCGATTTTAGTTCGAAAACTAGGGTTTATCGGGTGTAGATTTGCAAATTGTTGAGTTTGATGCGTTAATTGATCGGGTGACCGACCGAATCAGTTTGTACAGCCCTAGGGGGGTTAAAGGTCTGTGGAAAAATTACTTTTTTAATGCTTGGGGCTGTTGTGGTTAGTGCTTCGTCAATCGAGTCAGCGGTGCGCGAATTTTCGTTTAAATGTTAAAGTAAGAGTTGTAAAAAGGAACCGTCAACCCTATCAACTCGGGTGACATAATCTTGATGAATGAAAAGATTTAAAATGTAATTTGGTCCATTTGGGGCTGATTCGTTTAACAAATGGTTTTAAGGTTTATTACACGCGCATTCGACCCGATTTGATTACCCTTGGGCCTTGGGCCAAGTTGTTGGGCCTTGGGCCAAGTGTTGGGCCTTGGGCCAAGTTTTTGGGCCTTGGGCCAAAGTGATGGGCTTGAACGGCCCATTAGGCAAGAGTGTTCTTACGGTCTAGTTTAGTAACGTGTTGTGTCTAATTTACAGGCCCTTGCTTGTGATTGTGCACTTAGGGATTTCCTAGCTCATTGCAGGTGTTCGATTGATTTCAGGTGAGTTCATGATGCCCTTTTTACCCTTTTTACTTTTGGGCTAGCATGCACACCTAAGTGTTTTCTTACATGATGAAATGTTTTACACGAATTTATATAGGCTTGCTAGCATATGGTAGGCCTTGGGATGTTAAATATATATATATATATATATATATATATATGTATATGTATATACATTATTGCTTGGCCTATATTTGGCGATGTTGTAGTCGTTTCGACCACTGATGTTGTGTATTCCTACTTTGTGTTTGCATGCACTGATGTTACGTGTTTGGGTTGTACGTTTGCTCGACCCTGATGTTATACGTGGATGTTATATATATATATATATATATATATATAGATGTAATTGAAAGGATGTTTATATATACATTTGTATATGTATGTATGAGGATGTTTAGTTTCGGTAATGATGATTTGATGGATGCACCCTTTTACTTTTTAAAACTTTTGGTATGACTATCATAACTATTACTCCTGACATTATTTACTTAAAACTTGAACTCACTCAGCTCAAGCTGACTTTGTGTGCATGTTAGTGTGAGTTTCAGGTTAGGAAGAGGATGCCTTATCGCTTGGACGTGCACGAAGCTACTTGGATGGTGAAGGGCATACGGGAATTGAAGTTTTACTATTAAACATTTATTTTAAAGGTTTTTATTTAAAGATAATTATGTTGATTTTTGGCAAAATTCCCAGGTTTTGGGAACTCATTTACTTGTTTACGTTTTCCGCCGAATTATACTCTGTGATGCTTATTTTAATGAAAATAATTGTGTTTAAGTTTAATTGATTTACAAGTGTTTTGAATGAATACCAACTGTGGGGTTCCCGGGGTTCGGGGCCTTACATCTGGGTTGTCGTTTTGTGGGTTGAGTTTCGAGGGCAACGGCGAGGAAAACAAGAAGACATGCTACGAAACGTGAAGAAGTCGCGTAACATGGGGTGTAAAAATGCAATTCGTATAACAACCAAAAAAATATTACAAGAGAGATTCCTAAAAAAAATCAGAATCCATCTATATAATCATAAAAATAAAGGAGATACTTCGCATGAAACAAAATGTGAAATCGTAATTGAAATGTTCATAAGTCAAGCATGAGTTTTCGCATTTAATAATAACCTCGAAAATCTTTGAATAAACATATGGAAAATATATCAACTTTTGAAATAAAAATATGGATTTAATACAAACTTAATATAAGTAGTGAAATCGAATTGAAAATCAAATGTTCATGTACCACCAAACTTTTCGAATTTTCAATTATAACCATGATAATTAAATGAATTATATAAAGAAAACGAATTGAAAATCGACTATTCATATATTACCATAACTTTTCGTATTTTCAATTCAAAACGTAAGAAATAATGAGTATTTTCAAATAAAGAAAATGAATTGAAAATCGACCATTCATGCATCACCATGACTTTTCGAATTTTTAATTTTTAAACACAAAACAGTAAATGAATATATAAATAAATAAAACGAATTGAAATTCGACGATTCACGTATCCCAATGACTTAAAATCATAATATAAACAATTAAGTCAAGAATCACACGTTGTATGAATTCGATTGTCACACTTCTGCCTTATCTCCTTGTTTTTAATATTAACAATGCGCCTGCAAGAGATATAGCCAATCACCAAAAGTTCAAGATGGAGAAGATTAACGGGAAAGGAGAGTAAAAAAGGGTAATTTGGGTGAAGAGTGGCATTCCTTATAGGGTTTCAAAAGTGGCATCTCCTCAATGGTGCCAATTTTGCCAAATAATTATGCTTTAAAGTAAGTATGAGCATGCCAAATCGCTACATAGACAATGCAACGGAGCTGGCATAGGGCCTTGTTCACCTATGTCTAGGCTAAAATTAGAGATGACAATCAAACCCAAAACCAATGGGAAAACCTGAAACCCGAAATATTTGGGACTGGTAATGTCCATTCCATTAGGGTTTGGGATTTCTTATGAAACTTTTCACAGGTTTGGGACGAGTATAGGGTTTATAATCGGTTACCCGACCCCATAACATAGCCCCACCATCTCCGGCCACCATATTTTCCAACGAAACCACCACCATCTACTCCATTTCTTCTTTCTCGGTTTTTTAATGTGATTTTCGAGCTTCTCACGCTTCTTTACTCAGCTTGAAGCTTCTCACACTCGTGACAATGTCGTGATAGTCACTAATCTTCCGACTTTTTTCAGAAAAAATCCCACAATTTATTGTTATAATACCTCGGTTTTACGGGTTGGAAACCCTAATTTGGAAATTGGTTGTGGGAAATTGGTGGCTTTAGCATCTGTTGTGGTGTTGGTGTGAGTGAGTCGGAGAGGAAGTTTTGAATGGTTTTCAGTGGTTGACGGAGAGGTTGAGGATGTGCGCCGGCGGTGGTGGTGGGGTTGTTGCATCGGAAGCCTGGTGGTGGTGTGGTCGTGTCTTGTGCGGTGGATTGAATGATGATGATGGAACAAAACTTGAAGCTTCCTCTGTTTGTTAACTCAGCTTGAAGCTTCCTCTGTTTTATTATCCATCGGAAGCTTGATAGATTTGTTTTTGAGGTATATTTTGTTGATTGTTCTTCACATTTAAGTAACACACGGGTTTTGTTGTTGACGCATACTTAGGAATTAAGAGGAATTAAGTTGACTGATGAGAAACTCGAAAATAACATTTAAAAATTGAGTAAAGAAGAGAGATGGTCGGAAAATATGGTGGCCGTGGTGGTTGTTTGTGGTGGTGGCGGTGCCGGTTAGGGCTGTCACTTTTACCCGAAAAAACATGTACCCAAACCCGAACTAACCCGACCTGAAAAACACGAACCCGAACGACGTCATTCGGGTTGGTTCTCGGGTTTATTTATAAGTTTCGGGTCAACCCGAATAAACTTTTAGTTTTTAAATTAAATATATTTTTAGGTATAATAGGCTTAGTTTTAGTCATTAAAGTTATTAGTATCTGAGCTTAATCGACTGTTATCATTCCAACTATTATGGATTGATTGTTTATTGCTAATTTATATTTTCCGTTATTACTAATAGCAACCGTAATTGAACAACCAAATCACGTCTGATTAAACACGATAATGGTTCGAGTTAGTTACTTAGTTTTACTCTTCTTTTGCATTTTTTATGACTTTATCAAGTTATGTTGATTTTTTATTTGATTGTTTGCGTTACGAGTAAAGGAGAATATGTTATTTAATTTTAGTATTGAAGTTTTTAAAATTTTTTTGATTTTTGTTTCATTTTCTAGGATTCTAGGATAATTGAAACTCGATTAACCTAACCCGAAAATACCCGAACCCGAATTACCCAAACCCAAAAACCTGCGAGAGATTTGGGTTGGGTTTCGGGTTAAGATTTAAAACTTTGAAACCCGAAGAACCCGATCCGAAAAACCCGAAACCCAAAAAACGAACCCGAAGAACACCCCTAGTGCCGGTGCAGGGAGAACCGGGATAAAATTGCAGGTTAGAGAGAGAGAGAGAGATGGAGATAATTTATTTTTAAATATTTTCATTTGGCTCAAAGTTTACGTTATCTACACAAATAGTCTCTCAAAGAGGAAAAGACAAATTCACCCTGATGTGCTTTGCACATGACTAGTTTTAACGAGAAAACTTATCTGGGTTAGAGCCAAAGGTCAAAACGTGATAAGGTTTTTAATTATAAAAGATGCTTTCTGATATTTTTTCGCTAAAGGACATCCACTGAAAAATCATGTAATATTAAGGACGAGTTTTGCTATTTTGTTTTTAACCCATCTTACTAGTCATTGAATTTTCAGTTTCTAAATTGAAATTGAAACTTAACTTTTCTATAAAGCCAACGTACACAGTTTACCATTTTGTTATCTGTTTATTCGAAGCTTTTATTTTTAATATGCTGCTCAATGTATTTGAAAGTATTTTGAATGTTCTTTTTTTCAAACAAATTAATAATCTTTTGGTAAATAGTTACATGCATTTATTCATATGATTAGTTATCTCAAACCAATAGATACCCGAAGAGTTTTAAACTGGGTATATATTCAACGGTGTTTCTAGTAAACCTCTGGATATACCCGAAATCTGTGGGTATGCCCAATACCCGATAGGTAATTATTCGACAAACACCTGATGGGTTCGGACGGACTTTAATAATCGAGTATGGGTTATGAATTACCTAAACTCGTCCAAAGCCCGACCCATTCTCATCCCTAAAAAAATCCAACTCACATCAAACCATTTAAAATGGGTTAAAAACGCGTCTAATTATTTTTGCATATAACTATATTTAGAGCCCGTGTAAGAATCAAGTATAAAAATTATTTTAAAAAAATGGGCTATGTAACGTCAACATCAGTTGGAAATGAGAACAAAACCTCCTTTGCAAGAAGATAAATACATTTCCCATCAAAATACGTTTTGGATGGGATGAGAAGTATGCAGTTAAGCGTATTCAGATGGAAGTAGTATTAAGATGAGTGACCTGCTCGGAAGTCTCCACATTGACAACCAAAAGCAAATCTGTGAGCCAATGATTGTTGGTCCCGACCAAAACAGATAATGTTATGGTGCGGCGATAGCTGAGCTGTTACTTGTTAAATGACTCATTTATTTATAACTAGGTTAGGTACTCGTGTCTTACACGGGTTGGACAACTGAAATTCTGTAGGTGATAACTTTTGATAAATAAAGTTGAGTAATACATTAAATAAGTATTAAGTTAAATTATAACTACTATTCAGAAACTTAAAAATAAATCATAAATCTTTAAATGCTTTTTTAGATACAACAATAGATGATACACAAAAAATATAGTAGGAACTAAAGTATAATAGTATTATGAGAACATACAATCAGACAAAAAGAACCATCATCAATAGAAGAAAGTTTTCGATCAGTCAAAGAATGTACAGTAAAAAAAAATCAATAAGGTTTTGATCGGCAATATATGGATAGAAAGAAAGAGATTATGGTTACAGGGGAAAAGAAGGGGATTCAGTTAAAGATCCACATGTTTTTAGGAATGAACCCGTTGAGTAAGGTTTAGCAGCTAGAATGTTTCATATATGTGTAAATGTTTTCTTATATATAAAAAACGATATAATTTATATTAGACAGGTTAAATAATAAAAATGCTCATTATAAAAATGCTTTATAAATAAACATAACGTTTTTCAAAATATAAAATACGTTTTGTAAACATAATTAGAGAATTCATTAAACAAAAATATATTAAAAAAAAACTATAAAAAGTTGTGTCAAAACATGAAATGAATCTGACCTGATCCATGACGATGTTTCCACGGATGTCGAGATGAACAAACCACGTCTTGATCTTCTTCTCCGGTTGCTTGAGATCTGCAATGGCCTTTTGGGGTTGTGGAGGTGACTGCTAAGAAATCTCAAGGATCTCTTGTTTACAGACACAAAAATGGTTATGGTGGTGGCTCTTATTGAGCATGACCCTTAATAAGGAGGTGGAGACCTCCTTATATAGAGAGCCTCATGGCCACCATCATGGTACCCTAATGGGCCTAGCCCAGTTAGGGTTACCTCCACAAAACCCCCTCAGCCCAATAACATTGTATTAGTCCATATAATAAAATAAGCCAAACATAATAAATTTAGGGTCGTAAAACCGGGTTTATTACCATACCCCTACAAGCCCCCCAAGTCCAGTGTTGCTCCTAGGCGTGCAAGCGTTTAGGTGGAGCGCTGGACTTTATAAGGTGTGTTAGGACATGAGGCGGTTTTTTCCCTTTTCTTCGGCCTTGTCTTTATTGTCTTTGAGTTTTGGGAGGTTTTCTCCATGATGGTGACATGTTGTGGTCCTTGTGATAATGATGGTGCACTAGCATGAATAAGATATAGCACGCATCATAACAATAGTGGCGCGGGGCCTGATAAAAGATAGAGTGTGCGTCTCGATAATAATGTAATGTAACTTGCGCGCGAGGCAGCTTACGAGCTATAAAAATAATAAAGCTTGCGCGCGAGGCGACTTACGAGCTATAAAAATAATAAAGCTTGCGCGCGAGGCGACTTACGAGCAATAAAAATAATGAAGCATGCGCGAGTCGCAGCTTATGAGCTACAAAAATAATGAAGCATGCGCGAGTTGCGGCTTACAAGCTGTAAAAATAATAAAGCTTGCGCGCGAGGCGACTTACGAGCTATAAAAATAATTAAGCTTGCGCGCGAGGCGACTTACGAGCTATAATATGATGATAATGACTGGCCCACAAGGGCCTCTTCTGCGCAGGATGACTATCCCGGCTTGTCTTCAAAATAATAATGGAGGCACAAACGGCCAGATAATAATAATAATGTCATAGGTGCTTGTGCGACTCGTAGCCGAACCTGCAAAAACATATCAACTAAAAGTGGATGTAGTGCATGGTTCCCATCCTCGGGCAAATTACGAGGTGTGCCCAACCTACGTTGGCGCGTGGCCGTTTGGGTTTATGAGGATTCCCAACCTTTAAGTTTGGCGCTATAGCCGTATGGGTTTGTAAGGATTCCCCACCTATAATTAGGACGTCTTCCATAGGCGAATTATGAGGTGAGCCCAACCTAGTATTTGGTGCATAGCTGTGTGTTTTAGGGAATTTGTAACCAAGCATGTGCTATTGTTAGCGTTCTGGGATTTGGCTACCAGTATTCCACGTCTCTGACACGAGCATCTTTCCTGATTGAGGGAGGTTTCCTTGTCATACTTGTAGTAACCCGAGGGTGGTAGAATGTCAATATCTAAACCCTTACTTTGTTATCATAATTAATATAATGGCAAAAGTTTAGGGGCCCTTTTGAGATTTTGAAAATTAATTCCTTTTTGTTGGAAAACCTGTAACATACACGTGTCGCGTCGTTTTTATCCACTGACTTGCATCAGTGACCTGCGAATGTTCATAGATGACCCGCGGCGTTCATAACGATCCGCGGTGATCGGTTTCGCCTAACGGAGTGTTTGTCTACGGTGCGCGCATGCATGACGGAGAGTTGAGCGTGCATGCATGGCGAAGGATTGAGCGCGCATGCATGGCGGGAGTTGAGCGCGCATGCATGGCGAAGGATTGAGCGCGCATGCATGGCGGGAGTTGAGCGCGCATGCATGGCGAAGGATTGAGCGCGCATGCATGGCGGGAGTTGAGCGCGCGTGCGTGGCGCAGGATTGAGCGCACATGCATGGTGGGAGTTGAGCGCGCATGCATGGCGAAGGATTGAGCGCGCATGCAAGGCGGGAGTTGAGCGCGCGTGCGTGGCGCAGGATTGAGCGCGCATGCATGGCGGGAGTTGAGCGCGCGTGCCTGGCGCAGGTTTGAGCACGCATGCATGGCGGTGTGTTGCTTAGCGATGCGCATGCACGGTGGCGATCAACTGTTGAGGTGGTGTGGTATTTATAGAATTAGGATTTCCAATGATTGGGCTCAGACCCAATTATGGCCTTTTTTGGCCTCCTCCTATTGCTTCGCGTCACGTGTACTGAGGACACCTGGTGCTTTTCATTGATTATTCTCTGACCAAGGTATTTCACTTGACCCATGTGCCATCACGTGGTGGCACATGGGCTTTGCTGAGTTGTCCACCCTTCATTGGCAGCTGTCAACACCAGCACAGTCTTTATTCCTTAAAAGATACCTTCTGGAAGGTTGTTTGATGAGTGGAGAGTGACTCATTTGTTGATTTGGATTAGACTATTGTCTCGTCTGATGAGTACAATCATGGTTGTCCTTATCCTGATTTGGATTAGACTGTTCCTCATTTGTTGTGTTGCTTACGCGCGGCATGCGCAAGGTCTCCTTTATTCTCACGCGCAGATGTGATATGTGTGAGCATATGTGATGCGTGAGCATATGTGATGCGCGAGCACATGTGATATGCGTGAGCATATGTGATGCGTGAACATATGTGATATGCGTGAGCATATGTGATGCGTGAGCATATGATATGCGTGAGCATATGATATGCGTGAGCATACGTGATGCGTGAACATATGTGATATGCGTGAGCATATGTGATGCGTGAGCATATGATATGCGTGAGCATACGTGATGCGTGAACATACGTGATGCGTGAGCATACGTGATGCGTGAGCATACGTGATGCGTGAGCATATGATATGCGTGAGCATACGTGATGCGTGAGCATATGTGATATGCGCCACGCGCATAGGTTTTGGCTTTGTGTCTTCATGACATCCTGATTTTAAGCCTCGTCTATATTTTGTGGGTTGACCCGCCCCGCTCGATGTTAAGGCGGGTGCATACCCCTTCAAGCCCCCCCAGTCTAATGTGTCTTGTCTCGCGCGAGCGAGATAAGATAGATATTAGACTAGTTTGCTTTTTCAATAGGGCTTGTTTTTTCTTTTTCTTTTCTTGCACGCGCGTTGCGCGCAATTCCATCCCTTTGGTTAAAACGAATCGTCAACGCACGTGGTTGGTTGGTGTTGGATCGCGGTGGTGCGGTGCTCGGCGCCAGCGCGCATGTGTGATGGCGCGCTGCTGCTTCATAGCGGTGGCACTCATGCATGGTGGGATGCACCATGGCGGCCAGATGGTTTTCCCGCGGTGGCGTGTACGCGTGGTGGCGCAATGACCTTATGCGGTGGCGAGGTTCACTTGTCGTGGCATGAATGAATGTCGACGGAATGTTAATCCGTGACTGTGCGCATGTTTGGTGGCGGATTATTGACCCGTGACGACGCATCGTGATCCGTGGTGACGCGCTGCTGCTTCATGGCGATGTATTGAATCGCGGTGGTGCATGCGTGATGGCGGTACATCGAACCATGGTGGCGCATGCGCGATGGCGCGCGCGTGTGCTTGTTGAATATAAGGTATGCTTACACATTGAAATTTGAACAAGGTTGTAAGGAAATTATTAAGTACCCCCTTAATAGTTGTCATATTTCAAGCTATTTTGCGATATTTTGAATATGCTGACACGCGCCTTTGCATTTCGTTATTCCTCTTTTGCGCGACGTTATCGTGCATTTATTATAGGGAATTATGAATGAGTTTTTTAGCCTTTACGTGTCAGTATGTGTTACTCTGCCTATATCCATTATAATCCCATGCGCGGCCCCGACCTGAAACCTCAACAACTATGTTTTGGCATGTGCTTTGCCTTAGTTGTGCTTAGGTATGTTATGGTCCAGCTGCGCAATACGTGGGATGGATGCTATGAGTAATTTGAGCTAAGGCTCATATTATTGGGCTAAGGCCCTGACGTTTTAGAGTTAAAACTCGTCAACGCGTCTGAGCTTGAAGCTCGCGCATGTATGTTTTACTTCGTTTTATTTTTAGTTTGATGTCAATATAATGTTGTCATATTGCTCAAATTAATAAAAAGGAAGTGTGAAACATGTATGCAAAAATCAAAATCAGGCTTGCACATGCATGGCGGCGGAGTCGTGACTCGCGAGCGTGCATGCTTGGCGGAGAGTTGCGTGGGCATGCATGGCGGCGAGTCTTTTGCGCAAAACCCACATGGTGGTTCCGCGGTGGTTTCCACGGGCGCTCACGCATGTCGGCGGAATGGTGACCCGCTGGCGAGCATGCATGGTGGCAGTCTTCTGCGCAAAACCCACATGGTGGCGGTCTTTTGCGCAAAACCCACATGGTGGTTTCCGCGGAGTGAGAATTCGCGGGCGCGCGTGCATGGCGGCGAAATTCTCCGTAATCTAGACTGTAATTTTAAACCTAAAATCCAGGTCTATAATCCAGATCTAGATCTGTAAATCAGATCTAGATAGGTCTGAAGCTCGGAGCGGAGAGAATTTAAAACCATCACAGATCCGGAGGCTTGATCATCCGAATCAGGTAGTTTCTTTTTTGGATCTACAAATCCTTTTCAGCTTCATTTTTGCACAGATCTGGAAGCCTCTTTAGATCTATGGATCTTTTTGAGCTTTAATAGAACAAGTCTTGAAGCCTCTTTCTGTAAACTTCCAGATCTGGGTTTTTCTTGGGAGAGATCTGATAACCGAGACGAAAATCGAAGGGTAGTTCGTTGCCGTCCCACGGATGGCGCCAATGTCAAAACATGAAATGAATCTAACCTGATCCATGACTATGTTTCCACGGATGTCGAGATGAACGAACCACGTCTTGATCTTCTTCTCCGGTTGCTTGAGATCTGCAATGGCCTTTTGGGGTTGTGGAGGTGACTGCTAAGAAATCTCAAGGATCTCTTGTTTACAGACACAAAAATGGTTATGGTGGTGGCTCTTATTGAGCATGACCCTTAATAAGGAGGTGGAGACCTCCTTATATAGAGAGCCTCATGGCCACCATCATTGTACCCTAATGGGCCTAGCCTAGTTAGGGTTACCTCCACAAAACCCCCTCAGCCCAATAACATTGTATTAGTCCATATAATAAAATAAGCCAAACATAATAAATTTAGGGTCGTAAAACTGGGTTTAGTACCATACCCCTACAGTATGTATAACTATTTGGAGAGAGAGGCGGGAAGAAAAAGTAAAAATGTATAAGGAATTGACATGTGGTAGAAGAAAACTTTTATTTAAATAAGTATGAAGTTAAATTATAACTACTATTCAGAAACTTAAAAATAAATCATAAATTTTTAAATGTTTTTTTAGATACAACATTAAATGATACACTAAAAATATAGTAGGAACTAAAGTATAATAGTATTATGAGAACATACAATCAGACAAAAAGAACCATTATCAATAGAAGAAAGCTTTCGATCAATCAAAGAATGCACAGTAAAAAAGAATCAGTAAGGTTTTGATCGGCAATATATGGATAGAAAGAAAGAGATTATGGTTACAGGGGAAAAGAAAGGGATTCAGTTAAAGATCCATGTGCTTTTAGCAATGAACCCGTTGAGTAAGTTTTAGAAGTTAGAATGTTTCATATATGTGTAAATGTTTTCTTATATATAAAAAACAATATAATTTATATTAGACAGGTTAAATAATAAAAATGTTCATTTATAAAAATGTTTTATAAATAAACATAACGTTTTTAAAATATAAAATATGTTTTGTAAACATAATTAGAGAATTCATTAAACAAAAATATATTAAAAAAAGCTATAAAAAGTATGTATAATTAATTGGAGAGAGAGGCGCGAAGAAAGAGTAAAAATACATAAGAGATTGACATGTGACAAAAGAAAACTTTTATTTATTATATAGTATAGATAGCGATTATTAGAGTTCGTGTCAAACCACAATGTGAAAGATAAATTTCTTTTTTTTTTTTTTAACTTGCAAAGTTATTTATAAATCTAGTGTTTGTTTTGGTGGAAGAAGTGTAACAAGTGTCAAAAGCCATTGCATACAACTCAGCAAGAGCCAAGGAGGTAGATCGAGTGAAAGATGTGTCGGTCTCTAACTCTGGTTAAATTCCTTAACTCCAGTTAAACAGGTGGTGGCCCGGTCCACTCGTGACATGGACCAATAATAGCGGCAGATAATTTATAGAGAGCGTCGGTGACTCGGTGGGTGTTAACCATGATTTGAATGAGGGAGAATTTATATTATAAAATATTGCATTTTTGGCCCTTGTATTTATTGTATTGAACAAATCCTAACGTTGTTTTAACGTTTTTATAAAATTAGACACAAACAACAAACCAAAAGATTAACATTTAACAATCCATCAATTTAGTTATTGAAATTTAGATTATTAAGACAGTTTATGAAGTTATTATCAAAAGAAAATGCTAGGTTGGTATTATCTCATCTATAAGAAAATGTTAGGTTGATATTAACTCATTTATATAAAATTGACTAAAAAGATAACAGAAAATAAAGCATATCAAATATGTTGAACGAGTATCAAGTGGATTAAAATGCATTTAAATACTTATAAATACATATGAAGAAAATACCGAACTCGATACATTTAAGATGTATATTTGGGTAATAGATGATTAGCCTTAAAATTTCCTTGGATTTGAGATGTGTTATAAATACCCCACTCTTGGGATTACATGAACTCGTTTACTTGCATCAAAACTGAATATATTTACCTTATTATGAAATATTAAAAGTATAATATGCATTATGTTGAAGTTGCTAATAACTTTAATGAAAGTATGAAGTTAGAGTAAAATTTAGTTGAAGCCGGTTTAGTGAGTTTAAGATTAACTTTCGGGTAATTGACAATCCAACCGGATGTTTTTTAGCTGCGTTAGAATTTAAATGGCTAAACATAATATTCGCAAACCCGTGATTAATCATTGAAGTAATAGATAATATGTAACATATACACGCAAACTCTTTAATATTAATTATTATAGATGATTATATAATCATGCGTAGAGTGTGAATACCCATTATCATCTAATTTATTAAGTTGACTATACTATTAAGTTTTTCTTGAACGACTAATAATTACACTAAAATATGTTTTCCACGGGGCTCAACCCCTTGCTTTTAAGGAAAGCAACATCAGACTAACACAAAAACCACACTAACACCTAACTCCAATGCCTTTTAAAAGTCTGTGAAAAATGTTATATTTATTTGTTTTCCATAATGTTTACAACTACAAAAGTAATAAATTTAGAGAAAAAGTTGGTGCGCTTCAATATTTTGAACAACTTAATTCATGATTTTGACATGAATATTGACCAATAAGATAGATTTTTTAACCTTTTAACTATTTCACATTTCTCCTCTTATGATACACATTAAGGTAAATATCATATTTCTTAGTTTAAAAACAACAAAAGTTATCATTAATTCAATCATCCATCCATTTTCTAAATGTAAAACAGATTTTTTAGCTATTGATGTTATTAGAAAAAATCTCTCTATTTTCAAGATAGATGTAATCCTCATTACTCATTAATGCACCTACAGGTAAGACGTTACTGAGTATGTTTATTTATTAATTTTTTTTTCTAAAAATGAGAAATAGCTAAAGGTTAAAAAGATTATATATAAAAAAATATCGTAAAAGTCCTAATGTTTCACGCTTAATATATTAAAGCTTGATAAAAGAACCCGTTGAATAAAACTTATCAGAAGTTATGTGAAAGTTGAATTGCTCAACCAACAATATTAATGACATATTACAAGATCAGCAACATTTGTGACCATTGTACTTTGTTTATACTATTAGAAAAAAAGATAATACTTTTTACATACTATAGAGTATAGACTATTGATCATGGCTGTTAAGCAGTGACGGATCTAGAAAAAAAATTCAAAGGTAACCTAATTTTTTTACCGTACATTCATAAAAGATCGTCTATGAGAATTCAAGAACCAACGAGGTCCTGTACGAGTGTAACAGTGAGCCCCTATTTTTTTTATTTTCCATATTTTAAATAGGGTTTAACGTCTAACGAATCTAATTGTTTATAACATCATGTTTGACCAAACTCGTTTTGAATAAAATTTACGTCGAAACATAGACTGGATTGTTGTGAATAAAATTTATATTGATACGTAGATATAAATAAGCACGTCGTAACAGAGGATGATTGGTTCGGGCTACCCAATGTTGTCTTCCATCACGTGCGTATGAGATCGACTTTTAATATTGTATTACCCCAGCTAACCGTCTTTATTCATTACCTTGGATTACCAGTCTTTATTCATTAGTCGTTAAAACCAATAAAGCAAATAAGATCAACTAAATTAAATACACCAAGTCTATATATATCCATTAAAAAAATTCATTTTGCCCAATTCTTATTGGTTCCATTTATTAATTCCAACATATATCTTACAACCTTAGAATTTATTAACATTTAAATAATTTAAAATTAAATTTAAAATACCTTTGTAACTTCAAAATTTATTACCATTTATTACTATTTGTAGTAGATGTATTAATTTTAAAAATTTGTCACTACTAAAAGTTGGTACTATATAATAATTATTGGTACTATATGATAATATTCTTGCATTCTCTATACGTGAGTCTGGAACCTTTTTATTTATTATCTTTTCTCAAGTTACTATGATAGACTTTAAGATTTTCAGGTTGGATCATCATACTTGCAACGCCCTCCTTGTTCTAGAGCTCCATTATAATATATATATTGTATATAAACAACAAAAAGTTTTTGTTGTAACTGAAAATTCGGTTTTCAAAAAAAAAAAAACAAAAAATTAGCCGTCGGTTAATGTTTCGGTTAAGTTTTTTTTGTTCGTTTTTCGGTTAATTTGGTTTAGGTTCGATTAATTCGGTTTTCTGCTCACCCCTGCATTCTACTATGTAACTTCATTTTTTGTATGTTTATGATTTTCAATGCTTTCTTTCCGTATGAATATGAATTGCAATTATAAATCACGTTGTCGTCTCAAAAACATATTCAAAAACATCTTGTCGTTTTAAATGACATGTGTGTACTCGACGATTTATATATTTTCGCCCGTATCGTACACGGGTCAATAACCTAGTTACGAATGAATGTATTAATACATAACAAGTAGAAATCCAATTGTTTTTCTTTTTTCTTTCCTTTTTTTTTTAATAGAAGAAATCCAAATTCAAAATGGAACTTTCAGTTCACAGTTATCAAAATATATATTATATTTTTAATTTAACAAAAAATCAAATGAAATGACATGTAAGGAACTTTTCAATTTTATTTTTCTTTTTACCTTGATAATTAAAAAACAAAACTCATCTTTTACCTTTATCCTCCACTTTCACTTTTCTGCAACTACATATCAACGGAAAAATTTCCTCTTTCACTTTTGCTCAGGGGTAACCTAATCTTTGCTCAGGGGTCCCAATATATCAAATTGTTAAAAATAAATAAAATTTTGCACTACGCAGCGAAAGTTGAGGGGTAACCCAGATTACCCCTGGATATAAGCTAGATCCGCCCCTGTTGTTAAGATCTATATAAGACACATGTATGTCATGTATGTTATTTAGACAAACATGTGTAACTAATCGATACAAAACTAAAAAGAGTACGAAGAAATTAGCTTTACTAAACTTAGTAATATGCAATGAGAGGAGAATAAGGAACAATAAACATTAACTTTTACCATTTTTTAACTTAAAATTATTAAAACTGAAGCAATAAATGGTTAATATTGTTCTGCATGTTTTCACGATATATACTTATCTGCATAGGGATGCCCTATCAACTTAATAACTTTAAAAGTTCTATCTGAAAGTCACTTTGTATTTGTATTGTATAAACCAATGCTATTAACTTAATTAAGTTGATAAACCTATAAAAGCAGGGTTATATCCAACACAAATAAAATTAATTTCTAAACATACAAATAACCAAAATAATTATTATTACCATTCACTTTTTAAGTTGAGTAATTATAGTATAAATAACACAAATAAAATTAACTTCTAAACGTACTAATAACAAAAATAATTATTATTACGTTTTTCAAGTTATGTAATTACAATATAAATAATAAAAAATAGTACTAATAATTATTTTAGCTAAAATCCAGACGACGACGATTAATAATAATAATAATTTCTTTAGTTATTTGTACACCTTTTACTTAGAACTGTTTGCATTTAGTCATCAAATTAGAAGAGTAAATATGTAGGCAACAAATAACAAGTTTAGTTATTTGTACACCTTTTACTTAGAACTGTTTGCATTTAGTCATCAAATTAGAAGAGTAAATATGTAGGCAACAAATAACAAGTTTGAAACTATAGTGGCCAAATCGTTAAAACTTAAAAGTTACGTGGCAAAAACCAGCATCTTACCTATATCTATATGTATATTGTCAGATATATATATAAATCATATTTAAATACACAAACGCAGATTTCTATATAAGCCCATGGATTCCAAATCCAACATTTATATTTGAAACATTAGGTTAGAGGTTTTTGTTCAATAATAACAATAATAATATCCATGGCGGATTCAAGCGATTCTATCTCCAGTGACATGGATTCAACCTCCTCTGCTTCCTCAAAGGTTTGCAAATTATATCAAGATTCATAATACCCACATGAAAAAATCAAATATTCATGTAAATATTATATATATTCATACGTTTCATTTATTTAGAAATGTATCTGCTATATCATGTTTAAATGTTTAATCTACTTGTGATTATTACAAGTTTCTGTTTCACTTGTGCTTTCTTTTTTGTTAAGTCTGCTTTTGATGGTTGAGTAGATTGTAAGTAAATGGTAGGTGAATGCTAATGATGTAAGGAATCATGATATAAACTTGTTGTCTACTATCGGTTATCGCTTTCTTAAATTGGCTGAAAACGGTTGTACATATAAGGAAAATTGAGTTTTCAGCAAACTGTGTTAGGATTCTGTTAGTCGTGGATTGTTCGGAGCAAATATGTTAAAAGATGGGACTGTCGGCAGGCATTTTGTAGTTGGGACTGTTATTTGCCAATAGTCAATAGTTGAGAATATTCCAGTTTTCCTAAATACAATAGCTATCAAGTCAAAGAAGGATTCATGTAAGCATTCCAACATTGTGTAATCTTGTTGCAACTAATTAGATGATGTTGCATGCTATATAATAGCTTTTGCTTGTTTTATATGAAAAATTGTATTATTTTTTTAATACCCATAACATATTTTAGTTTTTCTTTTTCTTTTTTTTATTTTAACTAGGCAAGGCCTGCGCGCCTAACGCCTTTGATAACTATGATCCATCTGTATGAGATTTGCTGTTTGTAGATGGTAGTTGCTGCTAAACACATAAATCATGTGATTAATTTTACTTTATAGCTTTTGTTATCCTTTTCAGATTGCTGAATAGGAGTGTTTTAGGTGAAGCAATTTTATAATATTGTGTATAAAATTGGTGCAATAGTTATTGTGTTCGACTACGTTCAGTGGACCTTTAGCCATACGTTCGGTTGTACCTGTTTGTCTGAAGTTTGATTGTATTATATGATAATATGGTAAAAATTTATTCCAGGGGACCTTTGGCTATAAATTTGTATTGTCTCTATCTGAATATTACAGACTGAAAATGAAACTATCTTACTTATGTTCTCTACCTAATAATAATAATTAGTGCCCTTTGTATTGAATTCAGGAACACCTTGTAAAAACTTCCAATGGATTTGTATCCGTTGCCATATTCGGTGACCAAGACAAGCCACCTCTGGTTACATATCCTGATTTAGCTTTAAACCGTAAGTGATGGCTTTTTTGTAATTAATTACGAATACCTGTCCTATTATTAAATAATGCATTTGTTTGTTTGTTTGGCAGATATGTCATGTTTCCAAGGGCTTTTCTTATGCCCTGAAGCATTTTCGTTGCTGGTTCATAATTTCTGTATTTACCATATTACCCCTCCAGGCCACGAGGTTGGAAATCAGTAATCACCACCTTTAGTTTTTCGTAATTACTTTAAGCATGCTTGTATTTCTTTAAATGCATATTTTCTTATATGGTATATCCTTAAGTGCTTTTGCAGTTGGGAGCTGCTGCAATGCCATATGATTATCCTGCATTATCTGTTGATGATTTAGCTGATCAGGTTGCTGAGGTTCTTGATTATTTAGGGTAAAATTTTAATATGTCTTGATTCCTATCTGAATCGTTCGTTTATGTTCGTTTATTTAATAAATGAATGAACATAAACAAAGCTTTTTGTTCAATTACTTAAATGAACAAACATAACACATATCTTGTTTAATTGTTTTTGTTTGTTCATTTATTAAAGTTAAACCAACGAGCACGCACACGCAACGTTCATGTTCGTTGGCTTTGCTTATTCTGCTGGGAACATATTGCTTAAAGATAGCAGTTTTGATCCATTTACATATTAACGGGTCAAGTGTGTTACGTTTCATCTGTAAGTCAATCGCTTAAAATAAGAAATATTAGCTAAAAGGGAAACAGGTCAACGTGTTGAACGCCTGCCAAATTATACTTCTTATGCATAAAACCTTGTATCACAATTTATTTAGTTAGCTATTTACTTTATTACAGTGAATTGAATTTATGAATAACTTCTTCTTTTCTCATTTAATTGCTTTTGCAGACTCGGTGCAGTTATGTGCATGGGAGTAACAGCCGGTGCATACATACTCACCCTGTTTGCAGTAAGTCACATCTTTTGTATGTCGTGTGAATTTCAATTCTCAATCTGCAAAGCATTTGATGGGTATTTTTTTCTTTTGGCTAATAGATAAAATACACACGTCGTGTGCTCGGTCTCATACTTATTTCTCCTCTATGTAAACCACCTTCCTGGACCGAATGGTTGTGTAACAAGGTTAAATATTATAAATATTCTTTTTTACACGTGACAGTTTGGACCCATTTACTTATGTAATATCTCTTGTTTGCAGTTTATGGCAAACGTTCTTTATTATTATGGGATGTGTGGTTTAGTAAAGGAGTTACTGCTAATCCGTTACTTCAGCAAGGTGTATATCAGTATACTTTCTAGGTTGTGTTTATGTATTTGATGATGAAACGATTTTATTATATATTTTATAATTAAATGACAGGAAGTTCGTGGAGCAGCGATAATTCCTGAAACAGAATTAGTACAGTCATGTAGAAGAGTAAATTCTTTCCTTAAACTATTAATGAGAAAATTGCACAAATGGTCCCTGTGGTTTGACCATATTGCAAGTTTGGTCCCTAGATTTTAAAAATCGCAAACTTACTGTAAACATTTGTGAGAGGGTTGCGTTGTTTAGTAGTCCCCACCGTTTAAAATTGCAAACTTTCTCTAAACATTTGTGCAACCCTCTTAACTTTTGTGAGAGGGTTGCATGTTTGGACTAAGTTTGCAATTTTTAGAATTTGGGGACCAAACTTGTAATATGGTCAACCCACAGGGACCATTTGTATAAATTTCTCATTATTAAAATTGCATGCAACATTTGAATCATGTTTCTTATAATGATTTTTTTTTTTTTTTTGTGCAGTTGCTTGGTGAGTTGCAAAGTCCAAATGTGCTCAACTTTCTTGAAGCTATTAACGAGTAAATATCTCACTCTAATACATAAGATTATCGTTGTAATAGCACAGTTACTGATTGTTATATTGCATTTTTGAACGCGTTAACTATTTATAAAAGATGTGAAAAATTGTTTGTCGTAGGAGACCAGACATCACCGAAGGATTGAAGAGATTGCAGTGTCGGTCCCTAATCTTTGTGGGCGAATATTCTCCGTTTAATTCTGATTCTCTTCACATGACCTCAAAGTTAGATAGAAGATTCAGTGCATTGGTAGAGGTATGCAACAATCACTCAGTTTTTAGTTACAAATGAGTTGATTTGGTTAGTTGGTTTGCGTTTTATCCCGTACGGGTTGACCGGGTCAAATATAAACGGGTAACACATGAAAGTTGTCCTAAATTGTAGTCAAAGATTAATACTGTAATTAGTTGGCCAAAAACCCGAAAATTTGGTTTTTGAGTTTTTGAAAACCGTTCGGTTTCGGTTTTAGCATTTGGGCAAACAATTTATTGGCCAAGAATAATGAATTTGGGCCTAAATCTTTTTGATAGTTATATTTGAGCTAAAATATTAAAGTTAAACTTTTATTTAACTTCTTATACATCAAAAATAAAAAATAAAATCCACACACAAAGTTTGGTTTTTTCAGGTTTAATTACATGCAAAACCGAAGGTGAACCAAAAGTTGGTTTTTATGACAACATGTAACCAAGCCATCAGTTTTAATTTGGGTTCGGCATTTTTGGTTACGTCTTTACAGATCAGTTTTTTTGGTCTCATTCTCATCACTAACTGTAATTAATAGTATCCGTTTTGTAATAATATGCTAAACTGTTTATATTTTTGAAAATGGACAAAAGTGTTGGCAGGCCAAACCAACCCGTTTTGACTTTTACTAAAAGTTGTCTACTTCAACCCGAACATGTATTGACCCATTACCAAAATAGTCATTTTGCACCTCTAGTGTTGCATATTGGCATTTTAACAAGAGCGTTGATTAGTATTAAGAACGGAACAAGTGGGTCAAAAAGTCAACTGTTCTATTTGACATGAACATGTTCTTGTATGCATATATAGGTTCAAGGATGTGGATCAGTTGTAACGGAGGAGCAACCAGACGCAATGTTGGTACCGCTAGAATATTTTCTAATGGGTTTTGGGCTCTACCGGCCCTCTGAGACGAACGTAAGCCCACGAAGCCCATTAAGCCCAACTTCCATCTCCCCCGAGCTATATACACCCGAAAGCATGGGCTTAAAGCTAAAGCCCATTAAAACTCGACTTTCACAAATCTGAAAGGAGTGGTAAGGTATGTTGCAAGATTTTGTAATTCTATGTATCTTATACGGGAAGAATAGATGAAGGTATATAGACAGAAGCGAGGTTTACGGAAAGAGTTGAGATAGTTTTAAAAAGTTAACTAGAAAAGGGCTATAGTCATGTATATCCGCCAAAATAAATGTTGTATTCATATGATTAATATCTAGTTTAAGAGGACAACTAGATGATAGTTGATCATATGGTGATTAATATCTAAAGCCCATTATCGGCTTAGGCCCGTGCTGCTTATGAAGTCATGTAACCAGTGTTGAATGAAAATCAATGGATTTAGTTAGAGGTGCAAATCCTAACCGTTTAATTTTAATAGTTTGCATCAGCTTGCAGGCATCATCCTCAATGTTTTTAAAATCACTTTGGTCATTCATTTTTTAAGTTAAACGAAAGCAAGCGAGAACAAACCAGTCTTTTTGTCGCATCCCCTATAATTTTTTTGTTTATTTTTTTATTATTTTTTTCTCAATGAGTCCGTCTGAAGGAGATGCCACATTCTTGGTTTAGGTTTTATTTGAAGTTATAATTTGAACATTTGTTCTTGGCATGATTGAAACAAATGTATGAAAACTTGATTAATGAGCTGTTAAGGTTTAACATGGTTTTTAATATCCCAAGATTTGATGGATGCCTGTGCTGAATTAATTTATATGTGTGGACGCGTTTGTAACAAATTAATATGTAAGCTGATACAAACGTAAAAGATGTTTTCTGTAATTTTATCTAAATATAAATCGGCATTGAAATGTCTAGGTTTGATTACACAACTGCTCAACCTCTCAAATACTCTCTAAAGCGCAAAACCCTTCATCCCTCAAAGTCTCATCTCTACCCAATTTGTTAAATTGGCAAATCAAAATACGTTGTTTTGATAATCGAAACAAAGAGAATACCCAAATATGCTGGAAGTTCGACTTGTATCTAATGCGGATTACACTGTTGCAAAAATTGTAGACTTTTCCTCAATCATCTCCATCTCCATCTCCATCTTGCGAGCTCATTTGGAAAAACATTGCAAGGCAGTGAAACCAAGAAATGAAGACGAAGGCTCTGGAGCAGGCAACCAAAGAGGAAGATGAGGCGAATGACGATTCGACGAATAATGATGACATCATATAAAACGAATAGTTGCTTTTGTTTATCTATGTCTACAGTAATTTATTACTTATTTTAGTAGTTAATTTTTTTCTTTTCAATCTCTTTACTTTTTTAATGAAAACAGGTTAGGTATGAATGAAAATGGGTTGGGTTTTGGACGGATTTAGATAATCCCAGTGCCATAACCGTTTACAAAATATCTCTCAAACCCATCAAGTAATTACTCGCCTGGTATTCGGGTAAACCATGGGTTCAAGTAGCCAATTAGTTTACGGGTATACCCCGGCCAAAGCTGTAAAGTATCTATCGAGTTATGAATAGTAGCTCTTAAATCAATTGCAAATATGATAACCAATAAAATATCTCAAATGACTAATCAATTATAACAAATATTTGAGTATATAATTGGGTAAATGGGACACTGTTATCGGGTAACTGGGTCGGATAATTGAGCATATTGCATATCTCATACCCATCCCAAAGCCATGACAATTTTAAAAGGTAATCTCAAACCTGTCCGCTGGTGAGCCTTGTCCCACTAGCCATTTCTCCACCTTCCATTCACTGTCACCTTTCTCTCTCTTGTAGCGTGTAATTGGAAAAACTGCATGTTAGATAGGGTGTTCAAAGTTCGGTTCGAAACCGCGAAACCGGCCAAACCGGCCATCGGTTTGGTTTCGCGGTTGGTTTTTTTTCTTTACTCTATGTCGGTTGGTTTGAAAATTTCCAAACCGTAGTGAACAGTTTGGTTTACGGTTTGAATCAAAAACCAACCGCATAAAACCGGACCGGACCGTATGATTTATTTATATGTATTTTTTAAATATTTCATATAATACATATGTGTATATACATATACACTACTAAATATTGACAAATATTAATAATAAACAAAAAAAAAGTGGGCTAAGCCCAAATCAAAAATGCAAGAAACTGGCATTTTGTTTTTTTAAACGAGATCCTACAAAAGTAAAAATAAGTTGTTTGTTAAATTACATAAATTATTGTGACTTATACAATATTTACATATCATGAATTATTTTGGACATATTGTATAAAGATGGAACAAGACCAAACCGCGAAACCAAACCGGACCAAACCGTTATTAACGGTTCGGTTTAAGAGTTCAACATTTCGGTTTTGGTTTACGAAAATCAAAAACCGTTACTAACGATTTGGCTCACGGTTTGACCTAAAAAACCGCGAAAACTGGACCGCGAACACCCTAATGTTAGATCCCTAATTTCTTCTTGAAGATTCAATGGTTGACTTTTACCTCCGTGCATGGTGCTCAATTAGTTCTCGGTCTTGCTTTTAAATTCTCCTATTAACGATAAACAACGGGTGGGTTCACTTAGTGATTTTAATGTGATGGATGGTCTAAAATCCAATCAGTAAAAACATTTTATATCAAGCTCTTGCCTTGTTGCTTCTTGGTTCTTGGTTTGAGAAGTCCCAATGTTGTTTCATGGTTTGGTTTATGTTTGATTAATTTGCAAGGTGTTTGCAAAGAAACTTGACTTAAAATTGGAAGATGCTGAAAGGTGGAATTTGAATATCATTCGAAGGTCAAAGCTAGAGTTTACAAAAGTAGCCCACCGGTAATAATTTGGTTTTAGTTCATTCTACTAACATTTGTACATTACATAGGTTACTTTCATAAATTAAATAATGTTCGATTGAATAAAAGTTTACTTATTTCAAATATTATGGTGGCACGAATTATATTCGTTACGTGCACAAAAAACCCGAACCCGGAACCGGACCCGAAATAATTACCCGGAACCGGTTTTTTTATACTCGGGTTTTTAATACCCGAACCCGTACTCGACCCTACCCGTAGGGTATGGATAGGGTATGCATTTCAATACCAAAACCCGTACCCGGAACCGGACCTGATTTATAACCGGTAATACCCGAAAACCGGAACCGGTTCCATACCCGGAACCGGGTTTTTCCAATACCCGAAACCGGGTTTTTCAAATACCCGATTTATACCCGAAATTACTCGAAAAATACCTGAAAATACCCAAAAATATCCCTAAAAATTGTAACCCCTTATAGAAATCCAATCTATACCCGAAAAAAGCCCAAAAATAGGGTTTTTTCAATACCCGAAAATAGGGTATTCAAATACCCGGTTCAATACCCGACCCGAACCCGAACCCGATGCATAGGGTATGGTTTTTAGAGAGAATACCCGGACCCGAACCCGACCCGGGTATTGCCAATACCCGATTTTCCAATACCTGGTCATACCCGAACCCGGTTCCATACCCGAACCCGGGTATTTGAAAAACCCGATTTATGCACCTCTACGTTACGTAATTAATAACTTAGTATTCAGGTTTATTTATATAAATGATAAACGGATTTATATTTGATGTTATAACATAATTAGGTTAATTAAAAATACTATCGGGATTACTATATGGGTCACGTTTACATTTACTGGGCGCTAATAAACTGGGTTATAGAACTACGCCTAACTAAGTTCGGCCAGTTCATATTTATTGGGCTTAATTGATATTGTGTCGGTTAATTTATAATGGGGTTCTGTTGTTGGTTCGCGTTGCTTAGGTCGGTTCCATTAGTTGGCCGGATTTTATATTGGGTCGAAGTTATATTGGGATAAGCCCAATTATGATGTCTAAGTGTTATTGGGCTTAATTTCTTATTGGGCTTTGGAATATGGGCCTAGTCTATTGGGTGTTACGAGGTCTAATGAGCCAACCCCATTTAACTCTACCCGAGTTAGTGGATCAAGCCCACTGTGGTTTAGAAAAATACAGACCCTAACTTTAGGAGGGTTATAGTTTTCACTAATAAGATCCTTTTATGATAGTTACTTCTTATAAAAGAATGTGGCCACTAAATAAAAATGGTGAAGTTGTATAGGAATTCATGGAGACAATGCGAAAGGGCAACAAACAAGTTCTTCGTCTACAAGAGTCGTGGGTATTATATTATACTACATAATAAATGACAAGTTTGGTGCCGCAAGTGCATATTGGGCCACTTACTGACCTGCAAATTTATTTTTGTTTTTTTAGTTCAATCATCATAACAAATGTAACGGAGACCGACCGAACGCCAATTTTTTTGGGTTCCGGTATTATAACGAACGTGATGGTAACCGATTGAATTCCCTTAGACTCGCATTTTCAAGGCCCGGGATCGACAACGGTTGGGTTTTACCAACGCTTGAGTTTTACCGACCGACACCACCCCTTTGATCCGCCTCAATTTTTATAATTTTTTTGTTTTATATTTGGTTTTAATTCCAGTACAATAATGTACGTCACAGATCGAATTCGCATTGACTTACCGGCTCACACTTAAGTTTTAACACCGCCTGAGTTTTACCAACCTTCCCGGGTTATAAACTAGTTTACTCATAATTTGATACAACCTTTTGTTATAATTGTAATTTGTAGGTTCGTATGCTCATGTGTATGTATATATATCACGTGTGGTGATTCTATAAATGATATAATTGCTTTAAAGATGGCTAAATCTCTAATGCGTACAAGTTGAAGATATCAAAGATACAGCACAACCCAAACTTAAAACCCTCTTCCCTTTTAATATTGATGCAAAACTTATTCATTAGATCAGACAGAAGAAAACAAATTCGTTGAAAATCATTCGCGCGCATCAAGGTAAAAAAAAACTACAGCTGTAAATCTATTTGTTATCCAAATCTTCAATGATTGATCGTATTAACGGTTTTTCAATATGATCGTCGAAGAATCTTAATTTGTGTGATTTTATTGTTTATTGTCGAAATAGATCATTAAACCCTAGAATTTGATTTATCGATGTTATGGTTTTTGATTCATATATTTTAGTTATTGATTTTGTTTTTTTTAGTTAATTGTTGTTATCATGCATTAATCAGAAAGTTAAGCATCCATCTCCCATAGTTGTTACATCGTTTCGAGCCCGAATTGTGAGTCGAGTTTACAAATATTTACTGAGCTTGGTATGCAGTTTCGACTAGCAATCAAATGGCTCAAGAACAAATATGGTTTTTATTCAAATAACCCGAACCGAAAAGCTTCGGTCGGCAAGCTTCAAGCTTACAATTCTTTAATTAAACATAATCAACTAACTAAACAAAAGACTTAACACTCTCTATATAAATAAAAATAAGCATTGGACCGGGCCGGGACTAATGGACTGGATGCTCCTGCATCATACTCCCCCTCTTAAACAAAAACTCGTCCTCGAGTTTTGTCTTCGGACCAAAGCCACCCGGATCAAATGGAACATCAATCCGCTCGTTAATTATTATCATCACGACTCGCCTAAACATCTTAACTTCACAGGTCTTTTTGCCCGGTTCCGGACCTGTAAGCCATTTGTTGCTCACTAGTGAATTGACCCACTCAAATACTCCTTGGAATGGCAATGAAGGGTGGATATTCATATATTGGGCCATGTGAATAGTATGATCATCATCATGTGGTTCATCTATATTTGCTCCAAAGATTTCATTTTGTTTGTTGACCATATCAGAAGCCACCGTGTTATGTGCAACCCCAATCTTTTCAATTTTTCTATTATACCATTTATTTTGACTTTGCAAAATAGTCGGATCTCCATATTGATTACTAACAAAACTTTTGGAAAGTTCATCATCATCCTTTGCAATTAAAATATTCCCCTCAATTTGAATTGGATAATTAATAGGAGATTGCAAGTTGTGTAAGTCAACTTTCAAATCATCCATAATTGTGGTCGACATTATTGGAATTCCCAAAGCTGACTGATCACCACAATGATCCTCCATATCACCGCTTGTAACCACCATCACACTATTAGAGGCTACCACCAAAAACTCCGTTAAGATCTTGTTCCACTAATAAACACTCATCTTCATTAAAATCTATCCCGTCCTCATCGAACCTCGGCCTGTCTTCCGGTATACACACCTGATAGACTGGTTCATTGAACCATGATGGTTGACAGTAAAACGGATGCTCCTCTCCGCCGTCACCTTCGTCCCGGACGATGGTGCTTGACTCGGTTTTCGTCCTGCGTATCTCCCCTTTCAACTCAAGATCCTGGATCCTCTGTCGGAGCCGCGTGATCTCTTGTTGTATTTCAAGATATCGGACTCGCTTACGGAGCCGTTTGATCATCTTAAGATCCCGTGGTTCGGAATAGACTCCACCGCTTCGGAACAAACTCCACCGCTGCCTCGGTCGTCGACTCTGCGAGTAGGGTGTCGATCTTCTCCACAAGTACGTGAATCACCAATGTTCTTGTCGATGCCTCGATCGGCGAATCTTCGAACAAGAAAACAACTGCCTTCACGTAGAGCCATTTGAACAGCCAAAGCTCTGATACCACCTGATGCAGTTTCGACTAGCAATAATGGCTCAAGAACAAATATTGTTTTTATTCAAATAACCCGAACCAAAAAGCTTCAATCGGCAAGCTTCAAGCTTACAATTCTTTAATTAAACATAATCAACTAACTAAACAAAAGACCTAACACTCTATTTATAAATAAAAATAAACATTGGGTCGGGCCGGCTTAATGGACTGGATGCTCCTGCATCAAATTAGGTTTCATTTTTACATATCTTTTAGTATAGTTACAATTTCATTTTTGTTCATGCACAACTGAATACACATTTCAACAAGATTATGTGCCAGAATAAAAGATTAAAAACCATATTAAATAATAACAAAATAACATTTGTAAAATAATCACAGATAAATCTTTCAGACAATGGCAAAACTAAAATAAATGCTCAAAAGCATGCTGTTTGTAAACTTGAGTTGAAGCGTTTTTGACATCTAAATTATTTTTACATGTTAAGAAAAATCTTAAACAAGCCCAAGGTCGGCTTGAGATCCGTTGTGTGGTGTGAAATTAGTACGTAATTGTAACACCCCGGCTAAAGCGGAATACGCCTGGGTGTGACGTACAGATCACTCATAAGCTCGTAACGCTATTAAAGCGACAATAATTATATTCATTTCATTTCATTACATCATAAATACACAATACAGTAACTTTGAAATTTCATTATGATGTGTTTCTAATAACCTAATGGTCCAACTAATCTAGTCTTCAATCCTTAAACTTTAACCTGCAGTACGTTTAAAATAATATATTTTGTCAACAATAATGTTGGTGAAAATTCATAAGTTTTGCATATATATAATACGAAAAGAGTAAAAATTCACAAGTCAAGACGTATTGCCTAAATCATAAAGCAAAGAAAAGCAAATACATGATATTTCCGTTTGCTTGACAAAAGTCAAATCTACTAAGGAACCCCCGTTCGCCGCGCTACTTGGAGTATAGAATAATGATACCGCCATTTAAAAATGGACGGCGCAGGTACGTCCCGTCGGACCCTCCCGCTATGAATACGTGTATCCACCAATAAAAACAGTAAACAACTAGCACATAATCACACAGTTTACAAGCAATATGATTCAAAACAAATACATACAAGACACACATGTGAATTTTAGTTTGACACTAGAAAACCAAGTTTGGACGTGCTACACCCCAAAACGTGTAAAAGTAAAAAGAGATTATGAAAACTCACTTGTTACTTAGCGGGAAAAGAGAAAATAAGCGAAGATGTCTTAAGCGAGTGAACCGACAAAGTTCAGTTCAATGAGCGACCTTAGATAAGAAAATAACTAGGGTCAAAACGAGAAAAAAAAAGATGGCCGACATGTTCGGTTTATAAATTCATGAATAAAAAGTTTGTTAAAAATACAATTTTATTCTATTTTTGTAAGTTAAGAGAAAAACAAGTTAGTTACTTAACTTTTAGTCAATCTATTTTAGTTTTTAGGAAAATATATGTTATAATATTTATTAGTTAATTTTAATGAGTTCGGTTTGTTGTCGAACCGATTATTATTTAAGCAAACAAGTTAATCGAGTGGTTCATTTTGGTCAAACATGAACTCGGTTTTGAGTCGGGTTTATGTCTAACATATTTGAAATGATAAGATGAAGTGACATGTTGAAAATGTTTGGTTTGGTTATATTAGTTTTGCAAAGGTTAGTTTGTTTTTTAACATAAAACTTTTTTTTTAACCGAACATTAAACGAGCCGACAAGCGATAGTGAAACACAACCATGACTGTCGACATAAGGTGACAACGTGATGTGTTTTACATAAAATAATAAATTACCCGAGGATGAAATAACAAAGAAAAAGAAGAACTTGAACGGTTTGACTTTCTTGGTTAAACTTAGACTTTAACACTAATGTAACAAGTTAGAGAGCAATATAGGCTTTGAGTGAGAAATGAGTTGGGCAAGGGAAATAATAGATGGAAGTATGTTTATATAGCCATAAAATCGTTAATAACAAGGCAAAAGGAATTAACTTCAAGAACTAGTCAAAAGGCTAGTCTTAAGCAAAAGTTAATGATGAAATTAAATGGTTTGACTAAGAATTAATGAAAGGTAAAGATGTTATACATTATATAATCTAGGTGAATTAAAGATCTCCTAAACCAAGTCAAAAAACAAGTCTTATGGGCAATAGTCATGGAATTGGTCAAAATAAATAAATATAGTTGAATGTCATTCAAAATATGCAATTAAGCATAATTAATAAAAATAATAATAGTTGAAATGTAATCAAAACATAAATGAATTGAATTGAACTTACCTTAAATTAATGCTTGAGATAGTAATATTAATAAACAATCATAAACAACATAATGATCATATTCAATAAATTAACCGTCTTTAATAATAACTGAAAGTCCGAATTACTTCAAACATTTTAAACAGGTTTGGTTTCGGGTGTTAAAATTAACGAATGTCATAGTAATACACAAGGATCGACGAACCTAAATGATCTTTGCTCCCCTATTGTTTCTGCAACAACTTATTTGACAGTGATTTTGAAGAAAGATTAATAATGGAGAGCTTAAAAAGGTTTCAGCTCAAGATTTATAGCTGGTACGCTTTTGGGCATTTGTTGTAGTTTTGTTATTGTTTGAAAGATTTAATGGTGATTTATAAATATTATTTTGTTATTATTCAATATTGTTTTTAATCTTTAATTGAGACACATAATCTTATTGAAATGTGTATTAAGTTATACATGAACAAAATTGAAACCGTAACTACATTACAAGAAAGAGAAAAAATAGAACCTAGTATTATCAAACTTGTTAATGTTTTACAAAATTTGAATTTAATAGAAATATTTGTGTTTTTCTTATATTCTTAATTAGTATACGCTATGTTTTAGTTTGGCAAAAACTTGAAGAAGAAATTACAAAATTTTTCATACGTTATCACCTCAGATTAATTTCGAAGAATCAAATATTAAGATCCAGTAAATTACTTGAAATTCAAGCAAAGTTGAACTTGAGTCACAATAACAAATGGCCACTAAAGTTGGTCTAGTGATGAGTTACATCTGCTTTATCGTTATAACAAGAAGTTATCATCAAATTTCAAGCAGAGTTGATGAAACAGATGTATTCCGCCACTTCAGTACCATTTGTTTTTTGGACTCAAATTCAACTATGCTTGAATTTAAAGTAATTTATTTAATCTAATTATTTGATTCTTCAAAATCAATATGAGGTGATAAGGCTTGGAAAAATCCCTATTTTTAGTTTCAAGTTTTTGCCAAACTAAAAGATTGCATATGATACGCGTTAATTATGAAATGACAAAAAAATAAATCAATTAAGAATATAAGAAAAACACAAAATATTTCTATTAAATTAAAAATTAGTAAAAACATTAATGAGCTTGATAAAATTAGGTTCTATTTTTACATTTCTTTTAATATAGTTACAATTTCATTTTTGTTCATATGCAACTGAATACACATTTCAACAAGATTATGTGCCAAAATAAAAGATTAAAAACCATATTAAATAATAACAAAATAACATTTGTAAATAATCACAATTAAATCTTTGAGACAATAGCAAAACTAAAACAAATGCCCAAAAGCATGCTATTTGTAAACTTGAGTTGAAGCCTTTTTCACATCTAAATTATTCGTCTTTCTTCAAAATCACAATATAAAAAGTTATTGCAATAACAATAGAGGTGCAAACGAGCTGACTATGAGCCTCAAATAATGTGCATTTAGTTATCAAGCCCGAGCTTGAGTCATGTATGTAAAAGACATTTAGGCTCGTCTTACCTTGTGTAGTTTTAAGTTTTAAACACTACTAGACTACCACGTATAATACGCACTGCAAATCCATGTTCAAGCCAACTTAGGCTTGTTTAATATTCTTCTCAACATATAAACATATCAAAATGTATAATAGATAATAAAGGAGCAAAGCTCAAGCCTGGAAAATGACTCACGAGACCAGCTAAAAACGATGTAACTATGAGAGGTTGATGCTTAACATTCTGATTAATGTATGATAACAACAATTAACTGAAACAACCAAATCAATAACTAATATATATTAATAGAAAACCCTAGCATCACTAATAAATTAAATTCTAGGGTTACGCGATCCATTTCGACAACAAACATCACTCAACTTAAGCTTCTACGATGATAATATCAAAAAACTCTGAATATGATGAATAATTAAAGAACCGGATAAGAACAAACCGAGTTACAAGTTTACTTTTTTTTTTTTACCTCAATACACGAGAATGATTTTGGTTGAATTTGTTTTTTTGCAGTTTGATATGTTCAAATTGAAGCCCACTTTTTGTTTGAATTTGCAAAACAAAAGTGCTACCAGTAAAAGAATTAGATCTTTTATTTGTTCCAAAACAAAAGGTACCCAACAAACAATAAACAAAAGAAATTCTTTTATTGAATTAGATACACAAATTTTTTTAAACAGAAATTACATGTATATTCTAAAGTCTAAACTAATTCACGTGCTACCAAATAGTATTTGAAGAAACGTGGATCGACTTACTAGTATACGATCAACTTTTCTCGGGTATGAGTGTGCTATATCACCGATGGTTTTCCGGAATATGAATTATTCCACCTACAAAACGAGCAGCACCGTGAACTTACCCCTCAGAAAGGGACAGAGGGGTCTTTGGGTAACCCTCCGGTGTGAGAATAAGATATTGTAGGAGAAGATAATAATAATCTAAAAGTGAGTAAGGACTTAGAATGTATTTTCTTGCTTACCTCCCCTTGTGGAGGTGGTGTGGTATTTATAGTGTTAGGGTTTCCAATGATTGGGCTCAGACCCAATTAGGGCCTTTTTGGCCTCCTCCTATTGCTTCGCGCCACGTGTCCTTAGGACACCTGGTGCTTTTTCATTGATTATTCTCTGACCAAGGTATTTCACCTAACCCATGTGCAATCACGTGGTAGCACATGGGTTTTGCTGAGTTGTCCACCCTTCATTGGCAGCTGTCAACATCAGCATATTCTTTATTCCTTAAAGGATACCTTCTGGAAGGTTGTCTGATGAGCACAATCATGGTTGTCCTTATCCTGATTTGGATAAGGACGTGGTTGATTATGTGCATGTGTGATATGCGCCTATCCTGGGGATGCGCGAGGTCTTCTCTTTATTCTCACGCGCAGATGTTTCATGCGCAAATGTGATATGCGCAAGCATATGTAATATGCGTGAGCATATGTGATATGCGCCACGCGCAGATGCGCCACGCGCAGATGTGATATGCGTGAGCATATATGATGCGTGAGCATATGTGATATGTGCCACACACAGATGCGCCACGCGCAGATGATGCGTTAGCATATGTGATACGCGTGAGCATATGTGATGCGTGAACATACGTGATATGCGTGAGCATATGTGATATGCGCCACGCGCATAGGTTTTGGCTTTGTGTCTTCATGACATCCTGATTTCAAGCCTCTTGTCTATATCTTGTGGGTTGACCCGCCCCGCTCGATGTTAAGGCGGGTGCATACCTCTTCAAGCCCCCCCAGTCTAATGTGTGTCTTGTCTCGCGCGAGCGAGGTAAGATAGATATTAGACTTAATAGTTTGCTCTTTTAATAGGGTTTGTCTTTTCTTTTTTATTTCTCATATGTGCGTTGCGCGAAATTCTATCCTTTTGGTTGAAATGAATCGTCCATGTACGTGGTTGGTTGGTGCTGACATGCGTCAGAGATGGAGACGTTATGTGTCAGACTTTTCGTGTGCTCGAGGTGCTTCAGTGGCCTTTCATGTCTCCTCATACAGTGTCAGGAACACGTGTCGCGCTCATGTTGGCCTGCACCTGCGAGTGGGGGCGCGTGAGCGTAACTCTGATCAGTACCTGTTTCTTTCTCTCTCCTGGACCTATAAAAGCAAGCCTTTTGAGTGGTTTTTTCTTCATCTTCATTGTTATTTCAGAGCTCTTTCTCTTTCAATTTTCATTCCGATTAAGAGCCTTTGTCTTTTGCTTCCAGATTTCCGTGCTTAAAGTAACCGCTGTTTGATTCACAATTGTATGTCTGATAACCCAGACATCACAATTTCCCCCAGCAAACGCCGTGTAAAATCGTTAGTTATGTCCACTTTGAAGAAGACCGGCAAGGGTAAACGGGCTGCCGAGACCTCGTCGGAGGAGGTGGGGAAGAACAAAACAGTGAAGAGATGGGATGAGATTCCCTGCAAATTGAAACTGTCTGATTTCGACAATCTCGTCGCCTCTCAGGGTTTTCCCCCTGAGTACAGCTGTCTGCTCCCGGCGGCCGGGCAAACGGCGGCAGATCCGCCCACCGGCTATATCTCTTTATACTCTCACTTTTTCACTCACTGTAACCTTCGTCTTCCGATGACAAGGTTTATAGGTGCGCTCCTTCAGTTTTGTGGGATTCACATATCCCAAGTCCATCCTTGTGGACTAGTGCGCATGACTCATTTTGAGTTCATGTGCAAAGCTCAGCGCGAGGAGCCCACCCCTCGGCGCTTTTAATATATTTACAAGCCAAAAATCCATGATTCTTGGTTCTCATTCACACCGCGCAATCAGAAGGTTAAGTGCTGCACTGTTTCCTTCAAAAGCCTTCATGACTGGTCTGAAAAATATTTTTATATTAAGGCTGGTGTGATTCCCATCCGCATGACCATGCGCGCGATCACTTCTGCGCCCGCGGATGAGAATGTTCTTAAGAACCCAACGGGCACATGGGTTAACAAGTTAATTGCTGAACCATCCCCCGCCAAGAATATTTGCGAGGAGGCGCTGGTGGGGGTTGGTATGAGCAAGAGGTGGACCGACAGCGCGACTGAGCCTGCCGTCCAAGTTGATGGCTTAGGTGAGTTATTAGCTCATTGCATTATTTCTGCGCGAATATAATTCGTTTTGCTGATATCATTTGTCTTGTTTTATGCAGTAAGCAAGGAATACGTCCACGCCGCCTATGACGAGCATATGGAGGGTGGCTCTGTCGCGCTGAGCGCTGGGGAAGTTGCTTTCCCCGATCGCTTCGATGATATGTTCCTCGCCTGTGCGCGATCGTCCGGTACCTTTCCCTCATTCAAGAATTCCATTATTGGAGTTATCCATGATGAAGGTGTTGTATGAATTACAAGGACAGAATTCGCTCCCACCGACGGGTTGCTCATTACTTCCACCCTGACATCTTTGCCAAAGTGATCGAAGCTGGCTGATGCCATCTTGCTCAGCGCGTCGGCAGACTTATTTTCACTGCGCGGAATGTGTATGATTCTTAAAGATTCAAATTGTTCGATGAGTTTTTTCGCCTGCTCTAGATACAGAGGCATGGTGTTTTCCTTGGCATCATAAAGGCCATTGACCTGTGCTGCTACCAAGTATGAATCGACATGGGCCTCTAGCTTTTTAACTCCGAACTTGTGCGCGATGCGCAGACCAGCCAGCAGGGCTTCATACTCAGCTTCATTGTTGGTGCTCTTGAAATCCAACCTGATTGCGTAAGTATACTCGTGATTTTCTGGATCCACCAGTTTGAGGCCTGCGCCGGACCCTTCGTTGTTTGAAGCTCCATCAGTGAATAATCTCCAAACATTTTCTTCATTATTGGCTTGCGGAGGGTCTACTTCGCGCTGAGCCTCTCCAACTTTTCCTTCAGGGATTTCTGCGATGAAATCAGCTAAGACTTGTCCCTTGATTGCTGGACGAGGCTTATAGGCGATCGTGTGCTCTCCTAATTCCAGCGCCCATTTTGTCAGCCTTCCTGAGAGCGCGGGACGCCGCAAGACTTGCTGGATGTTGTAACCAGTCAGGACTTCAATAGGATGACCATTGAAATATCTGTGAAGCTTGCGCGACGCATGCGTTAGTGATAAAACTAACTTTTCTATGATGGTGTAGCGCGTCTCAGGATCTGTCAACACCCGACTTACATAATAAATTGGTGTTTGGATTCCTTTGCGATCCTCCAGTAATACTGCGCCAATGGCGCGCTCTCCTGCTGACAGGTACAACGTTAAAGTTTCACCAGGAAGTGGAGTTGTGAGCGCAGGCAGATTTATCAGACATTTTTTTATCTCATTGAAAGCTTGCTCGGCCTCAGGCGTCCACTTGAATTGGCTTTTCTTTAAGCAATTTCTCAATGTGTTAACGAATGGGGTAGATTTGCTTGCATGGTTTGCTAGGAACCTGTTAATTGATACCAATCTGCCATTCAACTTTTGAACTTCCTTCATGGTGGATGGTGAGGGCATGTCAAGGATAGCCTCCACCTTCTCTGGGTTCACCTTGAAACCATCCTTGGTGACCATTACACCGAGAAATTTCCCTTCTTCTACGCCGAATGTGCATTTGCTCGGGTTGAGCTTCATGTTTACTTCCTTTAGGCGCCAAAGGGTTTCTTCGATGTCTTTGAGCATTTGTTTTTCCTCCCTGCTTTTAATCACCAAATCATCCACGTAGACTTCTAAGTTTCTTCCAATTTGCTCGTTGAAAACCGCATCCATGAGTCTTTGGTAAGTGGCTCCTGCATTCTTCAAACCAAAGGGCATTTTTGTGTAACAGAAAACACCCTTGTCAGTTCTGAAGGCAGTCTTGTCCTCATCTTGTGGTGCCATTTGAATTTGGTGATATCCCTTATAGGCATCCAGGAAACATTTGAGCTTAAATGGCGTCACAGAGTCCACCTTCGCGTCAATGTTTGGGAGGGGGTAACAATCTTTTGGACACGCTTTGTTGAGGTCCTTGAAATCAATGCACATTCTCCATGACCCATTGCTCTTCTTTACCATCACAGGATTGTCTACCCATGTTTGGTATCGTATTGGGCGGATGATATTTGCGCGCAGTAGATCTTCTACTTGCTCATTCATGGCCTTTGCCTTCTCATCCCCCATGACTCTTTTCTTTTGAGCAATTGGCTCTACAGACTTGAATGTGTTGAGAGAATGCTGCGCCAGGTCTCGCGGAACCCCAGTCATATCAGAATGTTGCCACGCGAAGACCGATATATACGTTGTGAGCAATCTTTTCATTCTCAACCTTGTGTCATCTGATATCGTAGCTCCAATTGTGATTGTTTGTTCTGGGAATTTTTGGTTGAGAATCCATTCCTCTGGCGCGTTGTTTGCCATTGGAAGCTTCATTCTCCCTTCTCGCGGTATACTTGTTACTGCGCACAAATGATCTCGGTATACAAATGTTACTCCTGTTGGTGTTGGGAACCCCAACGCGCCGTTCGCTGGTGACGGTATGGCGTTGAATTGGGCAATCGTTCCTTTACCCAAGATCATATTATGGCATAAAGTGGTGGGCAAGACCAAGAAGTTGACAATTTCAGCTCGCTTGTGTTTCTCATCCCCCATAGTTAGTTCGAATTGTATCTGACCTAAGGGGTGAATAATTTCGTTTGAGACACCCGAGATTGGTGCATTCACAATTTCGAGCCTTGCTTGGTCTGCTGGATCCAACTTCCTGAAACATTGCTCATACATGATGTCTGATTCACTGCTGGTGTCCACCAGGATTTTTGACACCTCATAATGAGCGATGTGTGCAGTGATGACTAGAGGACTGCTGATAGACGGGCCTCCTCTGATTCTTGGGAAGATTACTTGTTGCTCGCGCCAATCCCCTTGGACTTGCGCGCTTCTCTTCCTCGAACTTTGCCCTTGCCTTCCTCCTTCAGCTACACAGATTCTTTTGAATTTTTTACTGGCTGAGGCTCCGTCTGGTTGTTCATTCTCTGGTCTTGGGTTTTTCACCAGGTGAGCCAACTTGCCTGATTTCACATCTCTTTCAATCGCATCCTTCAAATGGTGGCATGCATCGGTGTTGTGCCCTGTGGACTTGTGAAACTCACAATACTTGCCACTGTTTGGTGGTCCCTTATGGAGTAATGGCTTGGGGCTTTTAAACTGGACATTCTCTGTGCTTAACACTTGCGAAGGCGTTTTGGTGAGGGGAGTCCATATTCTTGGTAGAGGTCTGTTAGGCTCTCTGCCGCCTTCCCTCTTGTCACCTTCTCCGCGATTACGAATGTCTTTTTGGGGCTGGGGTGAACTTTGTTGCGCTTGCTTTTCTGCGGAAGAATAACTGGTTTGTTGCAGCCTGGACCATACGGAGTTTTGTTTGCCCCTCCTTTCATTGTTGCGTGGTGCTTCTGTTTGATGCCCTCTATCTCTTGCTTTGTCTTGGGCAATTTGTTTTTCATTTCGCGCGAAGACTCGCGATGCTTCCATAAGCTTTGCCCAAGTGGTTGGCATGCCATCTCTGCTCACGAGAGCTCTGCGGAGTTGATCACTGCGCGCACCTTGTATAAAGGCCACGCGCAAGAGTTGTTCAGTGATACCTCCAATTGCAAGAGATTCCTGATTGAAACGAGTTATGTAGTCTTCAATGGTTTCATCATTCCTGCGCACGCAGTGCATGATGTCATCGGGGTCGCGCGTGTGTCTGCGCTGCTGTACAAAGTGAGCCTGGAACTTCTCCAATAGCTCTTCGAACCCATCGATTTGTCCTGTCGGCAAGCTTTCGAACCAGACACGCGCTGCGCCCGTGAGGCAGCGAGCAAACATGTGACACCATGTTGGCATCGTCCAGCTTTCTAGGTTTCCAGTGTTGTAAAAACCTTGTAAGAAATCATCTGGATCTGTTGTACCATCGTACTTGCCTAGACCACTTGGCATCTTGGTTTTATGTTGAATGGGAGCCTTCGCAATGCGCTCAGTGAATTTTGAATGCTTCACCAAGATGGCTGGCCTATATGGTGTGGTTACGTCCACTTTCCCTTTCGCTTGTGGGTTGTACGGTGTGTATAGATCCATATCAACTTTGGCTCCAGGCGCTATGTTCATGTGCGCGCGAAGCTGTGAACCTCCTGCATGAGTATCTCGCGTCTTCCTCATGCTATGCACTTCTTCCTCATCACTAAAATCAGCGTGTTCGGTGTGAACAGAGTGACCATCTTCCGGCGCGCGCGCCCTTTTTGTTGTTCCCTGAATGGTTTGTTTATCAAATGCGAGCCTTTGTGTTAAGTCGGCAAACTTTTTGTGTTTGACCAGCTCATTGTATTTGTCCATTAAACGCCGTTGTTCGTTTATGAGCCATTATTTAGGGTCATTGGTTTCAAATTCCGGACCCATTGGTCCTTTTTGTTTTGCACCAGTCAGATTTTGGAACGTGAGATCGTCTGGAGGAGTTTCAGTCTGGCTATGAGGTGTTGTGATGAAAGGATGGTTACTGGTGGTGCGCGCAGTATCACGCGGCGCCCTCAGAAACTGATGTCCCTCATTAACATCCTCAAGCTCATTATCCTCCAGAACTTGATCGCTGTTTCGAACACCGGAAACCATGGTGAAGATTTTCAGAGAGAACTGATGAGATAGTGGTTTTGTTGCCGTTGTAACAGGTGATGGCGCCAATGAAGAAACGTTGATCGACTTACTAGTAAGTCGATCCACGTTTCTTCAGTATTGAAACAAATTGCAGTAAGAATACCAGATTAAATAAAGGATCCGGTTGTAGGTGGTTGAGGCGTGGTCCATCGGCAATTTCGTTTACGGTTAGAAAAAAACAACGAAGCTTCATTACCTAATTAAACCAAAAAGATAAATTCGTTATGGTAACTTAATTGAAGCCCAAAAATAAATTCGACAAATTAACATATATTCAGGGAATAACTCCAAGATCAGTAGATGCAGTTTTTAAAAGACCGAGTTTTGCTATTCAAAAAGGGATAGCGGCACAGCTTGTTGCCCGCTTCCCTTCTGTTTCAATGTAATAAAAAAAGGTATATTCAGGGAATTTTTTTTTTTGAGAAATAAATCACAGATTACTTGAATCCTTAATAATTAACATATAAAAAAAATTAAAATATTAAAAACGACGCTTTTTAGGTTGGTAAAACCCGAGCGTTAAAACTTCAACATTTGTAAACTGAGCATTGTTGGTAAAACCCGGACGTTGATAAATCTCAAGCGTTATGGTGATGACCCAACTCAAATTCGATCAGTTTCTGTTTCGTATAAACAAGATTTAAAACAAAAAAAGGTTTTCTACTGGCACCAAAATTTCAATTCTTATCTAACGTATATAATTACCAAATTGCAAAATCAGCATCGATTAGAATGTTATAAAACTTTTCCAGTAAGATTGCTACTAACAACAAACATAAACATAAAAGTTAAATCCACGTCATATTACCAATATGAATAAATCACCATTAATGACCATCAAAATCACCACTTCCTCGTATCTGTAAACATCTTCGTATCCTCGGCCATGTTACCAAATAGTATATCAACAGCATAAGACTACAAAACAAACAATGGTGTAAAACTTTCCTACCTTGTTGTAATCATTAACCGATTGAAGTAACAGAAAGACAATTATTCCAACCGGTGTTGGCCACCCACAACCCGAAAGCTTAATGTTAATATTTATGTTTGATCTAGTAACTTATGCATTTATAAAAAGGGGAGAGAATTTTAAGTTTGGATTTTGATTTGCCGTATCTTTTGCTATATAGAAAATAGGGACAATTCCATATATGTAATTTTAGTTTGTTAAATTAATATATAATAAAAAGTTAAAAATATTTAAAGCAACGATTTATTTATTCGGTCGGTGAAACCAGGACATTGGTAAACCAATTATTATTGATAATTCCCTAGTGCTGCTGTACACGTATTATGTCGGTATCGTTTACCTATAAACAACATTTAAAACAAAAATACACATGTTTAGCAAAAGAAAATTTGAAAAAAAAAACTATAAAATCATCAAAAAGTTATGTGACACCGACATGTCCATTTTTATATTTTATGTATATATGATGCATATAATTACCAAATCGCCAAATTGCAAAGTATATAATTACCAATTTTATCATTGGCCACACCAATATTTTTCCTGATTGGTCTTTTGTTAATTTTTTTATCGTGTATAATTACCAAATTGCAAACGTCAACATCATATAACATCGAATATAAATATATATATATATATAGGGTTAGGTTATAATAGGAAGTATAGTTTTTGTAGAAAGGATAGGAAGTAATCTTGTCCATTAATTTTGAATATGAAGGGTTGAGATTAGTTTAGGGGGGAAATCAAGTGTGAACATAAGAGGAAGGGTATAAAAGGAATAACACATTTGTTGACTTTCTCTCTCCACATGCAAGGCACATGCCAAATTCCCCCATCATTTTTAAACGTCCATAACTTTTTTTACGACGTTTTTATTGAAAAACAAATTCAACATAATAACGAGTGTTTTTTTATCTTTTATATGAGTACCATATTGTTACATAAAAATTGATAAAAAATTAGTTAGTTTTTTACAAATTATGTTTTACCAGAATTGTGTTTTATAAAATTGTGTTATACAATAGTATTTTTCATTGCATTTTTTTTTCATAATGTTTTTTCCATTGTGTCTTTTGCATTGTGTCATATAATTGTGTTTTTTTTCATTGTGTTTTTTACACTGTGTTTTTTACATTGTGTTTTTCGTAGTATTTTCCATTGTGTTTTTTCGGCGACCGCTTTCCGGTGACTTTTTTTCGGCGACTTTTCGGTGAATTTTTCGGAGATTTTTCCAACGAAATTTCTCGGGGATTGTTTTCCGGTGACTTCCCGACGACTTTTCCGGTGAAATTTTCTGGTGAAATTTCCATAAACTTTTCCGGCGAGGTGGTGGCGGTGGGTGACGGTTGTGGTGGCGGTGGGCAGTGGAGTGGTGGTGGTTGTAGGAGATTAGTGAAGATGTAATTGGGTTTATATAAGTGGGTTTTTGAAATTAATGTAAGTGGGTTTTGAGATTAAAGTAAGTGGGTTTTGATATAAAAATGTTAAGACAAATATACACTCCTTCCTAGCCTTCTTAGGAAAATTAAACTTCTTATTTGAACCTAACCCATTATATATATATATATATATATATATATACACACACTAGATTTTATCCCCAGTATTACGGGGGTTGTTTTACATTTTTCGTTTTTAATTTTTATATATATATATATATATTGTGATTTTAATTTTATTTATTGTAAGAAAGTTAATAATTAATATACTTGATGTTAGATGATAAAATGGTTTCATAAATAAATGATATGTTATGATCCGGTTTAAAAGCTATCTGGGTTTGGTGATACTCATTACCCGTTTATTTTCTTTATTATAAAATTGTTTCTTAATTATAAATAATATCTTTTTATTTTTAAATTGGATATTAAATTTTAGTATATCCCTATTTTATAGAATTTTCATATCAGATAATTGGTAAGATTAATTTTTAATTTAATGAGATGTTATAACCCGTTTAAGAGGTATCTGGTTTTGGTAAGACCCATACCCATGAATTTGGGTTAAATCAATGAGAGATCTCCATTTTTAAAATCAAGCAATCTGGTGGCCTCCATAAAAAAGGCGAATGACCATATCGCGACACGTATGATTTTAGGGGTTTCATTTATATATACTATAGATACTAGATTTTATCCCCCGTATTACGAGGGTTGTTTTACATTATTCGTTTTTAATATTTATATTTAATTTTATTTATTGTAAGAAAGTTAATAATTAATATACTTGAGGTTTGATGATAAAATGGTTTCACAAATAAATGATATGTTATAATCCGGTTTAAAAGCTATCTGGGTTTGGTATATCCCTATTTTATAGGATTTTCGTATCAAATATTTGATAAGATTAATTTTTAATATAATGAGATGTTATAACTATTTAAGAGCTATCTGAGTTTGGTGAGACCTTTACTCGTGAATTCGGGTCAAATGCGTGAGATCCTTCATTTACAAATAAAGCAATCTAATGGCTTGAGAGAATGGTTGTTTTAGATTTTTCGTTTTTTAATATTTATTTTTTGGATTTTAATTTTCTTTAGTGTAAGAAAGTTAATAATACACTTAGGGTTTGATGATGAAAATGTTTCATAAATAAATGATATGTTATAACCTGTTTAAAAGCTATCTGGATTTGGTGACCCATGGCCCGCTTATGTATTTTACTATAAAATGTTTTATTAATTATAAATAATATTGTTTTCTTTTTAAATTGGATATTAAATTTAGTATATCCCTATTTTATAATATTTTCATATCAATTAATTGTTAAGATTAATTTTTAATTTAATGAGATGTTATAACCCGTTTAAGAGCTATTTGGTTTTGGTAAGATCCATACCCATGAATTTGGGTTAAATCAATGAGAAGCCTCCATTTAAAAATTAATCAATCTGGTGGCTTCCATAAAAAGGGGGAGCAACCACATCGCAACACGTAGGGTTTTAGGGTTTTCGTTATATATATATATATATATATATATATATACAGGCGAATGAAAACCCATTTGAGTTGTGAAAACCCGTGAAAACCCTATGTAACATCATTTTTTTTGTTACATATAATTTATGTTGTTACATTTAATACAAAACATCGAAAACATAAAAAAAATGTTTTGCTATTTTTTTTACATTTTTTTAGTAATTTTTATATATGTTTTCAGGAGAGAGAAAATGTAAATAAACTTTTACATTTTTTACTAACTTTAATTATGGACCACAAGATTTAATCTTTTATTAAAAACATGTGATTGAGAATGAGTTTCTAGAGTTTTCACAACTCAAGTGGGTTTTTATTCTATATATATATATATATATATATATATATATATATATATATATATATATATATATATTGGGAGAGGATCAAGAGAGAACTTTTTCTTAAAGAGAGAACTAGAAAACTAATAAAGAGATATTTTTAATTTAATTAAAAAAAATATTTTTAAATTTCCGTTTTTGCCATTGTTCTTATATTTTGTTACAATTCACTCGAAAAAAAATTAAAAATAATAATAAAAAAACTCGTTATAGTGCACATATGCAATACATCGACTTTTTTTTATTGCATATGTGCACTAGTGTGTATTTTGATATGTGCAATAATGTTGAATAGCATATATGCAATTTTTTGTATTGTATCGGTGCAATAGCATTATATTATATACAAAAATACCAAAAAACAATATAGTGCATATGTGCATTAGTGTTGTATTACGTATATGTGATAGTGTGTTTTGAGAACAACTATTAGTGTTGTATTTTGTCACACCCCAACCTAAGGCGGAAATGGCGGGGCGTGATCTGATTGCTCATAGCTCGAAGATACCATCATAATATATATGTGACAATATCTAATTAATTATTTTATTTCAATTATAAACACAATATCCAAAATACAAGAAACAATTTAATTGTACAAATATACTCTCAAATAAAGGTTAGCTTGATTATATCCTAAGGTCTTGTCCTGTGTCCAAACTTCAATCTTCAATACAAGCAACCTGCATATGCGTATAAAATGGAGTTTTGTCAACATAATGTTGAGTGACAATATCACCAGTTTTGACACAACAATATAAACAAGCATGACGTGATAAGTGCGGTAAATATAATCAACACACAAACAAGTATGTAGACCGTTGCCAAGTGAATCGGACGTTGGTCACCAGCAGGAACACCCGCTATATGATTGATTGAATAGTAATCCCAATATATGAATGATTGAATGGTAACACGAGTAAGCAAGTAGCACGTATGTTTGATTAAGTCACTCACAATAACAGGTATGCATTTGTTTGAATATATATATATATATATATAGTATGAAATACGGATACATATGCATATGACCCCAAAATGTTTAGAAAAGTTGGTATAAAATAGGGGAATGATAAACTCACCTTAGATTAACGACAAACGAATAGAAATACGAATAAGCGAGCTAACGAATAAGCGAGTCGTCCACTACATGTCAAATGATATAACCAATTTAGAATATGAGATTTTAGGATATGATAGTATTTGTAAAAACGAACTCGTTGCCGCTGGGATCAATCCAAACGGACGTTTAGAATTCAAGTTATGTTTGTTTTAAGATTTAAGCGAGCTGGTACTGACCAGAATCCAAATAGCGAGTTGGAAGTTGAGTTTTGGTTAGTAGCCTTAAAATTACGTTACGAGAATAAAAGTATTTTGGACCGAACGTTGAATCCGACCAGAAGTATGAGATATTGATTGGTCAAAGTTGTTGATTATTATGCCCTTAAATGGGTTTGAGTCCAATTGACCACCGAGACTCCCTCAATCGGCAAAATTGATTGAGAGATTTTTTTCTACAGATAAAAATCTACAGTATTGAAGAAGACAACTTACCCGAATGATGAATGGAATAAGAGTTAATCGAGGTCAAAGGGTCTTGAAGCTTGAAAGTCAAACCGTAGATGAAAGAACTTGAACAAACTTTATGAAATTGATATAGGGAATAGGAATTTCGTGGGATATAGGATTGATGGTTGGAAATTAGTAGTTATTAGGGTTTATATATGTGTTTTGATTAAATATAATAGGTTATAGCTTGTTTATGAAGTAATCTGCTCGATTAGGAAACAAAATAAGCTATTTAATAAGAAAATCTAGTACAATAACTAACAAAATTTGGCTTGGACACCAAGAAAATGAAATTGGACCAGCTATAACATTTCTTGGAGTTTAAGTTTCGTTAATTTAATCGAAAATAGGAAAGAATTGGCAAATTTAGTCCCTGTAGTTTCCGAAAATGCGATTTTTAGCCGTTTTAAGCGATTTTAAAGGTTCTAAGGGCTTTCTGGCATAATTGAAATTTATGAAATTATAAAATAAGTTAAACCAAGTTAAATATCAATAAATACAAGTTTTAAATAGTTTGAAAGATCCGAATTACATTCTCGAATCGGTTTAAACAAATACGAAAAATCCGAAATGTTACAGTCTCCCCTAGTTTAGGGAATTTCGTCCCGAAATTAAGGAAAAACTAAACATAATCATTTTGAAAATAATAAAAATTTTATGGGAAATATCATAACATAGAACTTCTAATAATCGAAGCATCGCTCCAAATGACAATCCGATAAGGGCACTTATATATAGGATGTACCAGTGGCGTATCCACCATGTCCTTATCATCTCAACATTTGTACCGTTACTCAAACTACTTTTGGTTCTAGATCATGACACACAATTGTACGTATGTAACATCCTAAAATTTATAATGTTAAATAAAGAAAGTTACGTTTAGTGATTTCGCGTTATTAATTAATTAATATCGTGTAAAGAACGGATCATGGACTTAGATTAATTGAGATGGGTTAAATGAGAATGGGCCTTAGGTCCATGGGCTTTAAGGGATATAAATATCCCCTAAACCACCATAAAACCCTAAACCTCATCTCTTTCCATTCTAATCTCTACACATTCAAAAACACACACACCATAAACGAGCAGGATCCGAGAGAGAGTAAACGTTAGTTGGTGCTAGATCGTCGTGACGAACCAAAGCAACAAGACCAGCTCGTGTTCGTAAGTTCGACTCGTTCAAGGTACGTTTATGGTTAGAAATCGTTCGTATAGGTTCGGTTTGATTTGAGAAATGGTAGATCTGAGTTTGTATGGTAAAAACGAATCCAACAAAGCTAAACTTACTGAAAATGGTTATGATTTGATGGGTTAATCGATTGATAAAAAGGACCCGTAACCTATATGCCTAAATCGCACCCTCTAAACATCGATGTTAGGTCGATTTGATAGTTGGGGTTTGTAGGCGCTGGTCAGACGATTCCATGGGTACCTAAATCGAGTTATTTGGTTAAGGAACAAAGGATTTAAGAGCGAACAGAACCTGCAGACGACAACTTCGCCTGCAAGGTAAGTTCGCCTGATGAACTTCGCCTGCAAGCTAAGTTCGCCTGATGAACTTCGCCTAAAGCTAAGTTTGCCTAAGGTTTAACTTCGCCTAAAGCTAAGTTCGCCTAAGGTTTAACTTCGCCTAAAGCTAAGTTCGCCTAAGGTTTAACTTCGCCTAAAGCTAAGTTCGCCTAAGGTTTAACTTCGCCTAAAGCTAAGTTCGCCTAAGGTTTAACTTCGCCTAAAGCTAAGTTCGCTTAAGGTTTAACTTCGCCTAAAGTTAAGTTCGCTTAGAAAATAAATTAAAAACCTAATGGAAAATGTGTTAAGACAGTTATTGTAAATAAAATTTTTCCAAGCTGACCTGGCAGCTCGACCCCAGCCAGGGGCTCTGCCCCTTTGACCCTGATAGGGGTTGCCGCCCCTAGACCCCGCTACCAGGGGCGCTGCCCCCGGACCCCAGTTCGTTGTGGGTCATATAAAGATAGAAATACAATATGAGTAGTAGTAGTTAATTGATACGTGTAAATATTATACAGTTAGCCGTGCACAGCTCAAGAAGGGAATAACTATTAACGGAGAGCGTAACAGGATTCAGGTGAGTTTCTAGCCCCATTCCTTGTTATGTTTTCGGGGCTGTGTGCATACTCGATGTGTTTGTTAATACATTTATCCTAAGTGATAAGTGTATGCCATATGTGATATATGTGATAAATATGAATGATTGCTTGACGGTACGTGAACGATCTTCGGATATTGCACATACTGTCAGGTTGCAGCGCTAAGAATAAGGTAAGTATGATATGTATGCTTATGTGTATGAATGTGATAAAGTTAATAAAAGAAAGAAAGTATGGTTGTATGGTAACAAAGAGGAAATCGAACCCTGCTAATATTCGAGAACTAGGGAACCGAACCCTACTAATACTCGAGGAAAGAGGGTACCGAGCCCTAATAATACTCGAGGAAAGAGGGTACCGAGCCCTAATAATACTCGAGGAAAGAGGGTACCGAGCCCTAATAATACTCGAGGAAGGAGGGTACCGAGCCCTAATAATACTCGAGGAAGGAGGGTACCGAGCCCTAATAATACTCGAGGAATGCAGGGCGTAATGCTCTTTATAACGTAAGATGTGGAAGTAAGAAAGTATGAAAGTGTGAATGAAAGAATATAATTTATTGTGTATTGTATAACGTATGATTAACTAGAACTCACTCAGCGTAGCTGACTTTTAGTATGCACGCAGGTGAGTAGGATGAGACAGCTGGCTTGAGTGGGGACACATGGCAGAAGAATAAGAGCCTGGCATCTGAAGACTTATGATGTTTTAATTTTAATGCTTTAATGTTGAAAGACAAAGGATGTTTTGAGACAAGTTATGAATTATGTAATGTTTTATGAAAGTTTTATATTCCGCGTAAAGTTTTAAATTAACTCTGATATTTAGAACTGTGTTTATGAGTAAATCCAACACGAAAGTAGGGCTACCGGTAACGGGGCCTTACAATGTATTATGATTTTCATGCGAGGATTTGGATAATTACGTTCGCGACCATAATTATTCTTATTGTCGGATGGTCCCGCATAATCCGTTCCATCATGTGGTTTATAAAATATTTAAAACCATCATTTGGAAAGAAGCAAACGTTTTGAAAAATTTTTAAATTCAAGAGATATTTAATAAATGTTCAAGTTTGATTTATAAAATAAGGTAAGTTCTAAAATATCTTTTGCTTATGAAGGAAACAAATTTCGTGAAATAAAGGTTATTTATGAATCGTGATAATCTAGACTAAGGAATTGAAGTACATGTATAAGATTCTAATAAGTCTATCTTGATGAAAGGAATTTTATCCAGGGTATGAATTACGCAAAGGTTTAATTTATAACAAATCTTAAAATAGTTAATAGCATGCGGAATCCTTAAAGATCGTATTCTTTATGAATGAAGTTCTTAAGATCGAGAGTATAAGTTTAAACATAGTTAACAAAAACTTTGGTGAGTCGAGTTTGGTTAATTTGAGTACTTATGAGATTAAAGAGAGGTTAATATAAAGTTATAGCTTTTCAAGTTGGTGATTTTGAGATTAGATTAATTCAATTAAGATATTCCAAAATATTATAATAGTTAGTAATTAATGATTTAAATATTAGTGATAATGCGGAAATATACATATTTGAATCAAATTGTTAATAGATTAAACTGGGAAGCGGATATTCCCGAATCACCGAGATAGTCCTATTCCAATTAAATCTTTTAAAATTAGATAAATTATAAAGTAGGTAATTAAATTAGATTAAATTGGGAATTCGTGGATTTTTCCTTTTTCACAAAATCGTTACAAATATTTGGAAATAAGTAAATTGAATTATCGATAATGGAAATTTAAGTAAATAATAAATTTTAAATTAAAATGAAGCATATAATAAAATAAGATAAATGCGAGGCTAGATACATGAACCATCATGACTATTCTAACAACTACGAATTTATCATTTAAAACGTTTAAGATTCTCAAGGTGTATCAAAAATCAAAGTAGGGAGTTGAACTATTTACAAACCAACGTTTAGTTTTAAATAACGACTTAATCAATAAATAAAGTGTGTGATGGGTTTTAATGGAGATTAAATCAAAAAGTCAATTTTAATGGTAAAAGTTAAGTAAGTCAATGGAAGATTTAATTAATTTAAAAATGGAAATTAAATTTAGAGAATACCTAATTTAGTTTAATAATAATAATAAAATTTACAATAATTGAATTTTTTAATAATAAAGATTTATAAACTGGAAAGTAAGTTGTGAAAACTAACATGAAGTTGAGGAAAGACAGGAAGTAATAAAATATTTATAGTTAAAATTGAGGGTAAGGATTTAAATACACTTAGAAATTTATATTTTGAGAATATGGATTTAAATAAGAAAAGATGATTTAAATAATATTTTAACGGATATGAGTTAGTATAAGATTTCTTGTTCGATGTATTTTAGTTTTGTCGAGATTGGCGGTCGTTTGGTTAACGAAATACAACAGCAAACTCCTTGTCGATTATAGTAGTCGAATGGCAATCATGGGAAACAGGTGAACGACGTTGATTACGATGATTGATTCTTAGGAAAGACATTCTACGAGGATTAACAATGAAAATGTGTATGATGACAGGTGAGTTGTGGGAATGAGTTGATGTGAAATAATAGGGATGCGTACGTATATGTATATGTATGTATATGAATTAGTGCTAGTGAAGACTCGAGGGTGAGTCGGGATTTAAAATAATATGTATAAGTTTGAAGCATTTAAGTGAACGAACAATGTTTATAAAATTTTTCCAAGAATAAAATAACCAAGTATATCAAACGAGCTGACCTCCCATGAGCTTTCCATGACAATTTGAATGGCCCAACTAAGTAAAGCAACATAAAGTTTGTGAATTGGCCTCCCATGAGCGTTCCATGGCAATTTGTTGGCCCAATTCAAATAACGAGTAATAAACAATTGAGCTGGTCAGCCATGAGCGTGTACATGGCATTTAACTGACCCAACTAATTAACGAATTATCGAATCAATGGAGTTGTTCGGACCATGAGTGTTACATGGCATTTAACCGACCCAACTAAATATCGAATCAACGAATCAAATATAAGTAGTTGGTATATCTCGGGAGCCACCCCGGACGATACGCTACAACCCAAAAATCAAGTCGAAAATGGTTTAAGAAATGGATAGTTGGAGTGCCCATGGATTTTTCACCCAACTAAGCATTTAAAATAATTTAAAAACACAATTTGGAAGTATAACCGTTTAGCCGATTATGTTTACCACGCAACCGTTTAGCCGATTATGGGTACCACTTAAAGTTAGGGTTGTACAAAATTTGCCATACCCCCATGCTTCAAGGTGAAAGAGCAAAAACAAAACACGGGAATTTTTAAGGAATTTTCCACAATAAAAGAAAATCTACCAAAATAAAAGATTTAGAAAAATATTTTGAATGTGAGGCATAGCCTCGGAATTTGTGTGTGTGTGCAACAAATAAATAAGATACGATAAAATAAAATAATTAATATAATTAAGTTGTAAACAATTTAAATAGCACATAAGATAGTTTAGATAAGCACGTATAGGGTTCCTAACATATGTCTAGGTCAATTTCTAACGACCTATCTTATAACCTTTGGCTCTGATACCAATCTGTCACACCCCAACCTAAGTTGGAGATGCCGGGGCGTGATCCGATTGCTCACAGCTCGAAGATACTATCATAATATAGATGTGACAATATCTAATTAATTACTTTATTTCAATTATAAACACAATATCCAAAATACAAGAAACAATTTAATTGTACAAATATACTCTCAAATAAAGGTTAACTTGATTATATCCTAAGGTCTTGTCTACATGTCCAAACTTAAATCTTCAATACAAGCAACCTGCATATTATAAAATGGAGTTTTGTCAACATAATGTTGAGTGAGAATATCACCAGTTTTGACACAACAATATAAATAAGCATGACGTGATAAGTGCGGTAAATATAATCAAAACTCAAACAAGTATGTAGACCGTTGCCAAGCGAATCGGGCGTTGGTCACAAGCAGGAACACCCGCTATATGATTGATTGAATAGTAATCCCAATATACGAATGATTGAATGGTAACACAAGTATGCAAGTAGCACGTATGTTTGATTAAGTCACTCACAATAACAGGTATGCATTTGTTTGAATATATATATATATATATATATATATATAGTATGAAATACGGATACATACGCATATGTCCCCAAAACATTTAGAAAAGTTGGTATAAAATAAGGGAATGATAAACTCACCTTAGATTAACGACAAATGAATAGAAATACGAATAAGCGAGCTAACAAATAAGCGAGTCGTCCAATACATGTCAAATGATATAACCAATTCAGAATCTGAGATTTTAGGATATGATAGTATAAGTAAAAAAGAACTCGTTGCCGCTGGGATCAATCCAAACGGACGTTTAGAATTCAAGTTATGTTTGTTTTAAGATTTAAGCGAGCTGGTACTGACCAGAATTCGAACAGCGAGTCGGAAGTCAGGTTTTGGTCAGTACGAGAATAAAAGTTTTAAGACCACTAGTATAGAAGAGTCCTAAAGATGCGGTCAATTTTCCCAAAAGGTGCGGGTCAAGGACCACACCTTATACCATCCAACCGCACCTTCTTCAAACCGCACCTTCCGCTCATTTAAATGCTTTAAATGTGAACCACACCTTCTCTTGCATCCATGAACTGCTTAATATATGAACCTTCCAAAATTGGAAGATGCTGTTTTGATGACCGCACCATTTCATTATTTTTTGTTTTTTTAACTTCCAGAAAACAAATAATATTATATATAATATGAAGTTTCTGAAAACCCAAGGATAATAATATACAAAAAGAAGTTTCATTGTCACAATGATAAAGTTTCATTGTCACAAAGATAGATAGGTTTAAACATAGTAATACACACTAACTTTCAAAAACGACATCTTCATTCTAACAACTCGAACCCCAAACAGATGTCTTCATTCTTGCAACTTGGGGCTTGAGCCGACGTCTTCATTATCACAACTCAAACCGTAGAAATCACCTAACAAAACATATTACATAAGTAAAATGAAGCTTAAAAGATATATATAAGTGTTCGCTAACAAAATAAACGATTCACTAGCATTAATGAAATCATACTCCACACAAGATCCACCTGACCCAACCCATGTATCTTCCTCGGCTATTCTCTTTTTGTACAGCCCAATTCTCATCTAAATATTGGGCCGCCATATATAAACAAACATTAAAATAGTAGATTCGTCTAACCTTGAGATGCCTCAATTGTCCAGCAGCCCTAAAGCATTTGTGTAACATCCGTTACTTTTCAAACTCGAAAACACGACCCATTTAGAATTTTTGGTTTTTTATAAAGAATATATATATAAATATATATTATTATATTCTCAAGCTTCGTTTCAATCGTTCATCAATTTTATATTAATTACGATGATATGTGGTCATGGTTCGTTCGCTTCTTATTCGTGTTGTTCATTAATGAGACTTCGAGATTTAATGTGATTATTTAATCGATTTGCGAACTAGATGGGTATAAATTGGAAAATTTTCTAAGTTTATTAACATTTATTTCAATTATTAAATATTTCAATGTCCAAGGTTCATTTTGTAAATTTAAATTAAATTCAGTTTTAAAACATTCAGAAACTTGGGGGGCCTGTAGTGTAACATTTGTTTAAAATAATATATTTAAAATATCCCAGCCCCCATCCCTTCCCCCGATTCACGTTTTCCCGGCCAAAAATCCGGCGACCGGAATTCCGGCGCCGGCGAAGCCACAAACACCCCCCGAAACTTGCTCTTTGACTCAATTGATTCATGTAACGTCCGTAGACTAATATAACAATCTTTAACCAGCATTATTATTACGTTTTAACAGCCAATCTACTCCGTAACCGTCGCATACCTGCCGGATGTTATACTAAATCCATTAAAGATCATTTAAAGCCTACACGCTCTAATTAGGACTATAAAATGGACCATATCATTCATCTAAACTCATCCCAAACACCTTTTATATCTAATATACTCTCTGTAATTGTTATTTTGATCTTCTAAGTCTGTCTCCGGTGAGCTCGTGTTCATCAACAAACCTTCATCTTTCCGGGTAAATTTTATATGGTTTTTGTTAGTTTTTGGCCGACAATTAAAACCCCTAACACTAATTAATCAAATATGGAACGATTTGAATGAATTAAAGCCTAGGGTTTGAATGGTGAAGAAGATGAATTTAAGGTTTTATATAAATACTATGTTTCTGTTTTGAAATCAAACAATAAGTAAGACCAGTTTGTTAGTTCTCTTAAGTGTGGAAGGAAGGACACGGGTTCGAACCCGGGTCAGACCGCCTCTGTTTGTAGTTTTTTAATTAAACCTTTTTCTTATTTTGTATTATTAATCATATTAAATAATTAAAAATTATTATAAATCAAATAAAATTATTTTAACTTAAATAAAATTATTTATAAATTAATTGTATCATTTTTCCTTCAAAAGACCAATCTTTTCATATCCGTTAAAGTTCGTAAACTCGTTAAATATAATATAATTCCATTGCGTTAACTTTTTCTTTCGTTAATACGCTAACGTAATCATATACGGAAATAAAGTTATATTTTACACCAGTGCTTCATTAATTCCCTTAAATAATAATAATAAATTATTAGTTTATTTTCCGTTACTTAAATTTTTTTAGCTTTATGACCCATTAAACCGTTAAAGTTACCTTTACAATCTGTTAGCTTTTATTTCATTAGACTTTATAATTCGCGTAAATACTTGTTTTCAAGATTTACATTCCGACAAAATCTGTAACCTATAATATCATAATTCTCTTGTTAAATAATAATTATATTAGTTAAAATAATTTAAAACGTTAGAATTTCGTCAAAGTTTAACTATAATATTTTAGTATAAAACACCATAAAATGTTAATAAACATATTAAAATAATGCAAATCCCTTTAAATAAATTATTCTTCAACTTTATCAATCCCGTTAGTAGATTTTGCTTTTGTTTTTAATTATAGCTCGAGAAGTTCAATCGTTTCGGTTCCTTTGACGCATTTCGGTTCCTTTAACGCATTTCGGTTTTATCTTTATTTCCGCTTCGATTTCAAAGGTGAGTTTTCATAACCCCTTTTTACTTTTACACGTTTTGAGGTGTAGCACGTCCAAACTTGGTTTTCTTGTGTCAAACTAAAATTCACATACGTGTCTTGTATGTATTTGTTTTGTATCATATTGCTTGTAAACTGTGTGATTATGTGCCAGTTGTTTACTGTTTCTGTTGGTGGATACACATACTCATAGTGGGAGGGTCCGACGGGACGTACCTGCGCCGTCCATTTTAAATGGTGGTATCATTATCATTATTCTATACTCCAAGTAGCTCGGCGAACGGGGGCTCCTCAGTAGATTTGACTTATGTCAAGCGAACGGGAATATCATGTATTTACTTTTCTTTTGCTTTATGATTTAGACAATACATCTTGACTTGTGAATTTTACACTTTTCGTATTATATGTATGCAAAAACTATATGAATTCTCACCAACATTATTGTTGACAAAATATATTATTTTCAACGTGCTGCAGGTTGAAGTTTAAGGATTGAAGACTAGAGTAGTTGGACCATTAGTTTACTAGAAACGAAATTCAAAGTTTATTGTATTATTATTTGACTGTGTATTTGTGATGCATTGAAATGAAATAAATATAATTATTGTCGCTTTAATAGCGCTACGAGCTTATGAGTGATCTGTAAGTCACACCAGGGCGTATTCCGCTTTAGCCGGGGTGTTACAATTTGTACAGTTTGTTGTTGGTCTATAGATATTAACTAAATAAGATTATCAAAACATTAGTACTTGTGTAAAAAATATATGTGTGTGTACATACAAATTGTTATATAAACAAGTTTTTGAAAACTAATCGCATTTAAATAACCATCTTCAAAAAGATTTGATTTTAACACTTCAGGCTCTCGTAATTGTGTTAATCAACCTATATTAATTAACAAACAAACTGTTATAACACTAACAAATCAAACTAAATGAACAAAAAATATGAGAGTAAACGGGCCGGCTACCAGCTGACAAAATGAATTGCTCGCAAAGTTCTCATCATGAGATTGTGGGGAGACACGACTCGCTTGATCAGCCTAAAATAGCAGAACAAATTTTTATAATATATTAATATAACAAATCAAACTAAATTAAAAAAAATATATATTAGAGTAAATTGGTTGACCTTTTGTGAAGATAAAGTTAAAGTGTCCGAAGTGTCATCGTCATTTATTTGTGACGGGTCGCTTGTATGACTTGGTGAAGAGGAACTCAAATTCACTCTCGAGGCACTAGGTGACTTGCTTGGTGCCGTTTGGTTCACAAGCTATAATTTAACAAAAATATATATATATATATATATATATATATATATATATATATATTCTAGTAAATAGTGATACACTAAGACATATTTTAAAATATAAACAAAAATATACCCTTATCGCTTTTCTTGGCCACTGAACGATTTGACGAACCAACGACTCAACCTTACCAACTTCTGTTGTTTTTGTTACATTGTAGACATAATGATCTTTATATGAATCAACAATGTCATCCACGGAAACCTTGACACAATCTACCATTATTGGCTTACAATGTAATTTGACTTTTTGGATGAAATTAGGAGGTGTGCAGATTCATTCTACTGTCAATCTTATCTAATCTATCGCCAAGATGAAATTAAGAAGTGTAATATTTATATATATTGTAACAATATATAGGAGTTTTAGAATTTTAGTAATTACTTGTATAATAAACTTAATAACATTAATAAAAAATACTTTAAATTAGGTATGAGATCGGTACCGTACCGGTACCGAAAATCCCGGTAGCGCAAATCCCAGTACCGAAAATCGCAATATTTGGCTCAGTACAGGTACCCGGGACGATAGCAGTATTGAAAGTAAAAAATTCGGTTCGGTATCGGTACCAGGACGGGACGGTACCGGTACCCGTACCGAATTTGCTCATCCCTACTTTAAATCGCTTAAGACAAGAAATAAAACAACAAATAAAACACGTCTTTTTTAAAAGTCTTAAATGAAACCATACAAACAATCGACAACGTCTTCTTAACACTAATAATCAAGCGCGTCTATTTATCTTCATCATTCTTGTTAATTCTGCATAAAATAAAATTATATTAATTAATTGGTTATTAAAATTAAAAAAAAAATAAGGGTAATTATCTATATAGATAAAAATCAAATGTCGGTGACACAAAGGTTTTGCTGCGTTTTGCATATATATATATATGTTATGTTTTGTATCTGTACAACAACTTTCGCTTTGGCTAGATGGTTCTGTAGCTTGGTTGTACACTCTTGACCGGCTTGCGGAAGAGGTTCGAGTTCCTCTAATATTGCAAACATTTTGATTTTTTTATTTAGAGTTTGTATAATTGTCGGTGGGGTCTGGGGCTATGACGCGTGTATATTTGACTCCCTTCTTCCACCATTCTTTTTTGCTTTTATATTTACCGCTGCCGTCCCATTCTCTCTCTATTTCACCCTAGATTCTCTCTACTGTAGGCGTTGCCGGTTCCAACTTGAAGACCTTGGTGGCGCCGGGCGGAGGTCGTTTGGTGGCTGAGTTGTTCCGACACGCAAACTGTGTGGTGGTTGAGTGGTCAAGTGGGCACCGGTGGTTGTGGAGTGCTGATCGGTTTGTCTGGTGTTGCGTTTAGTGACCGTGGCTGAATTCTTCTTTGTGGTAGAAACCCCAAATGGCTTGTGTATGGATCTCAGATTACGTGAGCCACTGCCAACACAAAGTTCTTTTTGCCAATAAGGTAACCGTCGGATTCCACTTGATTGTGATTATGGTTACGTTAAAAAAGAAGGGTAATTAAATTGATTCGGTCAATATGTTTAGGGAGGGTCTGAAGCCTACCTTGAATGGTTATTATCAGGTTGGGTTTCTTCTTCATTTGACATGCTAATGAAGATAGAAATCAAAATATTCGAGCCGGCTATTATACTGCATGGTGTATTTAATAGTTATAATGAGGTTTTAAGTTTGATTGTGTGAAACTTCCTACGCCTAAAATGGTTACATTTAGTTTGGCAACATAGTTGAATTCAAAGGCGAGGCCAAAGACGCTTTCTATAGGTAAGCCGTCGTCTACCGTTGTCGGGTTCCATTTTGGAACCCTTGGTGGTGGTGGCGTCGTGGTACCAGTTGCCTTTTCTGTTTGCTGATTGTGGTTTATAATTTTTCTTGAAAACATGTATCGGAGTCTGTTTATCATTGTCGGGTTCTGATTTGGAACCCTTGGCAGCGGTGGAGACGTGGTGGCAGTAAGTTGTTTGTGTTTGGTGAGTGTGATCTATCATTGACCGGGTCACAATTTTATGATTTTACTCTCCTTAGATAGATTTTGTTGTTATGTGGTGTATTGTTTACGACTTTGCGATTATGGTCATCCTTTGATCAGTTTGTTTACTAATGACTATGATGTTATTGTATCTGTTGTTGAACAATTTAAAACCACATTTTGTCTACTTGGCTTGGGGTTGGTTTGGTTGCTAACGGGCTATGATGGTAATGTATTTGATCCTAACTAAATATCTGGGAACATACAGTTGTTTAAACAAGTTGATGCAAGTTTAATGCAATATTTGTATATCAGTTTCGCTTATTTAAGGTTACACTTTTATGTCAGCATGAAAATGGAGGTAGTTCAGATCACGTCTGGATGCTAAGGTATGCATTTCATGTCCAATTGCTATATAGCACAAAATGTTTCATTCATAAGATTTTAAATTTATTTTGAACTAATTGTTACAAAACTTGAATGGCGTAATATGGTCTTTAGTGTTCTATTTTTGGGTTCTAATTGACCGTGCATTAGTTGTGTACAAACGAGGTATTTTTGAAACAATTCCAATTTGGGATCAATTAATGACACCAACAAAAATATATCAGTTTATGATTCTTTGTATAATCTTTTGGTGAACATAACTGCTTAACAACATTTGTCTATTGATTTTGAATGCGTTACTAAAACCAAACTATGCTAACACAATCTTATTATATAGGTTAAGTCTCCAGCAACATATCTACAGGCTACCTGAACAACGAATGTTGCTATTCCAACATATAATGACTCTTTGGCAACACAAAGACCAAAATACCACATGCAGCAATAGCTAGTGCAGGCGTGCAGCGCAAAAAAAAAGGCATTTTGTAAAGAACCACCACGTACAAACACATGTCTAGCTTGCTATTTATGAAACTTAATGCGCAATGCTAGGATGTTTATTATATAATGCTAATGATGGTAGTTAATCGTTTATATCACAACCACATATCCAAGCTCGGCGTAACGCGCCGGGTCAATCACTAGTTATATTAATAAATTGACCATATCAAACCTTCATCAACATAAATCTCGTCAGTGTTATCACGTAAGTATGTGGTGTGCCTCATATTCTCGTAATCACTTGGTTCAATATCGACCGAAAACGGTGGTAGATCATCAAAGTGGTCATGTTCCTCCTCGTTAACGACATTATCGACACCAAGAATACACCGTTTAGCTTGCAAGACAATGTGGTATCTTGGGTCCTTGACAAAAAAAACTCGTGTGACATGTTTTGCCATATCGAATGGTTCAGATCTATAGCCGGGTTGCAAGGTCAACAAGTATAAAACCATATTTGTCAACTTGAACACCTGCAGGATTATTCACCTACTTACATATGAACAAAGGAATCGTGAAATCATGATAGTCCAATTCCCAAATTTCTTGTATAACTCCGTAGTAAGAAGCTTTGGCGATTTTTATCATTGTTTCGGCGATTTTTATCATTGTTTCACGACGTTGACTGTAGAGCTCGGTCGTTGATGTTATTAATGTAACTCCGCTATTTTGAACGGCACTCTTTTTATCTCGATCACTGGTGTAAAACGTATAACCATTAATGTCGTACCCTTGATAAGATTTAACTCTACAATTTGGATTGTCTCCTAACCTTTTCACGGTTTCATCAACATCAATTTCTTTTATCTTCTTTCTCATCCATCTCGATAACTCTTTGTCTTGAGTTTTTATGTACCATATATCATCCTTATTCGGGTTTGTTGACCGTAACATCTCCATATGTTCATTAACATACGGAGCAAGACACGCCATGTGTTTTAGGACCACTAAAGGTGCTGTTTGTACGTCTTCGTGAGTTGGGATGATTGCTTTAGGACCAACTATCGCGTGACCCTCAAGTCGACCCGAATGACGAGGTTTAGGAACACCAACACTGTCAACACCCTCCATATAGCATGTGAAAAAAAAGAATTATTATATTGTAAGATAACACTAATAGATATTATATACTAATGATAGAATTACCTTTGCAGAACTCAATCACCTCTTCGGTAGTATACCCTTCAATAATACTACCATCTGGTCGATTACGGTTTCTTACATGAGCTTTTAAGACACATATATCTTTCAAAAGGGTACATGTACCGTATGTATACCCCACAAGACTTAATTTCTTGAACGATGTGAGATATTAGGTGAACCATCATATCAAAAAATGATGGTGGAAAATACATCTCTAGTTCACAAAGGGTAACATTATGTCTTCTTCCCATTTATCTAGTTGTTCTACATCAATTACCTTTGAGTGAATGTCGTTAAAAAACAAACAGAGTTTTGTGATTGTACTTCGAACATTATCCGGTAACAATCCACGAATTGCTATAGGAATCATATGTGTCATCAAAACATGACAATCGAGAGACTTCATTCCAAGTAATTTATGGTCTTTCAACGACACCAATATTTTAATGTTTGAAGAATAGGTTGATGGAACCTTAATATCATGTAAACATTGACAAATTTGTCTTCTTTCTTCTAGTGTTGTATTATAACAAGCAAGTGGCAGAAGAATACGGTCACTTATTGGTTTCAGGGAAAGATTTGTATGTTTATATAAAAGTACCATGTCCTTTCGGACCTTTTCACCATCTTTAGTTTTACCCTTAATATTTAATAATAAGCCTCACAAGCTATCGCATACGTTTTTCTCTATATGCATAACATCTAGACAATGACCTACCTTTAAATCTTTCTAGTAAGGTAAATCTCAAAAAATTGACTCTTTTTTTTCCATATGACTCCTTTTTGAACATGAGATCTTTTTCCTAACACAGTACTTAGATTGCTAACTCGTAAATATGGATTGGTTCGTGTCTGCATCGTTCGGTGCTCGACCCCTCCGTTAAACTCAACCTTTTTAATCCTAAAAATGTGGCCCCTCGGAAGGAATCTTCGATGGTCCATGTATACAAGTATTTTGCAATTTTTTAAATATATCACGCTTGTCTCATTCTCACAAACAAGACAAGCTTTCTTACCCTTCACCTTGTATCCCGACAAGTTATCATATGCTACAAAATCATTTATTGTGCAGAAAATCATGGCACGCAATTGAAAGTGCTCTTTTTTATAAGCATCGTATACATTTACACCTGAATCCCAAAGGGTTTTTAAGTCATCAATCAAAGGAGACAGGTACACGTCAATATGATTACCAAGCTGCCTCGGACCCTGAATCAACAATGACATCATAAAGCATTTTCGTTTCATGCATAACCACTGTGGAAGATTGTAGATGCATAAAAGAACCGGCCACGTACTATGGCGACTACTCATGCTCCCAAAAGTATTGATCCCATCTGAACTAAGCCCAAACCGTATGTTTCTCGCCTCCTTCCCGAATTCACGATACTTGTTATCAATGGTTTGCCACTGAGGTGAATCTGCCACATGTCTTAGTTTTCCGTCAATTACACGTTCTTCAGAATGCCAGCGTAATAATTTTGCTTCCTTTTCGTTTGAAAATAACCTTTTTAGTCTCGGTATAATAGGGAGATGCCACAACAGTTTAGCTGCTGGTCGTTTTTTTGTCACCTCATCGTCAACGTCACCCGAATCGTTTATTTGTTTATGTAACATCTCGGATATTTGGAAACTGTATTTGTTGCGTATAACCCGACCCGTAAATATTTTGGATCACTATTATTAATCAAAAACCAAATAATTATGAATATTTAAGTTTCTAATAATTCACTTGAAGCCCTTGTACTTTAAATAGTGTTTAAATCTTATTTATATTATCAAAATTTCATAAAAATGCTCAAAGACCAAAATACAGGGACTAAATGTGGCAACGTGTGAAACTTATCCCCCATACCCTCCGGAGCGCCACGCGACGGCTAGCCTACCTGCTGGCCGCGCAGCGCGGTGGCCCCACTGCACCCAATCTCGGTTCGCCTTCGTTCGTTAACTCGTTTAAGGTATAAAATCGTTTATTTTAGGCATGTTAGAGAGAATTAAGGACCAAGTAATCATAATATAACTAAAATACAACTCTTAATTCGTTTTCCCTTGTCCAAGATCAGATCTTTATGAATCTTTTAGTGATTCTTTCCTTAAAACGTGTTTACTTGCTTAAACGTGCTAAAAAACCCATATTTGGTTTGTTTTAGCTATTCTTATATAAACAAGACATAACCATCTGCTGTAAACCTTAATCAAACCCTAAAGAACATCCTCCAGCCGTCCTACCTTCTGCTCAGCTCGTAAACCCTTTGGTTTTTGCATGATCGTTAAAGATTCAAGACTTCTTCGTTGACTTTGCTTGCTTTAGGATCTTTGACTTCCGTTTCTCATCAATCCTTTCACTTTCCGGGTAAGTTGTAAACTGTAAAATCGTTTATAAATATTCCCTATTCAATAACCTTCAATCAATTTTGGTGGTTGAAGGGTGTTGACTGGTCAATTGCTTTAAAACCCGATTAAGGGTAAAACAGTCAACTAGTTTGACTTATCGTTTTTTCATACTTCTGGTCGGATTCAACGTTCGGTCCAGAATACTTTTATTCTCGTAACATAATTTTAAGAGTTCTGACCAAAAACCAACTCCTGACTCGAAGTTCAGATTCTGGTCAGACTCGACTCGTTTAAACATTAAAATCAACATAACTAGAGTTCTACTCATCCGTTTGGATTGATTCCAGCGGCATTAAGTTCGTTTTTATTTATAGTTTCATATCACAAAGTTTCAGATTCTGATCATTAATCTCGTTGGACGCGTATTGGACGATTCGCTTAAATCATTAGTTCGTTGTCAAATTTATTAATCACTTGCCTTCCGTCTAAGGTGAGTTTTATCATTCCCCTATTTTAATCGATTTTCATAAACGTTTTGGGGACATATGCATATATAATACTATACATACATATCTATATATACATACATATCAAAAATAGCAAACGTGTAATTGTGTGTGTTTAATCAAATTTACTTGTTATGTGCTTATGTGTTGTTGTATTGATTCGCTTGACATATCCCCTTGGAGAGGCTTCTCATTCTCATTGACCATCGCCCGATTCGCTTGGCAACGGTCTTATTCTCATTATTTGCTCATAGTTGATTTACTGGCGCCCGATTCGCTTGGAAATGGTTTAGTCGACAACTTACTTGCTTATGGTTTGATTTCATTACCGCATTTATTACGTTTTGCTTATTTATTATATTAACATTATTTTTGTTGTCAAAACTTGGTGGTAAACTCACTCAACATATTCGTTGACAAAACTCTATTTTTTACGCATATGCAGGTTGCCTGAGTTGAAGAATGGACACTTAGAAAGACCATAGGGTTATATTGAAGACAAACTTAAATTTAATTGAGTGTATTTATTTATTTGAATTGTTATGTTGTATTTGATTATTGTGTGTACATTTGAATTAAAATAATTAATTAGATATTGTCACATTTTTTATATGATAATATCTTCAAGCTGTGAGCAATCAGATCACGCCCCGGCATTTCCCCCTTAGGTTGGGGTGTGACAGATTGGTATCAGAGCCGAATGTTATAAGATAGGTCGTTAGAAATTGTCCTAGACATATGTTAGGAACCCTATACGTGCTTATCTGAACTGCCTTGTGTGCTATTTAATAAATTGTTTATAGCTTGCTTAGATTAATTATTTAAATTGTATTTATCTTGTTTATTTGTTGCGCACACACACACAAATTCCGAGGTTATGCCTCAACTTTCAAAATATTTTAAATCCTCTTAATTTTAGTAGATTATATTTTATTGTGGGAAATTTCTTAAGAATTCCTGTGTTTTGCTTTTTCATACTGATTTCTATACTATATACAGTTATTTGGACATGCATGTATACTTTCAACTTCCAATCCCATCTAACACATCAACTTCTTTGCTTGGTATGTTGAAATTGGTAATTCATTGTCTCTTGGAAGCCTGTCATGCAAAAACACTAATAGTTCTGTGAAACTTTTATCACTCCATCCATTTTTTGACTTTAAGTTAAGCAAGTTCAACACTGTATCAAGTTTCTTAAAATTAGAACCGGGATATAACGGTTTTTCTGCATCTTCTAATAGGTGTTGTAAATTTTCGATTTCGGCATCACCCATGTTAGTCTCCATGTCATGTAAAATTTCATTTGCGTTGTCATTAGAATCATTTGAATGGTTTTCATCGTCTTTGGGGTCATTTGAATTTTCATCATCACCATTAAGGTTTAATGGGCCATTGTTATATGTGTTATCATTAGTGGTCGATGACGTGCTAAAATCAACGAGTGATTCTCCATGCCTTGACCAACAATGGTATCTAGGCTTAAAACCATTTTCGAACAAATGAGCCTCTATTTCATTGATATCATTACAATACTTAAAGTTTTGACATTTGGAACAAGGACAAGAAATCGACCGACTTCCTTTATTGGCGCGATGTGCTTCGGCAACCCTAAGAAAACTTTTAATACCCTCCGCATAAATTTCGGATTGTCGCAAAGCTTTGTACATCCAATCATCACAATTCATCTGGAAATTAAAATAAACAAACAAGTGATGTAAATGTATGTAAACCGGTGCTCTAAGGTAGTGGGTCCTAACCCACCTTTTGGATATTCTATCTCATATGTATACATTTTAACGTGCTAACTATTTAAGAAAAAAACGAAAGCATTTCCCCTTAACTCCTCAAGTATGCGTATAAAATGCAAACCCGATGGAGTAGGAGAAAAAGCTACCGTTATTTCTTAAATAGTCAACACGTTAAAATGTATACACGTCCTAGTGAGATAGAATATTCAAAAAGCAGTCCTAAAGGGGACAATCCAAAATTTATCTCTATTAGATAAATTTTGGAGGAGTGTTCTCTAAAGGCTATCTTAAATGCATATATTGAAAAATATATCATGTATAACTATCTCTTAAAATTAAAATATACCTTCAATTTGGTGGCAAAATTTAAGTTGAGAAATCTTGAACTTTTTTTTTCTTGTTGCAATGAGAAAGAAGAGTTAAAAGTACTGTTTAAAAGAATTAAAAGAAGATAATGCTAAAATTTGAATTATAGCCGTTTGTGTTGTTGAAGACAAATTAATGGGAAAGCAAGAAAAAAATAAAAGAATAATAAATGTATACCGCATCTTTTGCTTTGAAAGTATTCAAATTTTGATTTATTTCCTTGGAACCGCACATTTTCATTTAAATTCATTAAAAATTCAAGTTATAAATCAACTTTATCAAAAGGCGCGATGGAGTTTTGGAACCGCATCTTCTGAACTTCACCCCTTGCACCTTCTGCCCATTTGTGTACTAGTGATTGATGCGAATTCGGTCGGTTTGGTTAAACTCGGACGATTATGTGTGTTATTATACCGGAACTAAAACCAAAATAAATCAAAAAAATTATAAAATTGAGATAAACCAATGGTTTGGCGTCGATCGGTAAAACTCGACCATTGGTAATGCCCGTTCGTTATCGATCGCGGGCGTTGAGGTGGTGATTCTACGCAAATTCGGTCGGTGGCCATCATGTTTATTACGATACCAGAACAAAAAAATCAGCATTCGGCCAGTTGAGGCAAGAAAAGGTTTCTCCCGCCGTTGGTTGTTTTTCTTTGACATACAAAAAGACTAACATATGAAAAAATAAAATATTTAAGACTTTTATTTGGTTGGTAAAAATAGAAAATCGGTAAAACCAGAGCGCTGGTAAAACCCAGGGGGATAAAAACCAAGAATTAGACAGCAAGTCGGCATGAATTCGGATCGATTATGTTCATTACAGTATAAACAACCTTGGTAAAACCCAACCGTTAAAACCTAAAAAATAAATATTTGTCAATTTAACTTATAAACAAATTAAGATATATAAAACAACGTTTATTGGGTCGGTAAAATCCGGGCAATGTTAAAACCCCAAAAATTGTCGGGCGTTAAAACCCGAGTATTTACAACCTTGGCAAAATCAAACCGTTAAATCCTAAAAAATAAATATTTGTCAATTTAACTTATAAACAAATTAAGATATATAAAACAACGTTTATTGGGTCGGTAAAATCCGGGCATTGTTAAAAACTCGAGCATTGTCAGGCGTCGCGATTGTGAGTTGGTAAAAATCGGGTGTTGTTAAAATCCGAGCGTTGTTGGTCATAGACATTGCGGCGCTAAGTCGACACAAATTTGGCAGGTTTCAGTTACGTTCGTTACGATACTATATAAACAACGTTGTTAAAGTCTAGGCGCTAAAACAAAAAAAAATCATCAAATCTAACTAATATATTAAAGCAACACAATCTTGCCCACATGTCCTTCACCTAGGTTGTTCACATAGGCTTCCATGACAATAACCTTCCATAAATCTAATTTCCACATATTCACAACAAAATATTAATCAATGATATTGACTTTTATATTTTTGTAACTTATTAATGTAATTATGATATTAATTATTCTAATTATTATTAGAATTAAAGAAATTATTAAATTACTAGGTTTAAATTGTTCATCGTTTCTTCTTTAAAAGGCACATGATTCGTTCAAAAATCATAACGCTCCCTATCATTTGTAACCAGATTATTCGTCTCATCTATAACCGGTTATTCATGATTTGTCGCTTTCATAATCCAAACAACATCAAATATGTTCATTGTTGGCAATTATGAGGTATGATTTATATTTTAGTCTTTAATTGATTTTTGTGAAGAACAACATCTAATCTAACTAATATATTAAAGCCACACAATTTTGTCCACATGTCCTTCGCCTAGGTTGTTCATATAGGCTTCCATGTTATCAACCTTCCATAAATCTAATTTCTACATATTAACAACAAAATATTAATCAATGATATTGACTTTTATATTTTTGTAACTTATTAATGTAATTATGATATTAATTATTCTAATTATTGTTAGAATTAAAGAACTTATTAAATTTACTAGGTTTAAATCATTCATCGTTTCTTCTTTATAAGGCACATGCTTGGTTCAAAAATCATAACGCTCCTCATCGTTTGTAACCAGATTATTCGCCTAATCTATAACCGGTTTTTCATGATTTGTCGGTTTCTTAATCCAAACAACATCAAATATGTTCATCGTTTGCAACTATCATATATGATTTATATTTTAGTGATTAATCGATTTTTATGAAGAACAACATCAAATTGATTCACTATTATTGGATTTAGGGTTTAACTGCATGTTTTTTATACTAATGTTAATAGATTTGATATTTAATCTATTCCTATTAATCGATTTATGTTTTAATCTATTTTGGGTTTAAAGGTATGATTTTTTTAAAATTATCAACTAATCGATATGATGTTTAATATGTTTGGTACTTAAAATTATGTTTATATATTGTGATTCTTTGTTCCTAATACGCCTTTTTCCAAATTTCAATAATATTAATTTATTTTTATGACTTATCAATTTAAAATTTGAAAATCTTATTATATATGGATAGGAACCTAACTGTTACAATAATTAAAATATTAGTTTATATATTTAACACATTCCTTTATTTTGGTATAATATTAGTCAAACAATAATAATTGATTTAATGAGAATTAATCAATTAATATACACAAAAAAATAAAAAAATAAATCATAATTCATTTTAAAATTTTTAAATCTTTCATTTTGTTGCAGCTGACTTTATTTAAATATGTTAAGTTTAAAAGTTTAAACACTTAATTATTTAACTTTATAAATTTAGAAACAAATATTTGTATCTTATAAATTGTTTAAATGCTCTTTTAAAACTCTTAAATTTTTGAAATAAATGTCTATTTTATAGGTTTGACCAACTCATTAAGTTTTAAACGGTTTCACCATAAAATAAATATTTCTCAAATAGAATGAAAAGTTTCATTACTATTCATTCAAAATTATTTATAGAAATTATTAAAATCAAAATCTTTTGAAACAACTTATATATGCAATCTAATTAACAAAATATTTAATTTGTAACTAATTCAAATACGGGTTTCATTATTATTAATTTTGTAGTAATTTAGGATATAAATTGGGGTATTATTTGAATCTGTAACTAATTTGAGGTGTTGTATTCATAGGTTTTGGCATTTTACTGGTTCCAAATTGCTTTGGATAACATAAACACCATCAGGGTATGCTTTCTTCAATATTTTTCTATGTAAAGTTTTTATTTTTATTAATTAATTTCCTTATCACTAATTGTTTATTTTTTTTTTCTAATGTATATGTGTTGAAATTTGCACAATGTTTATTTTTGTTATATTTCAGTTATTGAGTATGAGACATGACATTTTGGATGTTGATTTAATTAGACGATTAACTTTCAATTAATATGTGTTTTTTGTTCTCATGTTATAAGTATAAAGATGTTTTAACTTTTTATTTATCTTTGTTAGTATTTCTATGGTTTTGTATTTGAATTAAAGTAACAATTTAATGTCTCATAATTTATGTAAATGTATTCTTTTTTATATAAATATGACATTTGCATTTTACTAAATTTATAATATACGCATATATATTACGTTTTAAATATGTTATACCCGTAAGTAACACGGGCACTATCCTAGTTAACATATAAAGAATAAAACATTTAAAATGACATTTATTCGGTCGGTAAAATCCAAGCATTGGTAAAACCGGAGCGCTTTCGGTCGGTTTCGGTTAAAGTTTTTACAGTACCGAAAAACAAAAAAGGTTGGTAAAACCCCAAAGTTGTCGGTCCCGAATATTACAACAGCAAGCCAACATGAATAACCATTTAGTTATCACATTTAAAAAAAAAAATACTTAGTTCAGCCATAAGGTGCCACATGGACCAATCAATGGTCATGCGGCACCAAACTTGTAATTTGTTATATATATATATATAGGATACGATTGGGTTAATTTCAGAATTGTTTATAGTGTGAGAAGTGCGAGAAGAGATTCTGGTTAATCATAAGTTTTTTTTAATTTCGGATTATTTAATTGTAGAAGTATATTAGTAAAAAGTTTAGGAGTTTCTTTTAGTAATTAATACTACAAATGATTATACGTTTATTATTATTTTTTAATTTGATTTAATCTTTAAACAATTCATAAAACAAAACCATCATACTCATACTATAAAAAATATAAATATATTAACCATCATAAAAACAAATACCTACACAAATCATAATATTAACCTACACATACAAAAACTAGTTCATGTTATCACCTACACAGATCACAATATTTATATACGTGCACATAACTTGTAGATACATGTTTTGTACGTCTCGGTCTTTATTAGTTTATTATTATATTATGTTTTAATGTAAAGGGCATTTTGGTAATTGTATTAGCCCATTTGCTCTATTGTAAGTTACATTCGTTACCCCGTAACGAATGTAATACATTTGTATTAATTGTAAGCTCATTCGTTAACCAAGTGTTATAATTGTGGGGACTTTGGCCATTTTGCCAAAGAGTGTGATAAACCTAGAAAGGAGTATTTGAGTCCACGCAATTCTGAGAGAACTTCAGGAAAGAATTCATCGGGAAGTGATCAAAATAAGAAGAGTTCATCAGAGGGTGACAAGAATAAGTCGACCAACACTCAAGCTCTCGTTGCAAATGAAGGTGTAGACTGGTCTCAACGATTATTGGGAAACCAAGCCAACCTTGCTGTTGTTGAACCAGCTGAAAAGTTTGGAGATGCAAGCAGCGATAATGTATATGAAGAAAGTGACTCCTCAGATGCGGAAACTAATTCTGATCAGAGTTCATCTGCACAAATCGAATCAGAACTTTCGGTTTCTGAGCCAATCGAATCATTTGCCTGCATGGCAAAAATTGAAGAGGTATGTCCTAATCTTCAATTAATGTATCTGAAACTTCAGCTGTTGTGACTGAGTGTGATGAACTCAAAATCAAACTTGAATCAGCTTTACATCAGGACACTACTCTCACAAAAGATCATTTCATGATCAGTGAATGCTATTGACAGAAATCCAAATTACTGGAACAATCTGCACTAAAAATTAAAAATCTGTCCGAAAGCAATCATGATCTCAAAGCTGAAGTTCAATGTAAGATAATAGTTGTTGAACAACATTTCAAGGAGATTCTCCAACTCCGAACCTGCATTTCAAACCTAGAAAATGAAATTTTAGAACTGAAAAACAAACTTGGAAAATTTCGAGATTCCTCGTTTCTTTTAAAGGAGATTATTGAAGTTAATAATTCTCACAAGAAAAATAGGAAAGCGGGTTTAGGGTACGTCGAGATTCTTCCTCCTTTTAAAGGAGATTACTGTAGCATTCCTGATGTGAAACAATGTCCAGAAATGCCTACTGTTGAAACTGATAATGTTGAACAAACTAAAACAACTCAAGAACCGATTCACATTAAAAGTAAATCAGTGTTTACCAAAAATGATTTGGACGGTTCTATTGAGGAGTTGTCTGAACCAGATGAGATTGTCAAAAATGATAACATACCTACTGACAATCACGTCTTGTGTATGGTTCAAAGCCTTCGGGTGATTCATCAAAAACTACTAAGGTATATCCTAAAGTACCTAAATCAGATAAACTCTCTGTGTCTGATGAGGAGTTGATGAGGTTCATCAATACTCAACCTAAATCTTCAAGTGGGAAGATTGTTAAGTTAAAAGGATTGTCGAAAGTGTTTTCGGATAAGGAAGTTCCTTTGAATCTTCTAAATCCTGAAATGATTGAAAGTGTCTTTCAAGACAACACGTCAAAAGTTACTGAACTTGAACAAAGATTTAACAAATCAAAATTTAAGAATGTTCAAGTGAATGCAAATGGTAACAAGTTTAAACCTATAAAATTTGTAAAATCATCCGGTATGGAGGATTAATCGATTCCACCAATCTAGAATTTTTTCAAAATAAAAAGGGATTAAAACGTGAAGTTCCAATGAAGGTAACTTTTGAAAGGTCTAAGGTTGATATTCCTCAACCTTTGCGTAAAAACGAACCAAGCGTTTCATCGCAAAAATCGTTAGACATTCGTTTGTGTTTTAAATGTGGTAAACCGGGTCATGTTTCAAAGAGGTGCAAAGCAAAGGTTGACGATATCAAGTCGTCATCAACCCGAAAGACTGAAATGAAACCGAATATGAAAGAAAATCAAATTGATGACTGTTTCATAATGTATTCAAATGTCAATCCGAAGAAAGTGGTTCGGGTTGAAACTTCTAATGTATTAAACAAATTCGTTGACCGTGCTCAACCGATTTGTAAGAACACTGATTCGGGAATAATACGTGACGGCTACTTAAAAAAAGAAAACCAAGAAACCTGTCACCTATTCTCAAGTACCGAATGCAAGTGTTAAATTAAATGTATCTCCGAAAGTATCAAAAGGAGAGCCCAAGACTAAGGCTTGGGCTGCCTTTTTGAACTAATCATTTTACCTGATTGTGCAGAGTTCATCCAGGTCCGTGTCAAGTCACAAGTGGATATTGGATAGTGGATGTTCTCGACATATTACCGGAAACCTGGATTTTCTTAATAACATCAAAGATATTCAGGGTGGTTCTGTAGCGTTTGCGGGTAATAACGGTGGGATGATTACTAAGGAAGGAGAGATTTCAAATGGGAAAGTGACGTTTGAAAAGATTAATTATTGTGAAAAAGTGGATCATAATCTGCTGAGCATTTCGCAGATATGTGATAAGAAGTATACCACAATTTTCACAGATACGGAATGTGTTATCCTTCAACCGGGATACACAATTCCTGAAGACATGGTTGTTATGCGATCACCTCGATCAAATGATATTTATGTACTTGACGTGGGTTGTAATGTAAACGTTTCGCCCTCAGCAACGTGTTTTATCTCCAAAGCCACAGAGAAAGACTCAATTCTTTGGCATCGACGCATGGGACACATCCACATTCGCAAAATGAATCATTTAATCTCTAATGATTTGGTGGATGGTGTAACCCTCAAGAACTTCAAGTTGAATGATCATTGTGTCACTTTCAAGAAGGGGAAACAGAAGAAGAAATCACATCCAAGCAAGTCTATTAATTCTATTGACACACCACTAGAGCGACTTCATATGGATTTATTTGGTCCAGTGAATCGTGCTAGTATCGCGGGTGATATGTACTGCTTGGTGGTTATGATGATTTCTCACGATACTCATGGGTTTTATTTATGGGGTCGAAAGATCAGACGCCTGTCTTAATTCAAAACCTTATCACAAAGATCGAATCGCTTTATAAGCTGAAAGTGAGAAGAATTCGTAGTGATAATGGAACTGAGTTCAGGAATAATGTATTGGATTTCTTCTGTGTTCAGAAGGGAATTCATCGGGAATTCAGTGCGCCGTATGTTCCTCAACAAAATGGCGTGTCTGAACGGAAGAATCGTATTTTAATCAAGGCTGCGAGAACGATGCTTGCTGATTTTAAGCCACCTGTTCAATTCTAATGAAGCTGTGAATACGGCTTGCTACACACTGAATCGCGTACTAACTGTAAAGAGGTTCAAGAAGACAAGTTACGAACTTCTGAACAATGGTAAGCGAAACTTAAAGTGTTTGGAACCATTCGGGTGTCCGTGTACAGTATTGAAGAGAGATGCCGAGAAGTTTGATGAGAAGGAATTTGAAGGTTACTTTTTAGGCTATAACTCTCCTAAAAAGCGGATCTTTAATATCTCTTCGGGTTTTGTAGAGGAATGATATCATGTAGATTGTCAAAGCTACACTACACCTCCTGCCGGTACAGGTCCGAATTGGATGTTCGACTACGACGGGTTATTTAATTCACTTACACCGGTAGTTGAAGAAATTCCTGAAGATTTTATCAGATCATACTTGGAAGAACGTTGTCTTCCTATTCCAAGTTCTTCGTCTGCTGATGTGATTGAAACACCTAATGTATCCGAGACATCTCATGATGTTTCAGACTCTTCCGATGATGCTGATTATGTTGATTTGTCTTCAATTCCTTTGGATGAGGCTCCAGAAACAAATGAGCCGATACTTATTGAAGATTCGTCGTCAATGGTCTCTTTAGACATAGCGAAGGAAAACATCACCAATCTTGGTGATAACATATCTATGCCTGCAAATCCTACTTTAAGGATTCACACAAACCATCCGCAGGAACAGATAATTGGGGATGTATCTGACGGGGTTCATACGAGACGTCAGTTAGCTAATGTATATGATGACGTGGTTGACTATAATTTATCTCCTACCGAGGATTCGATTGTATGTGCTTATGCGGATTTGCATTCATCGGGTATTCTTAGTATTGCACAATACACCTGCTTCCTATCACAGATTGAACCGACAAGTGTCACGATGGCACTCAAGGAACCGTCTTGGGTTGGAGCGATGCAGGAGGAGCTGCAGCAGTTCGTGAGACTGGGTGTATGGGATCTCATTGATAAATCCGACCGTGTTAAGAAGGCTATACCGAAAAAATGGGTTTTCAAGTGCAAAAAGGATGACCACGGAGTCATCGTGAGAAACAAAGCACGATTGGTCATATTGGGTTACAATCAACAAGAAGGCATTGATTACACCGAAGTATATGCTCCTGTGGCACGGCTGGAGGCTATACGTATTTTTCTTGCCTATAAGGTTTATCAGATGGATGTGAAATCGGCGTTCTTAAACGGAGCTATTCATGAAGAAGTGTACGTGAAGCAGCTTCCCGGTTTCGAGGATCCAGACTTTCCAGAGCGTGTTTATCGACTAAACAAGGCTCTTTATGGTTTACACCAGGCCCCGAGAGCCTGGTACAGCACGTTGGCTGACCATTTGATTGAAAGTGGATTCAAGAGGGGAACTGTGGATTGTACTTTGTTTTACAAGAACGTTGGTGATAATCTGCTCCTTGTCCAAATCTATGTGGACGACATTATTTTCGGTTCGACAAACGACAGTCTGTGCAAAGATTTCGAGAAGAGGATGCAAACTAAATTCGAGATGAGTTCGATGGGAGAGATGAGCTTTTTCTAGGATTGCATGTTCACCAGTCTGATTCCGGGATCTTTATCCATCAGACCAAATACGTGAACGATGTCTTGAGCCGATTCAAGATATCAGACGGCAAGATTCTTTCGACACCTCTTCCCATGGGTCAAAATTTATCACCGGATAAATTGGAGGATACTGTAGATCCAACCTTGTATCGAGCAATGATCGGATCTCTTATGTATTTGACTGCATCTCGACCTGATATCATGTTTGCTGTTTGTTTGTGTGCCAGGTACCAATTGAGTCCCCGAGTGACTCATTTGGAGGCAGTAAAGCGCATCTTAAATTATCTGAGGGGAAATCCTGACATCGGGTTGTGGTACCCCAAGGACGATAAGTTTGATCTCACCGCTTTTACTGATTCGGACTATGGAGGATGCAAGAACAATTTCAAGTCTACAACAGCGGGTTTTCAGTTTTTAGGAAACCGACTTGTTTCCTGGCAGTGTAAGAAGTAGACGACGGTCTCAACTTCAACAGCCGAAGCGGAGTATGTGGCGGCCTCGAGTTGCTGCTCACAGGTTCTCTGGATCCAGCAACATTTTGCGGGATTACGGTTTGAAGGTTCTTACTACTCCTATTTTTATTGACAATTCGGCCGCTATTTCTATCACCAAAAATCCGGTTCATCATTCGAAAACCAAACACATTGAAATTCGTTATCACTTTATACGTGATTGCTTTGAAAAGAAATTAATTTCAATTGATAAAATACACTCGGATTTTCAAAAGGCTGATCTTTATACCAAGGCATTTGATAAAACACGTTTTTAATACTTGCTGGGTATAAATGATTTAAAAAGATTAACAGATATTCAACAGCTCGGTTGAATCATTTTTTTATTTTCATTTGTCTTACTTTTTGTTTATTTGTCGTTTTTAGGGGGAGAAATACATAAAAATCCAAAAAGATTGTGATTTTCAGTTTGTACAGAAAAATTAAAAACTCTAAAAACATGCAAATAATAAAAAAAAAAATACAAAAACATTGAAAATGCTCCTCAAAATGAGTTTTTAAGCAAAAAGGGAAAATGATAGTACATTGACGGGATTGATCTAGTACATGAATAAACTAGATTAAAAATTACCGTAAGGCCAGCAATATGATATGCAAAGATAGGCTTGACAGGCTATATAGGATATGATAAGATATAAAGATCACGAATGCTGAACCTAGTGGTATAACATCTTGAAAGATTGATACTATATCTGATTTAAGAAAAGTCAAAAAGTCAAAATGATTATTGTGTGTGCATGCATTCATTTTTGAAGAAAATGCTGTTTGTTTTTTTTTTATTTTGCAAAGAAATTCAATTTTATTTTTTCTTTATTTTTATTCAAATATTGGATCCTCTCCTGCGTGATAAGATTATCTGACCTGAGGGTTAGTATTTGAATATTCTGCTTTATTTTCTTGGTGTTTCGTATAAAATCTTGGACTTTCTCCGCGCGATAATATGGGATTATCCGAATTGAGAGTTTAGATTTTATGCAACTTCTGCTTATTTTTATATTTTTTTTTGTTGAAATGGAACCTTATCTGCGTGTAGTAATACCGATCTTAAGGGAAAATTTTAACGTTCTGCTTTATTTTCTTTTTATTATTTGTGCATGAGTCACAGTTAATCGAAATTTAAAAATAAAAGAAAAACGTACATGTGAAATTCACTGTATAAGAGATAGAAATGTTATATCTGATAGATGGGGTCCACATAAGGTTCGTGCCTAATTGAAAAAAATTAAATCATATTGTAAAGTCTCCGAAAAGTCTGTGAAAAGTTTAAGAAGACAATTATATCTGTAATCATCGTTGGGTTACGTGTATAATAACCATCAAAATTGAAGTGTTACTTAGTGATGTTTTCGTCAATATGATTCCCTGCTCAAACTCACAAAAATATGTACTGCTTTTTTAGATGTTAGTTACTTTACCACTTTACATTTACTACATTTTATTTTAGTTTAAAAATTTCAAAATCCAAAAATATTTTAGCTTTTTCTGCTTTATTTTTGATTTACCGAGCTCGCGAATAATTCAAAACAAAAAGAAAATTTTGTTACCCCAACTTTAAGTTAATCGTGCTTAACGTATTTCACAACTGGTATCAGTTGGAGATTTTAACGTAAAAATCCGCTTAAGTTAAACCTTACCGATCCTTGGTTGATCGGGTATTTTTAATGTATGCAATTAAAACATTAATTGGATTTAATTGATTATTTATTTGTTTGATTAAAACCCTAATTGGTTTTAATGAATATTTAATTCCTTAATGAGATTGTATCTCATTCGTTAAGGATCTTTGGTGATTCGTTAACATTGTTTTAACGAATGTAAAGCCTCTCGTTATTTAAAACATAACGAATGAGTATCTCATTCGTTATAATGACATTCGCTTCCGTTGTGCATAACGAATGGAAGACATTCGCTTAAACAGTTAACGAATGGAATGAGTTTAATGCATCATTCGTTAAATTTTTAACGAATGGCTCTAATATTCATTATAAAGTTAACGAATGGAAGAGTTAATGTATTATTCGTTAAAAGTCTAACGAATGTGAATCTTATTCGTTTAACAATCTTGAACGAATTAGAGGTTTAAGTTAACGAATGAGGCCATTCGTTAGTTCAAATTTGAACGAATGACCTCGGAATTTGTGAAATTATTGGGTTTATAATCCCAATGTTAGACGAACGACTTTTCATTCGCCATTTCCTATTTCATCGCTAACCTTAACAAAACTCTTGCAAAATTTTTCCTTGATCTCATACCTATTTGTTAGCTTAATTGACTGATCTATTCGTGTTCTACAGGTATAGACGATCTCAATCATTTGATATTAATGGAATTTCATCGGTGAATTAGGGGTTAACTGAATGAATTGGTTAATTGAATTAACCAAATAGTTAACTCGTTTAAAAATTCACATATTTATCGAAATTATAACAGATGATCTTTGGTTAACGTATTAAACCGATTTCCGAACATGATTGTTCAAGTTAATTGTGAAATGTGATAGGAAATTAAGGGTTTCATCGATGACAATCGTGGTCTTTGACTGTGATTTAGTCAAAATTAATTGTAAAGTTGACTCCTGTTAGTCAAAGTGGTTATTTAAACCAGATTCGTTATTAGCTTAATGAATGATAGCCAGATTTGTTAATGTGTTAACGAATGCCTATAGGATTCGTTAAAAGTAACGAATAGGTATTCGTTAAAAGTAACGAATAGGTCTACTTATAACATATAAAAACCAGATTTGTTAAGATAACGAATGACTTAATGTATAATTTGATTCTTTATTAGTAACGAATGAAACCACTATAACGAATGAGATGGACATTCGTTAATCAGTATTATATTCTTGAATATTATACTAATGTTTATGTTTTTAACAGTAATGGCAGACGAGAACATTCAAAACCTTGTTCCCGAGCAAAATCTAGAGCCTGAGCAACAACCTGAGGAACAACTTCCAGTGTTATTATCATGGAATAAAAGCCATAACATTTCTGCTTTTCTAGAGACGGACTTTGAAGACTCACCGATCTTTGGAGACATGATTCGGTTTTTATTATGCTCAAGGATATACAAGGCCATCTCTACACATACTGTGGTATATCAAAGCATAATTCGAGCTTTTTGGGATACTGCTACATTTAACGAGGCTGAGAACCAGATCAAAGCAGTGATTCAGGAGAAGCGTGTAGTGATTGATATTGGGGTCATTAGATATGTTTTGGGCTTTCGCGATACAGTGGACGATAGGTGCGAGTTCGATAAGGGGTTGATTCGTGGATTGTTTGGACGGGTTAAGTATAATGGAGATTTGGGAAAATCGATGTACAACAAAGCGAACTTGTGCGAACAATACAAGTATTTGCTTCATGTGTTGATACATTGCTTCGATGGACGCAAAGGAGGTTTTGACGAGTGTCGTATTATGCTACAATCTGCCTTTGTCGCTTTAGTGTTAAACAAACCATTCAACTTCTCTGAATTGGTTTATTATCACTTAAAGGAGAATCTCACAAGCCATCTCAAGTTCCTAATGTATCCAAGATTTCTGCAGCTGATGATTAATGATTTACAACCAGATTTGGTTAAAGATCCTGAAGATGTTTTGAAGTTGGATCAAATGGGTGTGGAGACTATGAGACGTTTACGATCTTACCAAGGTCAAAGTCTTGAAGAACGGCCGAGGTATAAGCGTTTGATTGGTCATCTTGCCAACATTGATTATCAAGAGCCACCTAATGATCATTGGGCACATGATGATTCCGATTCTGAGCGAGAAGGTGGTGATGGTGGAAATGATGGTGGTGATGGTGGTCCAGGACCACGTGCTGAGCTAAGGTCTGAGCAGAAACGTAAGCGTAAGGGGAAGGAAATTATGGTGGAAAAGGGGGAGAAACCAAAGAAACAAAGGGTTCGATGTGGTTCGGGTATCGAGATACCGAGTCAACCTTTTGAGCGATCGACTCCACCAGTATCTATTTCTGCTCCTATTCCTACTTCTCCATTGCCTCAAAGTATTCCACGATACCCTGATCCTATGATGACTCGATCTCCAACTCCAGTACATATGCCTATCTCTCCGGTACCTCCATCTATGACATTGATGACTACTTCGAGACCGGATCCAGTATTTGGTGATGTGCTTTAGACTGTTTTGGCACGTATGCCTACACCACAGCCGACTACTCCAATTACTCCTGTGACTCCTTCCTCATTGCCAAAACCTGAGCATTCGTTATGTCATTTAACCGTCCTCAGGGTCCCATGCAACATGTGCTTCCTCATTTCTTTGGTATGACTCCTCAGGCTCAATGGTTTCATATGATGAATCTGCTGCATCTTCAACAGACACAGATGCAAGCTGACAAAGCTGCACATGAGCTAGCACAAAGGAATATGTATCGACATATTCAATTCGTTTAACGAGAAAACAGGGAACTTCGAGCCCTTGTTGCAGCTCAGGGGGAGAGAATCGATAAACAAGATAAGATTATCCTTTAGCTCACATGCAAAGATGAGGAGTTGAAGAAATTGAAGAATAATGAAGATGATCAGGATGGAGCAGGTGGTGTTGATCAGCAACCGGGCGGTAGTTCTGCACCGTCGGCAGGTAATAAGGCTGATACAAGTACTGGTGATGGGAGTAATTTGCAGATTGTGCCATACAAGGATTACACGAGAGCCAAGCCGATTGATGTTATACCAGCTAACATGATTTTATTTGTTGGGATGAATGGGATCGTGTATAGTATGGTGAATGTGGATGAGATCGAAGAAGGTGAGTTTGTGGATCATTCATTGACTAAAGAGCAAATAGCCTTGCTTCTGGATCTAAATGAAGAGGAGGTTGAGGAATTGGTAAAGAGTGTGGATGTTGATGTTGAATTTGAGGAAAGTACGAATACAAGCATTCCACGTGGGAATGTGCCTGAATATGATGAAGTGGAGGTAGAGGACGTGACTGCTGAGGAGTATCCTGAGTTCTACATAGACAACAACAATGATTCAGGTATTCCATTCTTTACTACAGAACATTTTGATTCAGCAGAACGTCGATTACGAGAAGAGATCGAGAAATGGAATAAGGCTGCAGAGACAAGTCACCTATCGGCAAAAGAGAAGAAGCGGAAACGTGCTTCAGAGGGTATGTTTGAGCATGATGTAGAGAGAACGAATAAGATGATCGAGTCCTTTCGTTATCATGAACAGGAGGATGTCAGATTGGCCAAGGCTCGAGCATCAGCATACCAGATGAAGAAGTACAAGCCCGTTAAAGATGTGAGAGGTGATTTAGTAGCTTGGTAGTTTGATTCTAAGCTTAAGGTATATATCGTAAAATAGGAGCACGGCATTTATTGATTCAAACGCCCACACGATATACTATCTATGCCAAGGTGGGATGTTAGAACACTAGCTAATAGACCGTTCGTGAATCGAGGAAAAGATGTCTGGGCTGAGTGGTTCTATGCTCATTTATTACATGAAATCCGTTATGGTTTCAAGTTCTTCAAGCCGCAAGTGCCGACTCACAAGTATATAGATGAGATTGATCCGCGCACTGGCTGGAGAAAATGACCTTACAGGTAAAGCTGCTGAAGAAGATGAAGAGGGCACCGATGAAGATATTCCCTCAGAGTTTGTTCACCTTGTTCAACTATTGGTATTATGCTAATCGAACTGGTGAAGCGGTTATTGTTTTGGGAACTGGATCTAACACAAGCATCATACGAGTGATCGATCCGATGTGGCTCGTTAACTTATCTGAGTCTGACAACGATGCCTTATTTACTAGTCAGATCAGATTTGCTAACATAAGCTACTACAAACTTGCGATGCAGTTTCAGAAGGTTGTTCGTGTCTGTTATGCATACAAGATTCATAGCTGCAACGACTGGAAGACGAAGATGTTCCAGTAAAGAATAAAGAGCTCGAGACGAGGGGGAGTTTGTAGATACATGTTTTGTACATCTCGGTCTTTATTAGTTTATTATTATATTATGTTTTAATGTAAATGGCATTTTGGTAATTGTATTAGCCCATTCGCTCTATTGTAAGTTACATTCGTTATCTCATTCGTTAATCAAGGTTAACGAATGAGATAATGAATGAGGGCTATTCGCTATAGTTTAATGTATTAACGAATGAGTGTGTTCATTCGTTAGGTTTTAATGTAATGAGTGACTCATTCGTTAAGGTTATCTTAACGAATGAAGTCATCTCCTATATATACCCTGTAAGGTTATTGATAATGTAACATTTCTGATTATTTCCATCTCTGAGTCGTTACTCTGCCCAAATACACTCTCAACACATACAGTACACACACATAACGTAATCCAGCTTAATCGTATACCGTATCAACGAATAACACGATGTCATCCTAAGATCTAGATCCGAATAGGCTCTGTCATAACTAGTTCATGTTAACCTACAAAAATCACAATAATAACTGTTTTGGTAAAAAATTGACAATGATAATTTCGTAACCAAATTAGTAATTGGGACTTGGTGCTTATATGAAATGAACGTAAAAGTGCTTGAACACAAGTATTTGTTGCGAGGAAAAAACCCGTTATCCTTAGGATAACAAGCAAAAAACCCCGGGCGGTGAAAACTATCACCACCGGTTCATTAATAACAAATGTGATTACAATGGTGGAGCTCAAACTTGATCGTGATTACAGAGAATGTGAGTACTACTAAGTCTCATGTGTCTAGAGTGTGTGTTACGATCCGGTTTTGAGCTCTATTTATACAAAAATAAAAAGCTAACAATATGGCCTATATTAAGGAAACTAAGGAATTATTTCAATTAGCCGTTAGCCCTTCAATCAGCATGTTTCCTTTCTTGTCACGCTTTATTAACTGAAAGTGCGAGTCTTTGGGAGATCACGATAACAATCTTTGACCTGGTAAACATAGAAAGAAGCAAAAATCGTGTTACATATATAATGTAATTAGGATACCTGTTACCTTTGAGGATACCGCATCCTGAATTTGCTCTGAATAATGTTTCCTGAGGATACCGGAAATCCGTGCCCTAACTATCGTCCCCAAATTTTAACAGCTGTAGATATGCCTTATAGCTGTAAAATTTTTGAATTTTGAATTTCAAATCTTGTGCGGTGGATACTTAGTACACGCGTCAGCCATTTTTACTACTCGCCAAACCCTAGGTAATCCTTATAACTACCAGATGATTAATATTTATCTCATCTTCTTTTTTCATCCAGGTAACTTCTCTCTTTTCTATCTCCTGTATCTTTGTGAGATCATGAGTCCTAAGCTTCATAAGTCTGGTGTCGAAGATTTCGTATCGCAAAACCTTCTCGCTAGTCCAGCGAGTGAGATATGCATTTTTGGTGATGCAGACATCGCCAACTTGCGGTCTCGAGGATGCTTTCCTCTTCGAACAGTTTTTAGACCTTTCGACGCTGCCCTTTCTTCTGACCATGTCTCTAAAACTTGGATCTGTTTTCCGTTTTTGCCGTTTAAAATTGGCTTTTCGTATCCATTTCCTGCCTTTACAACAGAGTTCTTTTCTAGAACGGGTCTTAGTTATGTCCAAACCATGCCGATGGTTTGGAGGACCTTGTTTGTTCTGGAGAGATTGATTACTGATCATGCTCTTGATTTCACCCTTTCTGAGTTTGCATCTATGTACGATCTTCGCAGTCATGGATCTTCAAGATATCTTCTCAAAATCAAATCTGGTCGTTCCCCATTGGTTTTGAAAAATACTCAGAATAACGACCAGTGGAAGAGACAATTCTTCTTCGTGAAGAGAGACTCTCTCCTTAATTTTGATAATCTTCCTTATCTCTGGATCTCTAAAAGTAGGATACCTTATTTTGAAGTCTTATGCTGACATGTTTACATCTGACATTCTTTGTTTTATTTTTTGCAGCCCTGAAGTTCTTCGAGATTGCCCCTCCCACCAAAGAGACCGAGGCCAAACTTGACTCTTTCTTTCTCATCGACGAGGAGGAAAGGACATTTTGTTTTTAGCCAAGCCTTTAAGAGCCATCACCTTCAGCCGGCTCCGTTATGTATGGTAAGGAATATTGAATTATTAGTATAAATATTTTTAGGATTTAGAGATACTAACCTGTACACTTGTAGGTAAATCTGCCTCAGTCTTTGCTTTGGATGATATTGACAGCATGGTCTCTACCCGCAGCACTAGGAAAAGAGAAGCTGCTCCCGTTCCTCAGTCTAAGCCCGAGGGCAGTCGTGTCAAAGCTTCGAAAAAGAGGAGGATTCAGGAGACCTCCAATTCTTCTCCGACAGGTGACCTTGAGTTTAATCAGGTATGTCTTTGTATTTTATCCCTGTATCCCGTAGATAATTTATGCTGACGTTATTTCAGTTTCAGGGGCTAGGATTGTCATCTTCCAAATTCAACGATCTCCATCATGAACTCCTTGAGGCCAACACTCGAATTGCTGAGATGCTGAAGATCGTGAATGCCAAGACCGGCCTTCTTGACAAAAAGACGAAAGAGATCGATGACTTGAAGCAAGAACTTTCGCTGGCCAAGAAGGAGTTAGTTCACCAAGAGGTAGATCGTCTTGCGCAGATCCAGGAGGTCGCTGATGGAGCTAAGAAGTCGGCTGCTATCTCCATCTTTCAGTCCCGGCTTAAGATGGCTAAGGATGCAGGGTTGGAGACCCCTTTCTGAGATGTGGCTGCTTGGGAGAGAGTCTTGGCCGAGCTTAATGGCGAGAATGTCGAGGATGTCGGTCCTAGTGGAGCGGAGAAGTCTACAGAGGAGGCTGTGGAGGTCGCGGTGAAGGCGGTCAGTGGTGAAGTGCGATTGGGCGAGGATAGTGGTAAAGACAAGGCTTGAGCCCAATTTTTTATGTGTTTTTCTATGGTTTGATGTTAGGTTGTGATGGTTGTTCGAACAATTTTTATTTTCCTGTCTTGAACAAGTAAGCTTTAGGATATCTGACAATAGGGAGACATAGGTGGAGGGATCTTGAGTTTCAAGACGAAGCCTATGTCTTCCTGACCATAACTGTATGATGATGCCTGGTGGAGGGATCTTCCACTTGTTGAAGATGAAGCCTAGGCATTGTCTTTTTGTTTATCTGCACTTAACGTTAGAAATGACACAATCTTTTGGTTTAATCATTGTGTTCTGCACGTATGCCATTTTTAGATAATTTATTTGAATAAGTTTTGATCAGAATATGTTTATGAAACGTTTTCATCTTTTTGAGATTAGATATCTTGAAGATAAAGTATCCCGAGGATATATTTCTTGTATATTTAAAAATTATATCTCCAGAAAATCTATCTTTAGGACTTTTAATAAAACACCTTGAGGATAATGTATATAAAATATCTCAAAGATTATATAATTTTAGAAAACATGTATTTGAGATTTTATAGGTATAAAATATCTTAGGGATAATATATCCTTATGTCTTGAGTGAGTTATCACAATCAAACCAAAAGATCATACCTTGAAATATGAATTGTATAATAAAACTAAGTGTAAAGAGTACCTTTATAGAGATTATTTATAAATCTGATAGGCTTACATGTGATGTCCCCAATTGTTGACTTTTTTAAGTATCAAGCTTCTCGGATGTTGTTAAGTTAAAATCAACTTAGTAATCTTCTCCGCAATCTGTCGAAACAAAGTTAGATAATTCTGGCGACAAAGCCCATTAACTGGCGATAAAGCCTTTTCGCTAGCGACTAGGCCTTTACTTTAGAGACATGAAAATGTCTAAACCTGGGTTAAGACTGGGGAAAGTCCCAAACGTATGGGCATGATTATGCCAAAACTTTAGATAACACGAAAGTGCTATAAACCTTAGATAACATGAAAATGTTATAAACCGTTTGTGGGACACGTCTGCCACTTATCTTATGGATTCGGTATATAGCCAACAACAGACAGATTGTCAGTTGGTCTGGTCAGCCTGCCTCGAACTATACCTGAATCATCGTGCGCTCCAGGCGTCATTAGAAAGGTGAAGACCTTTAAACAATTTGAGATAGATATCATATTCGTGCGCCCCTGGCGTTCGTGGGAAAGGTGAAGACCTTTAAACCTTGAGGGATATCATGGATATCATATTCGTTTGGGAGGTGATCAGCCTCTGACTGTTGTCGAGATAACATATCCTTGGATAACTGCAAAACACTAAGCTCTTGATGAGGGGTGGGTGTTAGCCTGGCTAACACCCTCCGATGCTTAAGTCAGTAAACTTGATTTAGAGATAATAAAGTTAAAAAATTTAAGAATATATAAGGGAACATACCTTCATCTTGAGGATACCAACATACCGATTAAGTATTCTAACAAAAATATGCTTTGAGGTGGATAGCATTCCAAGCTCTTGGTATAGGAACACCTTCCAAAGTGATTAACCTGTAGGCCCCTTTTCCTGCCTCCGAGTCTATCAGGTAAGGACCTTCCCATTTTGGAGCTAGCTTTCCATCTGCTGGGTTAGTGGTATTCTGAAATGCTTTTCTTAACACCATGTCTTCTACTTGAAATATTCGAATTCTGATATTCTTGTTGTAGGACTTGGCTATTTTTTGTTGGTATGCAGCCATTCTGATTATGGCGAGATCTCTGAGTTCATCAATGGTATCCAGATCTTCGGTAAGATTTTTGTTGTTGGACTCAGTATCCTGGATGCTGGTTCTTGTTGTGGGGATCACTATCTCTGTTGGGATAACAGCTTCGGTCCCAAACACCAAGGAGAAAGGTGTTTGTCCCGTTGCATTTTTTGAAGTGGTTCTATCGGCCCAAAGAACAAATGGTAGTTCTTCAGCCCATCTTCCCTTCTTGGACCCCAATTTCTTCTTCAGGTTGTTGATGAAGATCTTGTTACTGGATTCTGCTTGACCATTAGCTTGAGGATGTACTGGAGTTGAGGTCACCATCTTGATTCCCCAAATTTCACAGAAGTTGGTTGTTCTTTTTTCGATGAATTGTGATCCATTGTCACAAACAATCTCTGCTGGGATACCGAATCTTGTTAAGATGTTGTGTTTGATGAATGAGCACATCATTTTCTTTGACTTGAACAAATGCCTTTGTTTCGATCCACTTGGAGAAGTAATCCGTCATGGCTAGCATAAAGACTTTTCCACTAGGAGCCTTGGGCAGCTTTCCCACAATATCCATTCCCCACTTCATAAATGGCCATGGGGAGATGATAGGATATAATGGTTCAGCTGGTTGATGTAATATGTTGCTATGTCTTTGGCAAGCATTACAACTCTTGGAGAAATCCATTGCATCTCTCTTCATTGTTGGCCAGAAGTAGCCTGTCCTTGGTATCTTGGATGCTAAGGCTCTGCCTCCAGTGTGGTTTCCACAATCGCCTTCATGTATGTCTTTGAGAACTTCTTGTGCTTCTTGATATTTCAAGCATCTCAGGTGTGGACCTGCAAGTGATTTTTTATATAAAACATTATTTAAGACAATGTATTGGGTTACCTTCATTCAGAAAGCTCTGGGATTTTCCCCTTCTGGGATCTCGTTATCCTGAAGATACGGTATTATGGGATTAGTCCAAGATGCTGGGTTATCCTTAGAATTCGAAATCTCTAAGACTTCGAGGTTCTCCTTTGTTGCTGGAGCAAGATATGCATGATAGGTATCTTGACATCTCCTGGTATCTTGAGAGCTGATGCCAAGTTTGCTAAGGCATCTGCTTCAGTGTTCTCTTCTCTTGGTACCTGCACTATGTCAAATGTCTCAAAATACATAGCTAATTGCTTAACTATTTCTAAATATTTCGCTAAGTTTTCTACATTCGCTGCATAAGAGCCATTGAAATGGTTAGCTAATAACAAAGAATCAACGTAAACTTGAAGATACCTGACCTTCATATCCTTAGCTAATTGCAAACCAGCTATTAAGGCCTTATATTCAGCCTCATTATTAGTAGCCTGAAATTCACAAGATATAGATAGAGGTATAATGTCCCCCTGTGGCGATTTTAGCAGGATACCTAGACCTGTTCCTCTTGTGTTGGAGGCACCGTTAGTATGTAGGGTCCAACTTTCCTTGACCTCCAATTGCTGAACTTATTTTTCAACTTCTTCAATTATATCCTGGCTAAAATCAGCCACAAAGTCGGCAAGTTCTTGAGACTTGATGGCTGTCCTTGGCTCATACAAGATATCATATGCGCTAAGTTTTACAGCCCACTTTGCCATCCTACCTGACATCTCTGGTTTTCTCAAAACAACCTTGATAGGATAGTTAGTCTTTACGTGTATAGCATGAGTTTCAAAGTAATGTCTAAGTTTAGTAGAAGCCATTATAAGTGCTAAAATTAATTTTTCAAGATAAGAATACCTGGATTCAGCATCTAGTAGACTTTTACTTACATAATATATCGGATGTTGTTGACCTTCATGATCCACCAAGACAGCACTGATTGCACTCCCGGAAATGGCTAGGTACAGGGATAATGGCTCACCATCAACCGGCTTCATTAGGAGTGGTGCTGAGGATAAGTATTCCTTCAGGGATACCAATGCCTTTTCTTGCTTCTCTCCCCATTCGAACTTTTGATTCTTCCTTAGGATATCATAGAAGTCTTTACATTTCTCTGAAGATCTTGAGATGAATCTGTTGAGAGTAGCTATTCTCCCGGTCAACCTTTGGACATCTTTGACATTTCTTGGTGATTTGATATCCAGGATAGCTTTGATCTGCTTGGGGCTTGCTTCTATTCCTCTTTTGGTAACCATGTATCCCAGGAATTTTCCTGCTTTGACCCCAAAGTGACACTTGGCTGGATTCAACTTCATATTTTATTCATCCAGGATATCAAATGTTGTTGCCAAGTCTCTCAGATGATCCTCGGCCTTCTTTGACTTCACCACCATGTCATCTATGTAGACTTCCATCATGTCCCCCAGTTGGCATTTGAACATCATGTTGACTAGCCTCTGGTATGTTGCACCTGCATTTTTAAGTCCAAAAGGCATTGCAGTATAACAATATATACCTGTGGGAGTCATGAAGGCTATGTCTTCTTGATCTGATGGTTCCATTTGAATTTGCTGAAATCCTGAGGATGCGTCCATGAAAGTTAGCAGTTCGTGGCCAGCAGTTGCATGCACCATTGAGTCAATGTGTGGGAGTGGAAATGGATCTTTTGGGCAGGCTTTATTAAGGTATGTGAAGTCCACACACACTCTCCATTTTCCATTTTTATTCTGGACAACAACTAGATTGGCCAACCATCTAGGATATTGGACTTCTCTTATCATCTTGGTTTTGAGCAGCTTCTGCACCTCTTCTTGTATTTCTCTCAGGAGCAAACTTCCGTCGCTTTTGATGTACTGGCCTGAAAGATTTGTCTATACCAAGTTTATGAGTGATTATAGATTTAGATATACCTGTCATATCTTCATGTTTCTAGGCGAAGGTAGAAGCTCTTTTCTTTAGAAAGGATATCAATTCCATCTCAATATCCTCAGGAATACTTGTTCCTAACAATACTTTGACTTCAGTATCCTGAGGATCCAAAGATACTTCCTTTACATCCTGCTCTCTTGCTTGCAGGACCTTCCCTGGTTGTTGCTGTAATTGCTATGCTTGAGTAGGCTTTGTAGTCCACTTCATTGATGAAGCATAACATTCCTTGGCATCTTGCTGATCACTTACAATTTTGATGACTCCCCAGGGACTTGGGAGTTTCACACACTGATGGTAGGTCGAGAGTACTACCTTCATGTTGTGGATCCAGGGCCTGCCTAAAATCACATTACAACAAGATAAAGAGTCAATAACGCAAAACTTTTGTAGGGAGTTAGTTCCCTCAATATATATTGGAAGTTTGATCTCTCCCAAGGTGTTCTTGGTTTTGCCACTGAATCCGACATGAACTGAGGATTTTGGGATAATCTCTGTTTCTGTGATATCTATTTTCTTCAATGCATCCATCTGGATAATGTTTACAGAGATTCCTCCATCAACGAGTATCCTGTGCACTAACAGTTAGCTACACATAAAGTGATTACCAAACCGTCGTGGTTGGGGTCCACAAGGCCACGCCACATCTATCCTCCTCATCGAATGATATGATCCTTTGAGTTGTCAATGTGGAAGTACGGAGAGGTCTTTCTCCATTGTCCATCTTCGTTTCTCTGGAATGTTTCTTGGCTGCTGAATACGAGGTCTCGCAGATGTCAGATCCTCCAGAGATAAAGGATACCACCTTAGCTCCGGGTGGTGGAGAAGGTGCCCTTTCTGGTGACAGGATCTTGGCTTTTGTTCTTGTTTTTTCCAAATAGTTTCTTCAGCTGTCCTTTGCTGAGAAGGTATCCTATCTCCTTCCGGAGTGCTATACAATCATCAGTGCGATGGCCGAAGTCTTCATGGAATGCACACCATTTTGACTTGTCTTTGTCTGATTCGAGCTTCTCATTCTTCTTAGGCCATTTGGCCTTGTCACCTAAATCCTGCATGGCACAAATTACACCACCAATATCAAGGTTAAAGCAATATTCGGATATTTTAGAATATTCTTCGTTGTCTTTGTCTTCTTCCACAGCATTGATCTTGGGATTATCCTGCTTGGAGTAAGGCTTTGGCCTAAAGAACTTTTGCGGAGAGTCGGACTTCCTGTTGGTGGACTCATATTTCGGGGTAACCAAGCTTCCATGAGCCTTCTTGTCATCCTCTAGTCGAATGTATCTTAAGGCCCTATTCCTGACTTCATCAAGATTCCTGCATGGAGTCATGACGAGGTCGTCATAGAAAGGAGAATCCTTCCTAAGTCCCATCTTGAAGGCTTCAACAGCAGCTGCCATGTCTAGGTTGGGGATTTCCAAAGCTTCCCTGCTAAATCTGATTATGTAATCCCTTAGGGATTCATTGTTATGCTGAACAATTCTACATAAATCACCTGTCATTTTCTCAAAAGATCTACTACAAGAAAATTGATTATTAAACAAGTTAATTAAATGAGCAAAGGAAGTGATAGTATTGGAAGGAATACTTAATAACCATTTGAGGGTCGGCCCCGTTAGTGTTGAACCAAACCCTTTACATAGACAGGCTTCTTTGATTTCTGCGGGGATAGGGTTGACCTCCATCCTTTCTCTGTATTGAGCTACATGCTCCTCAGGACCTGTAGTGCCGTCATAAAGTTTCATGTTGGGCGTTTGGAATTTCCTGGGGATCTCCACGTCACATATGGGCCAGGTGAACCTGGATAATTTATGACTGCCTACTGGTACCTCAGCTATGGGACGGATTATCCCCGGGATACTAGAAATCATATCCTTCATTTTTTGCAATTCCCTGGCTATATTAGGGGATATCCCCTTATCCTGCACAGATCCACGGTTAGTGTATAAATTGGGATTAAGTAAACCGTTACCGAGATCTTGGTTAGGCCTCTGATATCCTGAACCTTGACAACCAGTTCCTCCATTGATGGTATTCTCAGGATAAGGTGATGCCTGCATAGGGATATCATCTCCAATATGTACTTCAGAGGACATCATGGGAGACCCTGACGAGAATATGGCAGCTGGCCTGGTTGAATGAGGTTGTATATTGATGGATCCTGGCCTCGTTGGTTAGGGTAACTCCAAGGATACCGAAGGAAAAGATCCCTAATATCCTGATTACTGCTGCGATGGAATCCTTGCTGATTGTGTCCCCAAGGATCCGGGATTCTGAAGGATAGAAGATCCTGAAAAATCAAGGACCCTGGGCATGATTGGAGTGGCCTCATGCCCTGGTTTCTTCTTGATTCCTTCAATCTCCTTGAATAGCCTTGAGTTGGTCTTCTCTTGCTGCTCCATGTGCGTTTTGACCTGTTTCATCAAAGCAAAAATATCATTGTTAGAATAACCGGGTCTATCCGTGTGGAGGACCCCGCGAATGGTGGAATTTCTCCTCTGGGCTGAGTATTTTTCTTCGGCAGTGGTGGAGGTCCTGGGTTGACACTTGTAGCTGTAGTGACCACCGTAGCAAAGACTGAACTGGTTTTTGGTTGTGAGGCCATTGTAAAGAGAATGAAGGTGAATGAAATAAACGAATTTAATGGATTAAAGCACCGTTGGCCCCACGGTGGGAAATTGACAATGATAATTTCGTAACCAAATTAGTAATTGGGACTTGGTGCTTATATGAAATGAACGCAAAAGTGCTTGAACACAAGGATTTGTTACGAGGAAAAAACCCGTTATCCTTAGGATAACAAGCAAAAAACCCCGGGCGGTGAAAACTATCACCACCGGTTTATTAATAACAAAGGGGATTACAATGGTGGAGCTCAAACTTGATCGTGATTATAGAGAATGTGAGTACTACTAAGTCTCGTGTGTCTAGAGTGTGTGTTATGATCCGGTTTTGAGCTATATTTATACAAAAATAAAAAGCTAACAATATGGCCTATATTTAAGGAAAACTAAGGAATTATTCCAATTAGCCGTTAGCCCTTCAATCAGCATGTTTCCTTTCTTGTCACGCTTTATTAACTGAAAGTGCGAGTCTTTGGGAGATCATGATAACAATCTTTGACCTGGTAAACATAGAAAGAAGCAAAAATCGTGTTACATATATAATGTAATTAGGATACCTGTTACCTTTGATAATACCTCATCCTGAATTTGCTCTGAATAATGTTTCCTGAGGATACCGGAAATCCGTGCCCTAACAATAACCTACATATACAAATTTACTTCATGTTATAGCATACCCATTTGTATTTACCTACACATATCAGAATATTAACCTACACAAACAAACCTTGTTCATGATATCACATGCAATTAATAGTATTAACCTAAACTTGTAAAATATTCACAATGTAGGAACACATCGTATTTTTTTTATAATTTTAATTATTTTATAATCTTATCTTTTATGTGTAGGCAAATACGAGTTATATGTAGATGAATATTATTTATATGTAGGTGAAAACAAAATGAACTAGCAAGCTGTGTAGGTGAATACGATATATGTGTAGGTAAATATTAGTTATGTGTTGGTGAAAAATAAAAGAAACAAAATTAGTGTAGGAGAAAATAAGTTGTGTTGGTAAATACGAGTTACATTTTGATAAAAATAACTAACAATTTGTATAATTGAATATGAGCTATGTGTAGATTATTATGTTTTACTTGTGTAGATGATCAATTTAATGCAATTCATCTACACATATATTTTTTTATATGTAGGTAATAGATAATTCAAATTTGTAACTTTCTACTAGAAATAATGTGGAGAATATTTTAGGAGTAATTAAAGGAATTAATGCATTGAACAAATCAAAGATAATTAATGGTTGAGATCGACTTATCGCACTTCTCGCTATAATGTCACTTCTCGCATGATCCATCCTATATATATATATATATATATATATATATATAGGGGATGGTTCAGAAGAGAAGTCATCGTAGTGCGAGAAGTGCGAGAAGCTATTTATAACCTTTGATTAAGATTAATATATGGCCTAGATTGATTATGACATATTTATAATTATTGCTAACCGGTTTTAATGTCTTATAATAAAAAGGGCAGCCATGTAATTTTCATGATATGATCAATAAAGAAACCCCTTATTGTGAAACGAAATCCCTGCCATTACGTTCTCAGTTGCCAAAAACCCACTAAGAACAAACCCAACACATTCTTCAAAAATAGGCTCTTATTCTTGCAATATTCGTTGAGTTTATGAAGATTAGGCATCAATTTTATATAAAATAGCTCACAACGATTCATGGAATCTACAATAATTTCTTGAAGATTCATTCTAGTTTGTATATGAAATAGGGTGTTTTTTTAGATAAACCGTGTCGTTTTGGGGCTTTGTTGGTGTAAGTATCTTCGATTTGAAGGTTACGGTTTCTTTATTAAAATATTTTCCAATCCAAAAACCCATATTCATAATCTGAATCAGATCATAACGTCATTGATTTTTAAAATTATTTTGAAGAAAAACACAAGGGTTTTAATATAATACCAATTGGGGGAAATTTCGCTAGTATTCATCTCAACCTACACTTGTTAAACTTAATCATTTATAAATCTTTATTTCTTTGACTGTGATTTCCTTTTTTCTTCTTGTTTTTTTGCTTTGGTCGGAGAAAAGCGTTACGAATTGTTTTGGTTTTTATTTTGTTGATCTTAAACACTACAAAAAAATTTGATTTGTTTGTAAACTATGTATGTTGCACGTTATTTAATTGAAAGCTTCATTTTACCTACACTAAGCATAAGAATTAATGAAGTGTTTGTTTATGATAACAATAGTTGTTTGTGATTCATTTAACCTAGATGAAGTTGAAATTGCCAACACATGTAGTTGGTTCGCAAAGTTGTATTGGGTATAGGCGTGTAGGTAAAGATCTTTCTGGGTAGGTACAGGTCTTTCTATGTGTGATTATAGTTCGTCATGTATAGGTAAATTTTCATATTATTTTCAGCCTTTTTATCTTTTTACAATTTGCAACTGTTCTTATGTTCTTTCCTGAATATGTGTAGGATATATAACTTTATAGTGTAACGGTGTAGGTAATCTGTATTTTGTGTAGTTCGAAATATAAATTGTTTTAAGTAATCAGGAATTTGTTTGGTTGTATATAAAAAATTGCGATTGTGGTTTGGCGGAGGACTCAATTAAGTAGGATCAACAACACCTTTTTTGACCATTTCATTTAACTGTTTCTACATCTTTTACACGTTTAATGCTATTTCATTATGCTTGGTTTGTTTGACATGCTTCATATTATGTTACTATATGTTGACCCTATGTTTCATATCATATGTTGATTATGAAGGCAGATTGCCACCTATTACAACGACTAACATGTAACCTACACAACTTACAATCCGACGTACACGATAAATTTGTATGCGTCATTTAAAAGACCAACGTAATTTTTTTTATGTTCATATTTGTGTAGGTTATGAGTATGTTGTGTAGGTGTTATGTATATGTGTAGGGATTTTTTTATTTATTTATATTGTATGTTCTGTGTATGTGTAGGTTGTTTTTGGTATAAGTGTAGGTTGTTTTGGTTGTATATATGTCAATTTGAGAATATATATAATACTTATTTGAAGGTTGTGTAGGATTAATCTACAAATTATGTATTGTAGGTGTGTATTGTCAGGGGCCGCGATAAGAATTTCGGGCTGTGGTTTTGCAAAGGACTAGACTAAATATAACTAACAACCATTAAGCTTAAGTAAACACATGCGCGATGAAGATCTTACTTGCAAGCATAACCACAAAAGGAGATGACATATTGAAGGTGCTCGTATGAGAAGAGAATGAAGAATAGATTTGTTATGAAAGATTATGTGAAGATTGAGTTAACTGTTTTGGCATCTTTTTGGTTTAGATAAAAGGATGGAAAGTAATATTTTGTTGAATGTTAATGGTGTATATGATTTGATATTCTTTTCGAAATTTAAGCATAGATGACAAGGTTTGCTTTTATATGATTGTTTAAAGTATAATGTTTTATTTTACAAGTTGTTTAATCATACACATTGAAGCACTGCTTTATTTTGTCTTGGAATTCTAAGATTATTTATATGTTTTGCGTTGATTGTAGACTTTGTGTTGTTATTTTGATGGCTGAGTATGAGTCATTGCACTAAAAGTTATGCTGGTAAAGCTAGTGTAGCAGAATGGGCTAAATGGAATTGTGGGTATTGTTTTAAGCCACTATATTATTTTTCTAATTAATTTTGCTATTTTGAATGATGAACTTGTTTATACTATGTGTAGTGTAGGTGTAGTATAAGCTTGTGTAGGATAATTCTACATATACATGTTTCATTTTATATTATTCATTTTTACCTATTAAAATACTAGTTTAAAAACCAAAAAGAATATAACATAATCTGGCAATAGATATACGAATCAAGCAAAAAGAAATTATAATTTTAAAACTAAATTAGAACATAAAAATTAATTAGAGTATAAAATTGAAACTTACAAAAAATTTAATACTTACCAAATATAAGAAATTGTATCTTTACCATTATCTCCTTGGATTTAATTAAAAAAAAGTAATAAAAGAAAATTCTTGATTGGTTATAATAATGACTTCTCGTATTTCTCGCAATAATCTGACTTCTTGCATACACTTAAGCCACACAAACACACACACAAATATATATATATATATATATATATATATATGATTTGGTTCATTTCAGAAGTGTTTCCTATTACGAGAAGTGCGAGAAATAAATCCAATTAATCACATTTTTTCTTTTATTTTACCATTTATTTAATGATATGGGTGTTATAGTAAAATAAGCATATTTTCATATTTGGTAGGTCATAATGTATGGAGATGTTACATTTAATTTGTTTTAATATTTTTAAAAAATTAGTCAAATCAACCTATATTGAATTCTTTTTTTTTTTTTTTTGTATTTTATCAAATTCAATTTTGTTGATTTATCAATATTATTTTTGTATTCTCGTATTTTGAATTTCATACCTTTATCCAGATAATAGTTCTTAAATTCAGTAGCGTCAATAAGTTTACACAGCACATAAATGAACATACACATAAATAAAATTACAAATACACAATTCGAAATACCACCTACATAGTACATATACGAAACTACACAGTAATAAATGAACCAGCACACGATAAAAATTACACATATACCATTGAAAATACCACCTATACAGTACATATATGAACCTACACATTACATAAATGAACATACACATGATAGAAATACCACATACATAATTCGAAATACCACATACACAGTGCATATACAAACCTACACAGTACAAAATAAAATTTTTATTACATTAAACTGTATATAATAAATAACGGATAACGATAATAACCTACACTTGTAAAATCTTCACATACACATTCGTGATACCACTTAAATAGTACATATATAAACCCTACACAGTACAAAATAAATTATTTTTTTATTTTTCACATTAAACTACATATAATAAATAAGAAATCATGTTAATAGCCTAGAATTGTAAAATTTCACATACGCATTCGTCATTCCACCTACACAATACATGACTATTCATGTGTATATAATACATAATTTCGTGTAGGAAATATATAATATTTAACGCATTTGAAGAAACATTATTGAAGATATTACAGTATTTATTTAAAATTATATTTGTTTAACATTAGGTTGATTAATAACATCAATTCAAAAATAACAATAAAACGATTAGTTAGTAATAATAACAAATAAATGCTATTAATGACTTAAGTTTCACTTTGAAAAGTCTAAAAAACAAATATCAAACTACCCTTCTTCATTAAAATTTTGGTAGATTAATATCTTCATAATTACAAGTTTGCCACAACTTTTCTAATCCATTGATTATACATAATCAATGGTCCAGATTGATTTCTCACACTTCTCGCTGTAACTTGGCTTCTCGCAAGATCCATCCCCATATATATATATATATATGTATATAAATATATATATGTGTGTGTGTATATATATAGGGGTGAGTTAATGAACAATAAATGATTAATGTACATTAGGGCTTCAAAGGTCTGACCCTCTTTCAAATCCTTGACCCACTTACTAGTTTCTAGATAGATATACATTAGATTCAAGATTAATATGAAATTTAGAAGAGATTTTTATTTCATGTATGATTTATCTGAAATTTCCCAACTACTAAGAAAAATAAAAATAAAGGGTCATACTACTGATTGGAAACATAGATATGGGAATCACTGAATTGTTCTGTACGTGTAATTTGTGAATGTGAATGTTATTTGTATCAGTTCAAATGGTTGATAAACTTTCGAAGTTAGGCTTTACTATGTTATTAAATGAAATTATAATTGTTTTTAGGATTCATATATTAAAGTCATATATGAGATATGCAACTAGTAAATGCAGAAAAGAGATGTGATTGCTCTTTTAAAGGGTAAATGGTTGGACCCTTGAAACCCTTATTATACCCGACCCTTTTATTGTTTATAGGGTAGGGTGTCGGGCCCACATTTCTTCCTAAAAGGGTAAAGGGTCCGGGTAGGGGATTAGGTAAAAGGGTCGAGTCTTACGATTTGAACAATCCTACTAATGTCTTCTCCGAGTGTCATCCTCTAATAATGGTACCTGAATAAAGTCAACTAAATGAATAGTTGGTGATTTCACACAAGTTGTTGTATAATATAATATGAAAACGATACAATTCCATGAAAAATGTGTAAATCGAGCAAGTAAGATCCTTTCCAGTTGGTAACAACGAACGCACTCGTATAATCGCGCAAGTAAGGTCCTTTCCAGTTGGTAACAACAAACATACTTGAATAATGAGGCCCTTTTCACTCATAACAAAATGATCCTGGTGCAAAGGGGGGCGTATGATCATACTTATTAAGGTACCACGTGCAAGTAAGTTTTGAGCAAGTAATCAAGTAAGCACACAAGTCCATGTTATGAATTGTAGTTTTGTAAATGACTCAATAAACCATTGAATAGATAGGATATATATATGCTACCCCCAAAATGTATAAAAGTTTTAAAAATGGGGTGTGAGAAACTCACCTTGAAATTGAGGATAAACTTGATATACAAACGAAAGCGCATTAAAGAAACCGAAGCGATCGAACTTTAAGAACTATAAATAAAAAAACAAAAACACAATCTAGCTAACGAGATTATAAAAGTTAACTAATTTGGTTTTATTATTTTATTATTTCATGGAGTTTTATATTATAATATTATTTTTAAGCTTTAACGATAAGTTAACGGTTTATTATTATTATTATTATTATTTTAATGTTATTTGATTAATAATTTATCACTAAAAAGAGAATTATAATATTTCTTGAACACTAATTTTACCGGTATAAGATTTATTCCGGATATGACTATTTTAACGTATTTAGGCATTAACGAAATTGCTACTAATATAATATTAATGGTTTGTCGATAAATGAAAACAAAAGGTTGGCTTTTAGATAAAAAAATGATAAGATTTAATTTATTATTAATTTTATTTAACTTAAAATAATTTTACTAGATTTATAATAATTTTAATAATTTAATTTGATTTATATATTAAAGGAAATGGTTTTAAAAAAAGTAAAGAAAAATAAATGCTTAGACCTGGGTTCGAACTCGGGTCCCTTGGCTCATACCCAAGTGGCTTAACCAGATGAACCAGATTGTTTGTTGTTGTAAGGACATCAACAAATAAACTTAAATTATATCCCAAGTTCATTAGTATTCAAAAAATACCCTAGATTTCAATTTGATTAATCCGTTCATGTTCGTTGTAATTAGGTTAGGGGTTTTATTAAACAGATGAAAACGATTCAAAACCATATATCAATTACCTGATAAGATGACAGAATGATGGTTGTAACACCCTGGCTTAAGCGGAAACGCCTGAGTGTGATGTACATATTGCTCAAACACATGTACACTATTAAATGACAATATTATCATTAATTAATTTCAACATCAAATATACAAGTTTGAAAGCAAAGAAATACAAGAAAAATAAACATAACTAAACAACTTGTCCATTTGTTTAAAATATCCGAAGTAATAATGTCTTCTCCGTGTGTCATCCTCTACTAATGGTACCTGTAGCATGTACATAAAATAAGGTCAACTAACAAGTAGTTGGTGAGAATCACACAGTTTGATATAAATACGTAAAGAAATCATATAATTCTATGAACATGTGTAACAATGCAAGCTAGGCCCTTTCCAGTTGGTAACAACCAACGTACTCAGATAAATGCACGCAAGGGTCCTTTCCAGTTGGGGATAACCAATGTACTTGGATCGGCGGTCCCTTTTCCACTCATAACATGACGGCCTTGAGTGCAAAGGGGGGCGTATGATCCTACTTATTGAAATCACTAATTGAAATTGAATTAACGCAAGTAAGCAAATAAACACACAAGTCCATAATACGAATTGTAGTTCGAATAAGGAATAACTAAGTAATTGGTTGAGTAGGATGTACATGCTACCCCCAAAATGTAAAAACGTTTCAAAAGGGGGTGTGAGAAACCTCAAAATCAAAGATAAACTTGTAATAAAAGCCGAAAGCACAGTAACGAAACCGAAGCAACCGAACTTTGATGCTAGACTGTCGCTATCTAGTTAAACACAAGTAAATCAGTGTTCCTAATCACCTAAGCAAGCTAGGGTAAGTAGGGTGTCGAACCACGAGGAGTATGTGGTCAGTGTAACGTGAAACTGGTTCCTAACATTATGAAGTAATTTGTTAAAAGTGCTGATCACACTAGCAAATAGTTCGGTTTTTAAATCAATTACATAATTAGCAAAGATTCAATCAATAAACATAGAAAATCACACCCAGGAATCCAAATAAGGAATTAACAGTATTCTCATGCAACCTAACAGATTAATTATCCTAAGTCAACTAAAGATTTCTTAACGAGCTTAACCGTAGGCATCAACAATCGCTAACACACGACACTGGTTATCAAACGGTTTCTGCCAGTGTGACTCAAATAAGGGCAATTGTACGCTTTCTTGCAATTAACTAGCCAAAGCAATTATTATAGCCACAGACAAACTAATCATTCTGATCGACAAAAACCTAAACCGACTGAATGCACGGAAATACTAAACATCAATACTCATAGATTAACAAATGATAATTACAACTAGTTGTTCTAATACATGAAGAAAATACTGAATAATTACAAACTTTACATCCCGGGTATGACTCGAAATGATTAGCCGTGATTCATCATATCTTGGTCTTCAATTTTGATGTTATAGATCATATATGTGACTTAGAGATGAAAGGATTAATGGTTTTCTCCTCTTTTGCTCTGGAACTGCTCTAAAAACTGCTTAATGATGATTAGGGATGTCAAAATAGAATATAATTAAAACCCTAATCTTTCCCGTCTGTGGGTGTAACACCCCGGCTAAAGCGGAAATGCCCGAGTGTAACGTACAGATTGTTCAAACACACGTGACACTATTATGTGACAATATTATCATTAATTTTTTTAGAATCTCAAGTACACAAGTTTGATCAACGAAATACATTCAAATAAAGGAAAACAAATATAATAACTGGTTGTTTATTACTGATAAATTAGGTCTAGTGTCTTTGTCACTTCAACTTCTAATAATAATACCTTTAGCATGCATATAAAATAACGGTAAACTACAAGTAGTTGGTGAGAATCACACAGTTTTAATACATACATAAAAACCATACAATTCAATGAACATGTGTAGTAACGCAGGTAAGGTCCTTTCTAGTTGGTATCAACTAACGTACTCGGGTAATCGAACAACGCAGTCAAGGTCCTTTCCAGATGGTAACAACCAACGTACTCGGATAACAGCACAATGCACGCAAGGTCCTTTCCCAATGGTAAAAACCAACGTACTCGGATAATAGCACAACACACATAAGCAAATAAATACACAAGTCCATAATATGAATTGTAGTTTTGTAAATGAATAAGTAAGCAAGCATTTGGATATGATATACATAATACCCCCAAAATGTAAAAACGTTAAAAAAAATGGTGCGAGAAACTCACCTCGAAATCAAAGATAAACTTGTAATAAAAGCCGAAAGCACAATAACTAAACCTAAGCAACCGAACTTCACGAACTATAATTAAAAATGAAACAAAATCCAACTAACGGGAATGATATAGTTAAAGAATAATTTAGATAAAGGAATTTTATATTATTTTGATGTATTTTATAGCATATTATAGCATTTTATAAAATAATATTTTTTCTAAGTTTTAACAGAATTTTGACGTTTTAAATTAATTAAGTATTATTTCAACTAACATTAGTATAATAATTTAACACTGTTATGAGGAATATAATATTTGGAATTACGGATTTTAACGATCGTTTAACTCGAAAATGATTATGTTAACGAATTATAAAGTTTAATGAAAATGAATAAATAAGAAAATAATAATAGGGTTTTGTGACATTTGAGCCAAAACAAGGTACACCTCAGTACGTATTTACCGATTAAGCAAATAAACGCCTTTTGCGTAACAAACGAACGATTAACCGAATGGGTCGGGTTATGACCCAGATATCTCGGGGGCCATCTATAAGGGATATACGATCTATACAAGCTAAAATATTAGAAACATGGCATTAGTTTGATAGCAAACAAGTTAAATGAAAATATGCTCGTTTAACTACCCGCTATAGATTTAAACGCAAAAGTTAGTTACAAACCAAGCATTGTATCATCCGTTAAGCCGAAAAAATTTACCAAACACTTATTTGAAATGTTTTAAGCGATCCGTGAAAATATTTTTGATTTTTACAAACATATAGTATGTTTTTATAATTTTACACAAAACTAGCCGAAAAACACTTGTTTTCGCGCTGATTAACGCACCCGATAAGTTTTTCGCGCCAAAAACCAAAACCCGAACTAAATTTGGACCGGGCTTTTCGTATTTGGGCTTGAGAAACCAGATTATTGGGCCAAAACAGCCAAAAGGAGGCCCATAAGGAATCCCGATCGGACAGCCCAACCCACCCCCCTTTCTTTTTATAAAACTTGTTTTGGAAGCTTATTTATTCATTTTGGTTTATAAAAGTTGAGGTCCAAGCAGCTGCAAGCTGATTTTCCAGAAAACCTTCAAACCCTAAGGTAAGGAGCTTAAATAAGTTGCTTTTGTACTTGTTTAAACTTGTTTAATACCATAAAAACATGTCTTGATTACTAAAAATCATTCCTAACCGTGTAAAAATCCTAAAAATGGTCCATAAACATGTTTTGATCATAAACACGGTAAGTAACCTGTTTTAATAGTTTTTTTGGCCATAAACACGGATTAAAGGGTTGAAACGACGTTTTTACGGTTCAAAAGTTCGTTTTTGTGCACTAGCCGAAACCCTAAGTTAAGGGCTGTTATGTTGATGAAAAATTTCTTGGTTTGTGATATAGGACTTGTACCTAGCTTTCTTAGAAGCACAAGAACCTGAAAACTTGATTAAAAAGTCGGAAACGAGCCAAACCCGCTAAGGTAATGCCGAAACACTCGCTTATAGGCTATTTAGGTTAAGGTTGTGATGTGCATATTTTTAGGCCTTGAAATTTTGCAGGGACATCAGGGACCATGTCATTGAGTCCTTGTTCAAATTTGGTAATTTTTCGACTATCCGAGAATATTTGGCGAATTTATTACCGAATTGGGACGTTTATTTGGGAAAAATAGCTAAAATACTTCAAAAATTATGAAATTTTTCTGGGAACTCAGATTTGATGTATTTTGATCACATATGAATTTTGGAATCATTTGGAAAAGTTTAAAGGTGTTTAGTTTATTTGCGTTCGTGTGAATTTTACAGCCAAATCTGGGACGAAAAGAATATCGCACGAGCTTTTTACATTCTGAAATTGATACAGGTTGATTTGGGACATGATTTGAGTATTCAAGAATTTTTTTGGAATTTTTGGAAATTGTTTGGGGTAAACGGATGATTTTCAGGCGAAATATAGTTGATAAAATGAATTTTTATAAATTAATAAATCAGTAAAGAAATTCCAGAAATATTTTTATAAAAATTTACATATTTTAATTGATAGGTTGTTAAATTTTCATAATTTAATGATTAACGGTTAATTAATTATGCTAATTTGAATATTAAACAAATTCAGTTTTTATAAAAACCGGCAAGTTTGCGACTAACGAACCTGCGGGAATATCAAAACACCAAGAGTGATCAAAAATCATATTTTTGGACTAATTAAGTAAAAAAACGAACTTTTCTATGAAAAACCTGGACAATCCGGATGGATTGTGCGCGTTCCTTCTTAAAGCAAACTGAATAAACGGAAACGGGCCCCGTGGCTAATTCGGGACCCCAGTATGTGATCCTTCTTTATAACTTAATCATTTTGTTAACCAATACATTACCCAAACTTATTTTCCCATAACTGTTTTCGGAACGCGTAAACGAACAACTTGGCCCAGCTGGGAAAACGGGAATCTGAGCCAAGTTCAGTTTTAAGTATTAGACTTTGAACAACATCACAACCTAAGCCTATTGCCACTTTCTAGGCGTTCCAGCTACACCCAGATTAGTTATATAGCCCAGTTTAGTATTGAGATTATAATAATATTAAAATATTAATATTATTATAATATTGATTATAGGAACTACTGATAGCGGACCGAACAAACCACGAGCTGATATAGTACTGATTATCTACTAAACCGTGAGTTTCATGACCCCACTTCTAAACTGTTTTACGAACTTTTGGGGTGAAAAGCATGTTTGATTACATATACATACCTGAAACATGTATTGATGTGAATTATCTAAGTGCTAACACACGAAAGTCCCCACTAACACAGTGATTAAATTCGAGCCGGTGGCTTGTGAATATACTATTTGTTTGACAAACCCAGGCGGGGCCAGCACGGTTTGCTGAGACATTATCCCGTTTGCACATGTCCATATTTTTATGAACCAGCTATGTAGTGTTAGACATAGTTACCGGGGCATGTTGTGGGCGGAAAGGGGCCACAGTGGTTGATTGAGCGTGGGAAATGGAGGCACGCAGCACGAACAGTCCAGGCTTCACTGTAGTTTAGCATAATTACATCACATACATCATTTACATACATACATACTTATTTTATGATTACAAGTGCTGACTTGTGAATACTCATTACTGATTTCTTGAAACTCGTGAAACTCACCAACTCTAGTAGTTGACCCGTTTTAAACTGCTTTTCAGGTGTACCTAAATTGGAATGATTTGTTGATCTGTTACTTGCTCAAGGTGTGTGGTTGATGCTATGTGAATAGAGGCAATGGTGTTATTAGTAAGAATGTATAGTTAACGAACTAGTTTTGTTTGTATCACCTAGACTGTAAAACAATGATAGAACAAAGAAATATATTGTAAATTAGTTTGTAATATTTCTTTATAAACAATGTGTTGATACCAGAGGTGTCTGTTACATTCCCGTTTTACGCTTCCGCATTGTGCTAGTCGGGGTGTGACAGGTTTTACGAAACTTATTGAATGTGAAAAAGTTGGTTTTTAGATGAAAATTGGTAAAATTAATTTGAGAATTATTTGTTTTTAAGAATATTATAATAAGAGAAGTTCCTTATTTATTTATTTATTGTGTGTCATGATTTATTTCGGATAAATAATCATGGACGGAGTGTTAAGTTTAGATTCTTTATATGGACTTGAGAATGGTTACGGGCCTAAGGTTCATGAGCTTGGGAGTATTTAAGCTCCTACTCTCCCTAAAGACT